>NC_047140.1:19230195-19559362 GCF_009829125.3 Periophthalmus magnuspinnatus
ATTTCAGAATATAATCGTCCATGTCGGTTGTTACACAAAAATTTCAGTTACATTCAGCTCTCTTACATCATGACACCAGTGCCTGCAGAGTGAGTTGGTCAATATAATAATACTATACTATAATACATATACACAGGTAAAGAGGAAAACAATTGTAACATAACTTGCTTACACAAGTCACAGAAATCCCACACTGTATGCTTCCAGACAGCTCATAAGTACAAACAAATTACCCCTTAAAGTTAATTTGCTGTGTTAGGATGTTTACATGAATCATATTAAAACAGAAATTGTGATCCATGACAAAAACTTTTCATTTTAATCAAGATTCAATCATTTTTAATTGTCAGTGATCAGCTTAAGATGTCTGCAGCCAATCCTCTGTCAGTAAAATCATGTGGTTTGGAGCAACATTTAGTGTTTGGATGAAGAAATTTCCCTATTTTTGTGTTACATGGCAAAGTTAGCATTGTTAATACTCAAGAAATTATTATTATTGAAAGCCTTTTTTATTTGTTTTTAATAACACAAAATCAAATTCAAAATCATGATTGATCGGTATGAGGAAAGAAAACATTCTAATGTTTTATTTTGGGGTTTTTTGTCATTATGCCCAGCCCTAAGAGAACTTTTTGGCTGTATGTGCCACCTTCTCTGCATGTCACTCAGATATTTGCTCCTGTATCTCATCCAAGCAGCTGCTTATCCAGTGTTATGGGATTCATATTTGACCTCATTTGATTTATATTGGACAAACTGCTGCATCACCACAGTGTCAAAACCATTTAGCACTATTCAGAAATGCCTGTTGAGTCTGCAGGTTGTATCTAAGTGTAAGTATGTCCCGCAGACTGAACCTGATCACCTCTAGATCACATTTCACTGTAACTCAATCACAAGTCCACAGTTTCACTATAGCTACTGTAAGTGGAGTGGGGTTTTCTTACTGTCAACTGAACCGAATTGGCTGTGATCAACCAGCTTTTTGCAGAAACTATGTTGGTTTTGCAGGGGTGCTGTTAATTGTCATATATTGAGGACACATCAGCATAGACAGCTCTTTTGGCTTGTTCACTGTAGGATCTGGCAAAGTGCGGAGCTCCTTCTGCTCTCTAGTTGGATAATTGAAGAACTAACACAAATGTCACCTAAACCACATTCACATCACGCTAAAGGTTTTATAATTGTGAATAAATCAACATTACAACTCTGGATAAAATGCATTTTACATTTGAACATGTGTACTTCATACCATTCTTATAATAAAGTACCTCTTTTAATCCTTTATTTGGTCTCTACACAGGCCTCTCCAGTAGAGGGCAGCGCCACACCAAAGAGAGCACCAAGTAAGTTTAAAAATAAAATTTAAAAAATGTATAGTTTCCATCTTTCTTCGCAACCATTTCCTTTGCATTATGCTCATGCTTTTCAATTACAAGTCTTCAATTATTAACAATATTCTTCCTCCAGGCTTCCTGCTTCTAACTCTATCCATCCTCATCAAAAAGAACCTTGACCTCATCACCTCTGCCTCCTGTCTTTGCAGCTGTAACACTGTAAACTTTATCTTCAATCTAACTTCAATTTTTATATTGTAATGATTGTAACCATTAAAATTTAATTTCAACACAGAATAATAGGATTTTTGGCCATGAATAGAGGGATGTTTAAAAGCACATTATATGGAGAAAATGCAAATGTTTCTCTATCTCGTCAGAAAATAAACAATCCTTTCAATACTTTATCTTTTGAATTGTAGGTGTATATTTTTACTATTATACGTTTATCATGTTCCACTGTATTCATTCATTCATTCTATATTTGCTTCATGGCCTTTAGGTTCCATCTGACACTGACTTTTCTCTCACTCTCTCCCCACCTCCCTCTCTCCTCTCTCTTTCTCTCTTTCCCCCCTCTCCCACCTCCCTCTCTCTCTAGCCCCTGGTCCCAGGTCGGTGTGTGAGGTGAAGATCACTCCTCTCTACAGGATGAAGGGCTCTCCTGACCTCCTCCCTCCCTCAGGTGACTTATGCCTGAGCCTCATTAATGTTTGATCGGGGCAGCCACAGGACGTCCCAAACTACACATCTACACCATGTCCCGTACACGCACAAAGGGATGCAGTTAGACCTCATGTATTAGCAATAGGACGTCAATTATAGTGAATGCCATGTAAGGATGATCCAGGACTTACAAGGAACAGCATGTTTTACACATCAGTCATTAGTTTGAACAAAATAAAACTGCAATGCTGCTGTGTACTGTCCTCTACAGAGAACTAAATATATCTGTGCATACAAGGGGTCTAACTGAGTAGAGTATAGTAGTGTAGTAGTGGGGCAGCAGTGACTGTAGTGGAAACTCTCATTGTGTCCTTATTCAAGACTCTTCTCCCTCCTTACCTAGTATATGAGTCTGGTGTGTCCATGAGTGTTGGTGGTGGTCAGAGGGGCCAATGGCAAAAATTGACAGCCTTACTTCTGTCAGTATGCCCCAGGGCAGCTGTGGCTACAATAGGACCTTACCACAACCGAGTGTAGAATAAATGAATAATGTAATGGAAAAGACTCAAAACTTAGCCTTGTTGGTTTGTTTCAGAGCTGGACCCAAGCCGAGTGTGTAAGGGGAAGGGTGTGGTGACTCTGAGGGCCACTCTGGTGCACATCGACGATGAGGGCAGTGACCAGGCCAACGGCATCACAGACACAGGTGAGAGAAATACTACAGCACTGCAAATACAACAGGGACTAATAGTGACTCACTCATATAGAGCAATATATGCCTCTGTTATGACATTAAGCTCCACAGTGGGTAACCTACCAAGTCTTTTTGTCATAAGGTCTGCTGGTCTCCATGAAGATTTTATTGCTTCACCTTGAGTAGAGTTGCTTGCTTGTGAAGTTTTTTTTATCATACTGTGCAACATCAAGAAGGATGAAAACCCTCCACCAGAAAAGTTACATAGTGCACCTTTAATTTGATACATATGTGTCACAGTTTATTGTGTCATAGTGGACATCAAATACTGAAAAAAACACAATGTAGAAAATGCTCTATTTGCATCATTTGGAAAAGATGACTCAATAACTCCTCTTAAGAAGCCATAACTCTGTAACACTTCGAGCTGTCAGTCATATTTACACAGCTGAGTGAGAAACAGACACTGCGCTGTTGAATCTGCTCTGGGGATGTAAATATTTATGATTTTTATCGTGCCCTTTGCTTGGACTTTGCTCAGACACATTCCTCTGCTGCTTGTGTGACTTATGTCCCATCACACTATTATATAACATGTTTTCAATCATATGGCGACAAAATGTGATTGCTCATATTTTCAGGCCTGTGTCAAAGCCATCTTTTGTCGGGACATCCCACAGTGGATTTCGGAGCAGGGGGGCCTCATAGCTTCACTGTGGCAGTACTTGTTGCCTCCAGCGCATTGCCAATGGGTTTCAATTGTGTGACAGAAATGCCATTGGAACAAACCGCCCTTACAGCTTACTCAATAGCGTCTTTGTTTTACCCACAAAGTTCAAATATTGTGAGGGGAATTGGTGCCTATTTCCTAGCTGATAACAAGTATGAAAACGTCCGAGCAAAGCATCAACTCTGCGACTATTAGCTGGTTTGTTGTCATTCGTTTATCTCTCTATTAGTGCAGGCTGCAGTGTCACTATCTTTGTTTTGGTTGCTGGGGGCGATGCCAAAGTGAGCGCTTGTTTTGGACTCCTGCAGGGGCCTGGAGGGGGCAGATTAATGGAGATGAGGCTAAAACAGGATTGGCTGAAGGAGGCATCAACAACAGCTCAGCAGATTTACAGACGGTCAACAGCCTACAGCAGTGCCAGGTATGTGGGCTTACTCTAGTATATGCAGTGGGGAAATCTGTAATGGTTTTTGTTTATCATTATAGCTAATACACTAAATGGGTTGAATGCAGACAACATGAATCATTATTTTCATTTTTACAAATAATACTTGATTTATTATACAACTTTCAGGTCTGTAAACTTCTGATATTTATGTGGTTAAATATGAAATTGAGTCTATAAGAGTTGCAAAGCTATCCCGTATACTATTTACACGCATAAAAATGTTTATATGATGGATATTTTGTTTGTAAGTGTCTGTCTACTGTTGATTTACACACTGTACATTTTATTAATAGAATAGTTTGAACTGGATTATTGGATTATTGCGTGTTCCCATAGATGATTCCTTTTAATTAAATAGTGAAACATAGATGGTTACAGTATATATAGGTCAATAGTTTGAAACCTATTTGTCTTATTTTTGAGCAGAGGAAGAGTAATTTCATAATTTTTTTCACTTTGCATAAACACACATTAACAGATATTTCTAAAATTGTTGAACTGTTTTATTATAAATTTCCCCTTTCCATGCCACCCATCAGGTCAGTTCTCCAGACAGTGTGAAAGAGAACCAGGCCCCCCTCTCAGACTATCACAGCTCAGGACACTCAGGACACTCAGGGTATTCTGGGTACCCCTGCACCAGTGCAGTCAACCCCACCATCGTCCTGCTGCAGCACAACAGAGGTACTCCAGATCTACAGACAGGACCTCCTCTGATACTGGCACCTTACCCAAAAACCCTGGCCAAAAATGTAGAAACATTATAATATCAGTTTTACATTTTTAAAAAGTACTACCAGTATATATGTTGATATATTTGTTTGCTTGCAATTAACTGGTTTCTGTGGATAATATACAAACGTCATACATCGGTGGTGCAGTGGTGATATATATATATATATATACACACTAAGGGAATATAACTATGTTCTGGTCATTCTGGTTATCTGTTTGGTTATCTGTAGCCCCTCTTATCTCAGGACTCTGTAACCCCCACTCTGGGAGGGTTATAAAACACTCACCTTGTTCGACTTTGCTTTAAATTTCTTATCTATAGAATGTTTAACCCCCACTCTTCTAGTAATATAAAAACCCTAAACAATCTCATCTTGTTAGATTCTGCACAATGGTCTGCACTAGAATCTACTAGACTCTGCACAAGACTCTGCTTCAGACACCTCTCACTAGACTCTGCCTTGAATTTGTCTGGACACTGTCTTTAACCCGACTGTATTGCTGTAACCAACAATAAAGATCTACAGAATGATCCCCGTGCCTCTGCACCTGTTCTTCATGCAATAGAACAGAAACCAACATTCCCTATTAGTTCACAAGAGCAAATTATTTCATAAATATTGAATCAAATTAGTAACAAAAAAAAAAAAAAAATTGTGAAAATGCATATTGTTATATAAGATTAGATAAATTAGAATGGATTGAATGTGGTATCAAGATAAGGACATCTATCTTGTTTTATTTGTCAGGAGGATCATTTAGTTGCCCAGAAATCTTTGATGAATCACTGGAAAATTACTTAACTAGGTTGGGTCAGAGTCAGAAAATCTCTTACAATACTAACTTGGTTTACACAAATGACATCCAGGTGCCAATATCATGGAGGCTATTCATGTGTATTTACTCTGACTTGATCCTGTCTGTGTGCTGTGTGTTTTCTATGTGATTTTAACCTCTCATTCACTGGTTTGTCCATCCCTGTCACATCACTGTCTCCTGTCTCACAACAGAACAGCAAAGGCATCTCTATCACTCAGAAGGTAATGCACTGGCCATTTTCAAACCTGTACATTTACTTATGTTAAAGGACCCATATTACTTTTTCTGATCTATATTATAATGTTGTTTCATTCACGCATGTTTAACATACAAACCCTGAGTTCTTCTTTCAAAGGGAAAACACTCTGTTCCACCTTGTGATGTCATGTGGTTATACAGGAAGTGCTCGAAGTGTTTCTAAACTTCATACACCTTCACTAGAATCATTTCGATTATTTCAGCCATGGAATTACCTCCCTACTGAACAAAAGGTGAAAGGTAGCTCTTAACTTGAAAACTACTGCTTCATGGCATCACCAGGTGGAACAGAGCATTTTGAGAATTGGAGATGTTGACAGACATTTGTGAATGAAAAAAACACAACTCCAGGTATGTTTTTTGATGAGGGAACAACATTCTAACATGGTTTAAAGCCCACAAGAGTCAGCTTTGTTTAATATAGGACTTTTGAAGATTAAATGTATAAATGTGCATGTGTAATTGATAAATTAAAATATGAAGGACTGAACATATGAGCCAATCTTGAGAATAGAATTAACAATCAACACTCATTTTCACATTTTCAAGTTAAAATTAAGCAAATTTAGCTGTACATGAAACTTCCACACAGTTTTTATTCATATTGTAAATTTTGCATCTTTAATTTGCCTCTTTTATCATTTCATCTTTTTATATTTATTTACACTATGATGCATGCCTTCATTATCTTGTGTCATAGACATAGTACATGCTAGAAATCAATTAATATATATTTTTTTCCCATTGCCGATGCTGATACCAATTGTTCAGAATCCAGAGAAACCCATGGTTGATAAGCCCTGCTGATAAATAGGACCGATTATGACAATTTCCCCCAAATAATGTAATTGAGATTTAGCACAAACTGAACCACGTCCCTCTTTTACCACAATGTTCAAATAAAGCTTTGTTAAAGCTGTGTGTTCTATAGGCACCAGGTTGGCCAAAACAAAATATTGGCCCTTGTTGGAGAATTAAGGCTAATAGCTAAAAAGTCAAATCAGCCAACAGATACATCAGTCTATCTCTAGTACATTCATGGATAGGTGGATACAGTTAAGTGTAACATGGACTTCATAATACAGGGAATTATTGGTTTGATAGATGACTCAATACAATATGGAATACTTAATGTGCATGCCTTATGTCCAAAAGTTGCTAGAAATATATTTTTCTTCTATTTATTCATAACAAAACATTGTCTTCCCTAACTGACATGAGACTGCATGCGTACTACTAAAGATTGATACATCTTTACAAAGTGCTGTATAGAATATCACTACATGCCTTCTGTTTTGTGACAGAGCCGACCCCGGAGAGAGACAAGAGTCCGGACAGTGGTAGAGTTTCGGTGAGTCCTGTCCCGGAGATGGATGGGAAGAGGCTGCGACTGTCCCTCCATTCACCCATCCTGAGCCCCGTCAACAGGCCCATTGTCCCTGTGCGGGTAAGACACACCTCCAGTTCAACGCCCTGATGTTTTACAATGAAGATTACTCTTAGTTCATTCTTACTGTGCTATGCTGAATCACTTATATGTGTGTTTCTTCTCATTGCAGAACATTGACAAGTCCAAAGACTGGTATAAGAGCATGTTCAAGCAAATACACAAGATCCCAGGTAAGTTATAAGATTGACTGTTTTGTCTTATAAGATAGTGGTTCTCAAACTTGGGACATGCAATTATGTTTTGAGAAGTTCATCATTGTTTTTGATTCTCAACTTAGTATTGGTTTAGTTTTCAGCCCTGGTTTACTTGTTTATTTTCCTTGTAGTTCATGTGTTCATTAGATAGAAATGAGCTCTGGTTTAGTCCTCATGAAGTCCTGCTTAACACCTGGTTTAGTCCTGTTTTAATCCAGATTAATTTTTTAATTTGGTTCTGTGTAGACTGGAATCTGTCTTTGTTTACACCTGGTTTTGTCCTTAGTCCTGATTTAATGTAGGTTCACCCCTTATGTAGTCCTGTGTATGTCTGGTTTGGTCCTTTGTAAGGGTTTAGTCCTGATTCACTCCTAGTTTAGTGCTGTATCTTTACACCTGAATTAGTCAAAATATAGTCCTAGTTCTAGTTTAGTCATGTTTTATTAGATATGATTCAGATTCATTTCAAGTGTGTGTTCACACTTTCCCTTTTTGGACCGAGTTTTAGCCCAGTTTGATCCTCTTCTTCTAGTTCTGTTTAGTCCTGGTCTAGTCCAGATTTAGGACATGTTTACACTTGTGCATAGACCAGATAAAAACTGAGACTAAACACATAGCTAAACCTAGACTAGACCAAGACTAAACTAAGACAGTACAACCAAACTGAGTCTACATCCAGACTAAACTAGGACTATATAATGTTAAGAGTGAGTCCTATTAAAATGTGGTTATTGTGCGAGTGTGAACCCCCCCAATCCTGGTTTAGTCCTAGTTTTGTCCTCCACACTTATATGTTAATATTAGCCTACGTTATATCATATTTTACCTGTGAAAATTTTCTCAAATTCTCCATTGAAATGAATGGCAGTGCCACCTCAACGAAAGTGCAGTTTAGTAGCAGTAAACCTAACTTGTAAGTTGGTATGAAAAGTTTGCGGACCACTATTTCAGCTCATTGACTCTAAGCCCACCTCATGCTTGTGTCTTGTGTCTGTTGTTGTTGATCATGTGTGCTCTGTCTCCCATCACTGCTGAGCTCAGAGCGCACTGAGGAAAACCCTTACCGTCCCACCTACACTTTCCCCGAGAACTATGAAATTCAGGTCAAATGCAAAGGTATCCCGCGGCAACATAAAGGTATCCCGCGGAAACGCAAGTAAACCTAATGCTAGCTTCACTAACTGTAGCCGCCCGGGCGCTTTCAAATACTCCAGTGATCCATCGTCATCCACAAACTTTGCCCACGAGCACTGGAAGTATTTGAAAGGATTTGACTAAAATATTGTTAGTGTGCTGGTTTAACACTGCAAGATCTATGTACAACATCTGAAGTTTGCTCAAGCTTTATCAAGTTAAAATTTAGGAAGGCAAAAAATTCCTAGCATAGCAAATGTTGATATTGCTCTTTCAAAATGTAGGACTTGTAGTTTGTTTTAAATTAGACCTAACAAGAGTATATAATAGTGCTGGATTTTTATACTATAAAGTTAAGTTGACTCAAAACATATTTAAAGTATGTCAAAGTGTAAGTATGTTATGCCATAAAATATTTTCAATACTTTCTGATGCTGCAGACTTATCTTCAGTTGCATGAATCTTGCAGTGATAATGCTTTCTTATAAAGTAATAACTTGTTTCATACTTCTCTAACTTGAATTGAATTGAACTGGCTTTTTTATCTTATTCTAGCGTGTTCAAATACAGAATTATATATAGCTGTTAATAGATGTAGTAACGTCTTGTTGCCACTAGATGTCACTGTAGTATAGTGTATCGTAGTAACGGTTTCAGAGACGTTAGGGGAAGATGATATAGCTACAGGAAATGCATCTTGTTTTGACCTTTGACCTTTTTTTTTTTTTTTTTTTTTTTTTTATTCGCTCCAATTTTACAGGAAAATATAAGGAAAAATGATTGTTTTATATTGAGTTAATGTGTTGTTTGTTTGCCAGCCTTTCCTGCACCTTCCCTCACTGTAAGATCAGGACAAACTGCATCCTCTTAATTTGACAATATTTATTTACTAATGACTTTATAGCTGGACAGATTCACTTAAATTTTAAGACCAGTGCTTTCATATTTGTCTCGCTGGTACATTTTAATGAGGCTGTAGTCCTTTACGATGCATTTCTGAGGTGGGGCCTTGATCCGTATCGATGCTTAGACCCTGTTTTAGCTCAGTAATGCTTCCAGGAAAAGCTCCTATTGGCACAATTGAACTGAAGAAGCTGCTGCCCTGGCTAATGGGCTAAACACTGTCAATAAGTGCTGTGACTGTCCTTAAATATTTAGTAGTCATTAGGAGTAAGGAAGGAAATAAAGTAATTACAATAGATCATGCTAATAGTGTTGTCTCTTTCAGATGATGCCTCCACACCGTTTTCTTATCTTGAGGAAGGTGAGTTTTGACAAATGGGAATGAATGGAAATTATGATTTTGAATTAGTGATAGTGATACTCAGTCATTTTAAACTTGGGGCGCTTTTATTTATTGATTTATTTATTTGCTTTTTTTTCACTTAACTTTAAAAAAAAAAAAAATCTACTAATGCTAATTAAGTGGATGTCATTAAGGGTAAAAATTCTACTTATAATGCTCCACTGTGTAACATTTCAGCTAATGTGCCCGCCACAAGGTCAATTTACGAGTCAAGTTGCTAGTCAGGTCTGTGGAGAAGCAAGCCTTCTCATAGTAAGGGCAAATGTTTTTCAAGGAATTTGATAGATAAATACTTTGTTTATATTCGAGAAACAAAACATACTCTCTTTAAGAGAATGTACCAACACCATCGCGAGAGCAGCTCAGGACTCCAATCTCCCGTACATCTTCAACGCAAAGCCACTGACCACTCCTTTGATGATAGTGAGGTACAGATCTCAGCCAAAGAATATAAATGGTTTGAGAGGGGAGTTAAAGAGGCAGTTTTTGTGAGACGATCCGTCTTTGAACAGGAATGGGGAGCTTAGAGAACATTAATCTCCTTTTTATAACTCCATCCTCAGACTTAAATCAAAACAAGGAAAACATTAGTACTAGTCACTATTCTAATAGGTGTGAAATTAGGGGCCTGCGTGTTTATGCAAAATATGACTCAGACACAGTTCACACTTGGTGTAGTTCAACGGACCTAGCTAACAAACAGAAACTGTAAACAAATAGGTGTGCCAGTTTCAGTGTACTTAACTCATACACATATAAGGCAGTGTCCATCAGCAATCTGACCAGAACTGAAGAGGCAGTTTGGATGGACTTGTGTTCAGTTGACAGAATAAAATTTTTCTTTTGCTAAAATTGATAACATTTAACTGCCAAATTAGGTTAATGTGTTAAAAGGCTTCATCAGAGTTTCTCTCAAGTCGTATTTGTCCCCTTGTGTTTAAAGCCAGGACTGTCCCACGCTCTAAGAGTGACCAGCAGGTGGAGTCACGCAGTCGGACAATGCCAGTGCCAACGCGCTCCTCATCTCTCAACCCCACCAAACGGTCAGTGCTCCTTTTGATATTATTAACAACAGAAATGCTGCTTTTGATCCACAAATGTTGAACCTTATCTTATTTGTTTGGGATTTGGTCCACAGATGTTCCATATAAATCTTACGTCTTTAAGTTCCTTCTTTCAACTGACAACAATCACATCTTTAGAGTGGAAAACGCTGAAGCTATTGAAGCTATTGAAGCTATTGAAAACATAATTTGTTCATTTGTGCTGGCATTAAAAAAGTTAAAATTCTACCATAGAATTATAACCTGCTCTCCACCTGAATTTTAATATTATGATGTTATGATATCACTTGAACGCAGTTCCATGTGGGGAAGTGAAATACCAACTTTGACTTTTTCATTAAGTCACAGACTAAGATAATTGACAGTGGCTGTATACACTACCAGTCAAAAGTTTGAACACACTTTTTCATGTATTTGTTTTCTTTATTTCCATCATTATTTACATTGTAGATTCTCCCTGAAGGCATCAAACTGTACATGGATACATATTGAATGTAGCAAACAAAAAATAAACTCAAAATAACTAAAATATTTAAAAACATTTTTAAATAGTCACCCTTTGCTTTGAACCCTGGTTTGCACTTTTGGCATTTCTTGACTCTGACATGGCATAGCTGTGAAGCGAAAACCATTCCAGGAGATTTCATCATGAAGATCATTGAGAGAAGGCCAACGGTTTGCCTGTCAACAATGCAAAAGGTGTAATACAAATATAAAATATAAAACAAATAGTACAGTTATTGAATCTATACTATATAATTCCATAATTTTATAATCGTGTATCATATATGTCATTTCTTCTGTGTGCATCTAAAATGTAGAAAGTAGTGAACAAACAAGAAAAACAACACTGAATGAGAAAGTGTGTCCAAACTTTTGACTGGTAGTGTATACGGTTCAAATTTAACTTAGTTTAGATTTAGAGTTGGTTTAATTTGGTCCTTGGGTTTCATGTTGCATTTAGGGACTTGTAAATGTTAAGTTGTAAACATAAACAAACTATTCATACTATTCTCATAAATACTGTATCCAGTTTCAAAAATATACAGCTCCTTCCCATAACTCTGTAGCACTACATCGTCAAACTGTGACCTGGGCAACACTGATGGTATAAGTACATCTAATGACAAGATTAGTCAGATAATTGGCTAATAATTGTAATTATTTAGGTCACAATTAAATTGTGAACCAGGGCAGCCATATACGAGTTCACAAACTCCCGAGAATTCATTTGTTTTTGAAAAACTTGCAGAGGGGAATGCTTTGTTTCTTTGTGAATGGAAAAAGTATCAGTGCTGAATGTAACAAACGTTTGAATTCTCATCTTGTTTTGCTGTTGTGACGTTTGTTGTGACTTTTCCCAACCGCTTTCAGCGAGAGCCATCCCAGACTGATGTGTAGAACTCAGTTCAGACTACTACGTGTCATGTGTATGCATGAATGTGGTGTTTAGTTGTGTTAGTGGTGGTTGAAGGGGCCGAAGGCACTGATTGGCAGTCTCACTTCTGTCTACTGTAGCTAAGACTAATGCATTATATATACATATCAATCTGCCCACTATTTTTATCTGGTTGTTTATGTCACATTAACTTTACTTTTCCATTGAGAAAGCTTGATTTAATAAAAGTGGTGACATTAGAGGAGTGATAACACTCTAATTTAGTCCTGGTTTAGTCCTGGTTTAGTCCTGGTTTAGTCCTGGTTTAGTCCTGGTTTAGTCCTGGTTTAGTCCTGGTTTAGTCCCGGTTAGTCCTGGTTTAGTCCTGGTTTAGTCCTGGTTTAGTCCTTGTTTAGTCCTGGTTTAGTCCTGGTTTAGTCCTGGCTTAGTCCTGCTTCAGTCCCTGTTTAATCCTCTCCCCCCCCCTCTCATTGTGAGCTGTGACAGGGGCAGGTCCCTCTGCCTTGGGGGGGTAGCCTGATAGAGCAGAGCAGGTGATGGAGGATAAACTGCTGCTCATCACAGGCCTGTGCACGGCACACTGCGCTCTGACCTCTGACCTCTGCACATGTCTGAAGAGATGAACCACCACGCTTGCTTTACTGCCACAAGGACACACGGAGGCAGTTTACATAGTCCACAACAGAACTATATTCAATAGACAAATATGTAAATATGTCATGCATACAACATGACAACTATTCATAGTTATCCTGATTTGATCATGGTCTAGTTCTGGTTTTGTCCTGGTCTATTACCACATCAAATGCAGCCTTAAATTACTCAATAAATATCATTATCACTGTAATTTGATGTTTATGTCTGGGTTAGTCCTGATAGTCCTTATAAAGATGCTCTGTCTTTTCTAGATATCATGGTTTTGCCTGGAATGTTCCACAGTATGGTATTAACCTTGTCTTTCTTTCATTTACAATTTTGTATAAGTGTTATGGTAACAGAAAATACCTTGGAAAAAAGATGACTTGTAACTTGGCCTGGTGGCATCAACTTTTTTTCTCCATGGAAATGGGTACATTTAATGCCATATGGTGGAATATTCCAGATGAAGCCATAGTTTGACAGTGATATATATGAGACTTTCTATAAATATAAATTATTGAAATCTGATCAGTTTAATGTTTTAAATATAATCTAATTAAGTGCTTTATATAGATTTAATTAATCCTTCAGCATATAATAACATAGATGTCATGAGAGCAGGAGTTTCTAAAGTGGAGGTCGTGAGTTAAGACCTCTCTGGGGGTCAAAGGTCACTGGGGCTGAATGATGCAAGATGCAAGATGTCACAATCTCATTAAAGTCTGTTGTTGTCAATTTAGTCCATTAACAATGAACTATTCAACTTAAGTATGATCACAATACATTTTATGCAGGAAACTAGTATTACAAATGGCATTTGTGTAGGTAGGGAATGAATATTCGAGGAAAAAGTGTACCTCTAAAAATTAGTATCGTGTGTTTACAACCAGACACCTGAATTTCTGCTAAAGTCAATATCTATCTTACATTGACACATAGACATAAATAGATTCTATTCAAAAAGTTACTCAGGTAATTATGACAGTAGACATTGCTCCCTCTTGTTGTCTATAGTTGCGTTCAGCCTTCTCAGACAGTTTGCTTTGGTGCTGCTTCCTGTGTTTGTGAATGGGTGGGTCTAAATGACAGATAAACTATGCTTGAGTGTCTATGAAAGGAAAATATGTGCAAAGGGACAGAGTGACGTCAGGCCTACTCTTTAAAAATACAATGGACAATACAGTGCAGCCTGATGTCTCAAAGGAGGGTCATCGGGAGCAATTCTGGACAACACAATGTTTTTCCCAAATCATCCTGAAGTGAAAAGCACATTAATAAGCAGTACACAACAGACGTAGGCTGCAATAGGATTAACTGCACACATATTTTTCTGTTTGTAATGTTTTACTTTCCACCCCTGACAAATACTAATTAGCCTACATAAGTAAGAGTCGAAAAACTACTACATTGTGTAACATTTCAGCTAATTAGTAAAAGGATTCATGTAATTGTGGGTGTCCACCACAAGGTCAAGCTATGAGTCAGGTTTCTGGAGAGGCAAGCAAGCACACAATAACAACGCTTGTTTTCCTTTTCTTTTTTTTTCAAACCTGTAATTAAATAAATGCTTTAATTTTAGTCTATGTATTTGAAATATTACACAGTTGGACTTTAAGCTGTAGCATTTCTGGAGTTATCATTATTGTTATTTTAATGAAGCCTTTATCATGGATATATTTCCCAACATTTTTGTCTTTTTTTGTCTGAAAACAGTTAATTTGTACCCATATTTCTTCTAACTCTGTGTATTGATTCTCTGCCCAAAATGTTTCTTTGTTTATTCCTGCAATATATTATGTTTCCATTCATTTGCCTGTTCTTTTTTCTCAATGGAACAGACTGAGGCTCTGTGTGTTGTCAGTGGCTGCAGTCTTGTTTACTTGATCACATTACAGAAATTTTCCTGAACCACAAATTGAATTCTGCGTCATTCATTCGTATCACCATCATTAGCTGCAGACTTAAACGGCCTTGGAGAGGGAAAGGGCTGCATCTTTAGATAAAAAATGTGGTTGCCATGGAGACAACATGATAATTCTCCCTCTCTCCCTCTCCTCTTTCTCTCTCCCTTTCTATTTCTCTTCATAGGAACGAGTGGCAGCCTCCAGACAAAAAGGTAGACACCAGGAAGTACCGTGCCGAGCCAAAAAGCATCTTCGAATACGAGCCTGGCAAATCCTCTGTTTTGAAACTGGAGAGAACGGTATGCTAACATCTCCTTTTGCTACCCATTTACTTACACTACATTTGTGCATGACATGTTAGCCGCGTGCTAGCCACCTTGTCACCCATGCACCTTTAGCCAAACACACCCACCCACTCTTCAGTCATCTTGGACAGCTTACAAGGCGACGTATGTGCAGATAAATTGCCACATTCCTGGAGGGTGTCCCATTGCTGTAACAGATGATGTTGCTGAAGGGGGGGTTGACCAGCCAATATCGCTTTCAGGCACAGCTATTGTCTTTGTCGATTTTCACTTTAAGGTTCTTGGACTAGATTGGATCACTTGCACAACACAATACAGGGAGGCAAAGTGAAATGCTTTCTCTGTTTGTGCAGTTAAAGTGTGGTTAAGATCCTGTCTAAAGACTGCAGTCTACACCTATAGGGAATTTGTCATATAAGATATTCTAGAAAATGCGGTATGAATATAAAGCATTTCAATTGTCCTTTTTATCAATATATGTAATAACCAAACAGAAACATTATGCACTATTCTTAACTGTGTATTTTAATTTGTCCATTCATGTTCATTTAAAGGTGTACAATGTAACTTTTCCGGTGGGCAGTAAGCAATCTGCTTGTCTCCATGCTTTTGCTTCACCTGGAATGTTCTGCAATTTAGCATTAAATTGATCTATATATACAAGTGTTTTATTGCTCAAAAATGCCTTGAAAAACAAGCATTTGTACTGTGAGCGGGGTTGCCTCTCCTCAGATCTGACCTGTAACTTGGCCTGGCAGTGTTACCTGCTTGTCTCCATGGAGAGAGATGAATTATAATAATGCATTAATCTTATATAGCACTTTTCCAGATGCTCAAAGTCGCTTTACAATTTTGTGCATTATTCATTCAGTGTACATTTGGTGGTGGTAAGTGAGGCTTCCAGTCTGCACCATCAGCCCCTCCAACCACCTCTCACACACTCACCACATTTATACGGCAATGTGGGTGTCTTGTGAACAAAACAGCAGTTATGCCACTGATTGGCAATTAAATGTCATACTGTGGAACATTCCAGGCAAACAAATAGCATCTCCATAGAAACAAGAAGGTGGCACTCTCCACTAGAAAAATTTCATAGTGAACCTTTATTGTTTATTTAACTTGTTTATTTATTGTTTGAGAAAATTCAGTTGCCCTTTAATTGTCAGAGCTCAGCATGCTCAGTAGTTCATTTAGCCCTCTCACACAGTAGCTCAGTGCAATAATTAAAGCCTTATTATGTAATCTTTCTGACGCACATGGAGCTGTATATTGTGTTAGCTCAGATCTGGCTTCGTCCCATCGTTTGTTAAAAGGAAGTCTGCCAGTTCATCTCAGGATCACAGACTATCAGGGGCCAATGTATTTCCATTAAGAACTCATTTACTCTGGGTCACTGAGCTATTACAATCCTCAGTATAGGCCTGTCAAAATACTTTTTAAAAGCGGTATATTGCTTCAGAAAATATCAGGATAAATGATAATATTGAAAGTACCTGATGACACTCAAACAATAAGCATAAAGTGCAGTTTTCTAAATGTACAATATCTTTAAACAGCAGAATGAAACACAGTAGTTGGTGTCTATATTGAGCCAAAGAAGTTAATTTATGTTTTTTTTACCCTATACCACTCAAATCCTTTATACTCCAAGTAAAGGTTTACACACTACATATTGAGCCCCCAAAAACATCTACTGCTTAGAATAAAAATTAGCCATAATTTTGATGGTCCCAAGCTTACTTCATTTTAATATTTCTTCAGAAATAGCATTAAAATTGTGAAATTATGCATTACTTGACAATCTTGATTTTCTACAGTTGTACTGAAACTGAGACACTGGTTTATTTAAAGTTAATATTTAAACAGAGAAATATGACAATTGGTGGAAAACATTTAAAAAGCGTGTCATAATCAAAAATATGGTCCATTTGTTTATTTTCTTGAAATGTTTTGAGTTTCTGTGACCTTTGAGTTGAAGACCAAATCAATTTAAAATCTATGAAACGTGTGTGCCCTGTCAGGGTTAGGCCTCAGGATCAAGAGCCTTAGGTCCGACATCTGCTTCATCTGCATTTATCAATATTTATCAATATTTCAATACTCTGGAAGATATTACACATGGTTTCTTAATTATTCAAATCTCTGAAAAGATGGCATCCAAGCTCATGTCTGGTCTCCATGCGCAAGAGTATTGGGGCCAAGCAAAACAAAATCTGCAACTTGTGGCCCCATCTTGTGTAACTTGCACTCTTACTGAGACACTAGGAGTCGACCAGTTAGCTTTCTATGGTAGTGTCCAAAAACATGTGTCAAATTGTTATTCTAAGTTGAAAAAAAATTGATTGTGTTTTATTTTATTTACCATTTCAACATATCACTCATTACTTTCTGTAACATTGTCTGTTGTTTCAATCTTTCCAGTATCTCAACCAAGCACAACCATTTCCAAAATAGCAAAACATGGCTCAGAATTCCTTTTAGTTAATAGGCCTATTTCCATTTCGTATTCCTGATGATCACTTGCAGTTATTTGTCCAGGGATGCGTTCACTTTTCCTGATTCAATCCTGGTTTGAGTCCAGTTTAGTCCTGATGTACACTTGGTTTGGTCCTGTTCTAGTCCTGTTCTAGTCTTGGTTTAGTCTTGGTTTTGTCCTTGTTTTAGTTCCAGGTTTAGTCCCAATTGTTTTCCCTTATTCATAGGTTTTTATCTATTTTTAATTTCTACTAGTAGTTATTTTTTAATGACACCCATGAGCTTAAAACATACTTGTAATCTATCCATCCATCCATTGTCCATGTATCCGTGTCTATAGGGCTGTGTGTATGTTCCAGCCACATATTCTGGGTCATGTGATTTGTATAAACGTATTTCACATCATTCATGAACTTGATAATGAACGTGTCTCTTCTGTATCATGCATTGCTTCTGTTGGTGTCCTCTTGTCTCCATTATGACTGTTCTCATATTGTTCTCATCTGTGTGAATCCTCTTTCTGTCTGTCTGTCTCTTTTCTCTCCCCTCTCTCTCTCCTTCTCCTCTCTCCCCCCTCTCTTTCTCTCACTCTCCCACTTTCTCTCTCTCTTTTCCCTCTCTCCTCTTTCTTTTCTTTGTCTCTCTTCCTTTCTATCTCTATCTCTCTTGCCTTCTCCTCTCCCTCTCAACCCCCTTCTGTCTCTCCCTCTCTCTCTTTCTCTCTGTCTCTGTCTCTCTCTCTCTGTCCCTCTCCTCTCCTCTTTCTGTTTCTCTCTCCCCCTCCCTCCCCCTCTCCTCCTCTCCTCCTCTGTGCCACGCCTCTATAGACTCAGGATGTAAGCCCAGACGTCATAGATTTAGAGAATGAGCCGTGGTATAAGTTCTTTTCTGAAATGGACTTTGACAAAGTGGTAAGTGTCTGCACAGGGACATCATTTGCTGCATGTGTTACGTTTATGTCAACCCCTGCGACCCGTGTCTGTGTACAGTAGGTTGTGTTCACTGTATGTTCCTTTAACCCAGCTGAATCCAGTTGAGAGAATTATTCACCAATTGATAGTAGTATCCGCCCACATTTGCTATATTTCAGTTAATACATGTGTTATGTTACAATATGTAGCTTTATAACACAATTATCCTTAGTAAATAAATATTAAATCTAATGTAATTTAGGTCCTTATACAGTTTGCAGTTAAGAGAAAGGCACAGATATCTTTTCCATCCACAAATTCACAAAATTCAAACCTGCTCCCCACCTCAGTATTCTGTTACTTGTAAAAGTACAATACCGGAGCAAAAGTCTACTTACGTAAAAGTAAAGTATCACATGAAAAAAATCATAAGTATTAAAGTAAGTTAATGTGCTTAAAAAGTAAAAATTAAAAGTATTTAATTCAAACTTTTAGATCTAATAAGGCTTCAGTAGTGATTTTGATACAGATTTGTGCTGAATTTTGTTTAACAAAAACAATGGAATCAATTGTTTGTTTGTTTTTTTCTATCTGATACCTGTAGTGAAGTAAGATTAAAAAGTATCCACTATAAAACTAAAGATACCTCAAATTTATACTTGAAGTAAAAGTAGTTAAGTACTGCAGTTTTTACGTTCCACCACTAATATTATGTTATCACATGAACCCAACCTATAATGATTTCCCATTTGCCCATGTTGAATTCCCCATATAAGTCTTCACATAAACTGTCTGCAGCCGCTTGCATAAGAGAAAGATGACTGACTGTCACTTGTCCCATTAACAGAGGTTAATGAGAGCTATTTTTACCCTTAACTCCACAGAAGCGTTTCACATCATCTTTATATGCAAATGAACAGACAGGTGCCTCTATAAATTTCATACTTTAGTCGTGACCAGTCAAAACACTGGGTCAGTCTCTAGTTTTACAAGAGTGAGTATTTGTTTAGGCTTATGGTGATCTTATGTGTCACTTTTACAAGTGCACAGTCACTCAGGTGGGATGTAGTGCACTAAAATAACTTATACAGCAGTAGAAGTCTAGACAACATTTTATTGGTGGTTTCCGATTACTCATCATAGGGCTGTAGGGACATGGATGGGCAAATTTGCTTTTGTGTTAATGTTGTGGACGAAATAATTAGAAAGATGCTGTAGTTTGGTACTAAAATAATTAGGTTATCATAGGATATCCATCAGATTTAGAGTGCGCATGTAAACACAGTCATTGATGGATTTTCGTTTTGGATAATTGTTTTGATAATGCCATATAATTTATCAAAGATTACAGATTTTTTTTTTGCCCTCCATCGGTGTATGAGACATCAGTGAATCAGTGAATCAAATCCTAAAACTTGTGGTTCTAGAAGTCAAATTAGCATTCATTTTTCCTATTACTTCTCCAAAAATAAAAATATTCCCATTTTAAGCATGACTGAGACTAAACTGTTATATATGCCGTTAAACATTATGAAAACTTAATGTAACATTTGTGGTGGAAGGTCAGATCCCTGCTTGTCTCCATGGAGATTATTAGGCCTGTTTTACCTGGAATGTTCTACAAACTATACTGCAACTTATCCATCTAGTATAAATACTTAAAAAATGTCCATTCTTACTGTGAGCAGGCTAGCATTTCCACAGACCTGACCTGTAACTTGATCTACATGCTGCCATGGAGACCATGTTTAATGCCACTCTGTGGGACATTCCAGAGAAAGCAGTGTCATATCCATGGAGAACAGGTGATGAACATTCCAGAGAATTTAAATAATGCACAATTTAAATATACACCAATTACTGACCAGATGCAGTGAATTAAAGGTGCACTATGTGATCATGTTGATGCAACCAGTCCAAGTTGCAGGTTAGCTCTATGGAGCGACTGACCTGCTCACTTTAACAACGTGTCTCATGCTATGTATGAGCCATAAAAACACACACTCACAAATAAATAAATGCTGGAAAGGTATGTTGAATGCAGTACCTGGAACATTCCAGGCAAAGCACTAACATCTCTACGGAAACAAGCAGAACCCCCACCAGAAAAGTATTTCATAGTGATGAGTTACCTTACATCTAATTGGCCTCTATCAAGTTTGTCGACTTTCAAAAAATTATTACGGTAGATTAAAGAAGTCTATGGACAGAATGACTGAAAATTTGACTTCGAGAATCCTGCATCCCCATCCTCTGCTGAGCTAAACTGCTTTTACATTTAAAGAAGCCCATCATATTTTTGCCCAGTTACATCAGCTCCACTTTAGTTTACTGGTCATTCGCAGTGCATGAGTCGTGTGATGCTTCAGTCATCACTGATTATTCAGGAGGCCCGAGTCCAAGCGCACATCCGACTTTAAAATAACCCACTCTGTTTTATATTGTGTCTGTTTGGGAAGCGCTCTAAACTGGGACAGACAGAGATGTAGGAGTCAGTTTTATTTGAATCCAAGTCTCGACTTTTTAAATCGCACCAGACAAATGCTGAAAGAGAGTTTAGAGTCTGTCTTTACCGCAGAATGTGCCTCAGTCCTGAAGGTGGCGCCGTCATGAGATAATGTCCCACGCCAAAATACACCAGGCTGTCAATGTGTGAATATTATTGTGGAGCAGGGCTGCAACAGTGAATCGGAATAATCATGACTAATCAACTGTAACATTTCACAGAAATTTCTTCGACTATACAAACTCTAAAACACATAATTTGGGGTGCATTCACACTTCCTGGTTTTAGTCCAGATATAGACTTGGTTTGGTCCTGTTGTAGTTCTAGTTTATTCTAGTTTAGTCTCATTTTAGTTCAAATTTTGATGTAGTGTGAATGCATTTTAAATGAGTCTGAACAAATGGTCTGGGTTAAACCAAGATGGAAAAAGGTCAAGAACTAAACCTTAGCTAAACCTTAGGAGTTATATACCAACATTAATCCAGGACTCAATCAGAGCAGAAGTATATCGAAATCAAAGAAATGATTATTATGTAAATTAAGTTGCAGGCATCATTTATTCTTCATCAAAAAGTCATTCTTACCCATTTGTTTCATTCACACACGTTTAACACAAACCCTGCATATTTAGGCTGAGTTCTTCTCTCAAAAAGAAAATACTCCTTTACACCTTGTGATGTCATATGGTAATACACAAAGTGCTCCACCGTGTTTTTAAACATCATACACCTTCACTAGAATCATTTGGATAATTTCAGGCCTGGAATTTCTTATCTACTAAACAAAACACGACTCCAGTCATGTTTTTGAGGCGGTAACAACATTGTAACACGGCTTAAAGCTCACAAGAGTCAATTTTGCATAATATAGGACGTTTCAATTGTTTTTGTATATTTTGAAAATGTTAGTGCTTATAATCCTCTTCCTAAACTTAAGCAAACCCTACCCTTAGCCATTTTCCTAACCAAAATTATACCCTGTTCCTAAACTCCATCAGTTCAAAAGACAAATCACAGCAGACCGTCCCTTCGGGGCTTACTATCTAGCATTAACCTTTTGTAAACCACTGCTCTGCACCTCTTCTTGTCCCATTTTAGCCATAGCACAGACCCCGTGTAGGCTGTGGATGTAAGCGTATAGGAGCTGCGTGGATGCCTGCCCGCTGAGCTCGCTGGGCCTGGCTCCTGTTTAATGTCAGCGTCACTTCCAAAACTGCTCCGGGAATCTGCAGCATGTGACCTTAAGGCTGGCCAGACACTCCGACTCAATGGGGCCTGATGCACGTATCAGAGTCTGGGTGCATAGAGGAGATAGAGCAGCGATGTTACTCAGTGGAGAGGTAGGAGGATAGGAATAGTGTGCATTAGTAGTTGTTCTAGTTAGAGATAGGTAGAGTTGCCAAAACAAGAGTACTGTTTCTTCAAAATAATATCACTCAAGAGGCAATATGAACAAAAAACATATTGACTGCCCTATCTTCCATTATATATTTCTCAAACTACATAATTAGAAAGCTAAATCATATGCAAAGGAGCAGTGCAAGAAACAAGTCATTTATTATTGTCAACATAGCATAGCATTGCAAGCCACTGGCACACTTGCTCATGGTGGGAAGGGTAGACAAAATTGAATCAAGTAAGTACTGTTGCACTGAAAAATATATTATTTAACACAAGTCTGTGTACTCTGAAAGTGTAGAAGTACGAAGGTTGACCTGATTAGACTAGTTTATATTAGTTTTTTGTTTTGTTTTTTGTTCTTTATGTTTTGTTTTTTTAAATTAGAAGAACCAGTAAATATAGTACTGGTTGTAGTAGTTGCAGAGTAAAAAGTAGTAGTAGTGGTAGTAATGGAGTAAGATCTTATTTGTGTTTGATTGACAGATCAGAGTTCACTGGTGTACGTGTGGTGCTACTGCTATGTGGAGATAGTGCTGGTGATGATGTAATGTGGTGGGAGGATTTCTCAATGGAGAGTAGTGAGGAATGTGTAAGTTTCAAATGACGTCACAGACTTTAGACCTTTAGCTGGAATTCAAATGAGTGCAAAGTGTCTAATGTTATGATGCAGGGTGCTTTGAAGTATGTATCAGGTATGTACTAGACATTTGAGGTATGTACCAGAATTTGACTTTTGGGTATGTCTCATCAAATATGTATAGTGTATAATTCAAAGTTGAAAACATGAAAACGTAAATTATAAAACTGGACTTGGAGTAATAAGTAATAGTGGACAAATGTGGGGCGCCAGTGGCAGAACTGTTATTGTGTCCTTAGGCAAGACACTACACCCACCTCGCCTGTATGAAAGTGGTGTGTGAGTGTTGTCAGCTGCGGCTACAACAGTGGCTTACCTCCACCAAGTGTGGAGAGAATGAATAATGCTTCAAAGTGTAAAGTGACTTTGAGAATCTAAAAAAGCGCTACATAAGACTAAGACTAATGCATTATTATTGTTTATAGAAAACAGTAATATAGTAATATATATACAGTAATATATTGGTCCAGTTGTACTTATTGCCTTAAATGCACTCGCTTTTATAGTTGTCTTAATTTTCAACTTAGAAATAATACAGCAATCTTTTGTCCTGTTATTTAGATCACCGCATTTTAAACCAAAATATGTCAACTGGATTGATCTTAACCCAAGCAAAACCATTACAGAAAAACAACAGTGCTTTTAGGGGATTTAGTTTCCAAAATCTTTGAGGAATGTGGAGTTTTGACCAAGTTTTGAGCTGTATTATGATTCCAATGAAAATATGCCCCTCTCTTTTTATTCTCAAAGTCTGAAGGTTGACCAACCTGCATCTGTTAAACCACTTTAGAGGTCGGTATTAGTCATTTGTCATGAAGGAGAGGCATCCCAAAAATCCAGCAGTGTGAACTGCAGTAGTCTGGAAGTGATGTGTCTAAGCTGTGAGTAACTACATTGGGAACGCTTCTATGTGCCCCAGCTCACATCATTCCAGAGTATATGAATAATACATGTGGGAACATACCTAGCAATGGATTGCATTTTTTTCTTATAGCATTTGGATTAACAAAAAAATATGTTGACATTGCAGGATGCCCTTTCTATTTTTAAGGAATTAAGTCATTAAACATTTTTGAAAATCTTATTCAATAATAAAGTTTTGGTAAGTTGCATTTTGGTGTAATAACATCTTTGACACAGGCCCTGTGGCAGAATGATTAGCATACCTGACTCAAGAAAATCTCAGGCCTGCCACGATAATTAGTATATCGAGTTATCTTTCAATATATGAACCATTTATTTTGGGCCTCAGTATTTATCGTGAGTACTTTTTCTTTGCAGTAGGGTAAGATTTGGGGTATTTTTGATGCAACATGGTAAAATTTGAGCTGTAGTGAGGTGAATAATTCTCTCTTATGGCTGATTATTGGTGCATTCTGCTACTTATTTGTTGTAGCTCATGTCTTTTAATGAAACAGTGTATTTATAATGGTTTAGTGCAATTATCTTGCATTATTTAATTCTTAATTAGGGGGATAAAGTAGTTTCAATATTATCATTTATCACAATATTTCTCTGTAGCAATATGTCGTGCTTCAAAATTTGTTATCGTGACAGGTCTGGTCTAGTGTAGTGTTTTGTTGCAAAAATTCCAATTCCGATTTTGATACAAAGGAAAATATACAGTGTAATTTTCAACATAAAACAGTAGCTGTTTCTATAACATTAGTATGTGGTCTCATTTCACATTTGTCTGTTACTTAAACCTCAACTAATACATAAATATTGCCTACCATTACTATGTTTTACTTTAAGCATGACCAATTGCATATTTCTCCAATGATTCATAGAGTTGTGAGATATATTTGAGTCTACTTGTGTCACTTCCCAGACGAGCCCCCTCATGACTAAGACATCAGCTCCTGTCTGCTCTGATCACATTGTGACTATTGGCCTTTCTCTATAACAGCTGTCCATCATACCCTCCCTGATCCTCCTTTAGTCACCCAATCTTCTGGCAGACTCCTGGATATAATTACAGTAATGGTCCTGTCTTTAATATTAATAACTTCAGAGGTGTCTAAAAACATACACTGTGACACTGACTGTTCATCATCAGTGTCAGAGGAAGTGTGAGAGGGGATTCCTGCCATAGCTGCAGTCAGGCTGAGTGACTCCATCTGGGTCTGTACGCTGACGTAGGACCCCAAGACCACCAAACATAGGGATCAAGCAGAAGAGGAAGTAAAAGTTAATGATGATACTCAGAAGTTTCCAGAAAGTACGACTACTCCTGCTACTATTTATGTGACTGCATTTGGTACTGCAATCACAATTGAGCCTGGGTTGCCAGTCATGAAGGAGAACGTGCATAATAGAGACCATGATCTGAACCTCCAGAATTCACTCAGAGGCTGCACCAGCACTGATTCATGATTGGCTGCAAGTGCTTGGATTTAGATAGTGAGGATTCAGATGAGAGAGAGTCCTTTTAGGTTTAAACCATCTGGATTTCAGCATTGAAACTGGGTAACCCAAACAAGAGACTCGTGAGGTTCATTCTGCTTTCTGATTGGCTCGTCTTGAGAACCAAACACCAAATTATAACATAAACATATCATATCCAAAAAAATAATAATAATTAAGAATCAATTAACATTAGAATTGTTATCAGTAAAAGCTATACATATTTGATTTGCCATGCCCCAGTTTGCAAGTAGAAATTACCAGTTCAAGCGACACTCTAGTGTATTTTTCCTAGTCAGAGGTGAGAAATGCCCCAGTGGCCTGAACGCACCATTAGTTTCAAGCTTGTCCTTATTAGTTTACAGGTTGTCCATATTGGGGTTAGGGGGAGTGTGTTGTTTTGATGCAGACGTATGAGCACAGATAAGGCGTTGGAAAGAATGAGCCTCGAGTTACAGTGACCTACTCCTGACAGTTATTCTGAATATTAAGCTCTGCTCCGGTGAGTGGCTGGAGACACCTGTTAGGAAACATGTGAACACACACAACTCGGTCATGGTGCAGCTCTGAGTCACTGTGCAGGCTGTGTCCATATACAGAGATATACTGGGATATACAGGGATACACAGGGATACACAGGGATACAGGAGACAGTGCACAGGAAGAGACTAATTATAAGGACATGCTCATAAACTGCATGTCACAATACATGGTAGACAGGGGTAGGAAGGGAAACCAAAACATGTACTCAGCATGATTTTGAAGCTTGGTATATTGCCACAGAAAAAAATGCGATAAACTATATTATTGAGACTATTTTATGCCACTAAGATAATGACCCAAAAGCAGCGTAATCCCAGTGAACACTCATTGAACTAATTGAAATCTTATTTTATTACTATAGCAAAGAAAATGTACACATAATATTGAGCCCCAACATATATGTAGCATATGTTTGTGCATGATGGTGGACTCAACACTAGACAAAGTTACATAGTGCCCCTTTAATACTGGAAGTTCAAACCAGCTTGTGTACATCGATGCTCAACAGTTCAACACTCTCCTTTTTTGCACGTCATGGGTATTTTAAGTATTTTTTTCAATCATATAATGAACTTTTCACACGGTAGAATACTCCACTCTCTCATTTGTTCCAACTGCGCAATATTATGCAGTAGTATTATGTAATGGGTCAACACAAGTATGCAGTGGCACCATAGTGAGATAACTTTAAAAACATAGCCTTGTTTTAATGAGGAAAAGTTCATAAAGTGTTGAGTTCTTGTAAATATCTGCATTAGGATTAAATTCCTATGTCAATGATAAGGCTCTCAAGCTTGCTTCCTGTTTACTTTCCACTGCAGACGGGCTCTATAAGCCCCATTACCCTAGGGTGTCAGCCGGTTGTCCCCTGTCCCAGATCTGGATAGGGGGAGAGGGCAGAGAGGAGGAGGACGAGGAGGACAAGGGGGAGAAGGGGTGTAGTGCAAGAAACAGTCCCAGATTATTCAATGACAGCGACATGGAACATTAGACTCAAAATAGAGTCAACTTCAGATGCACCAGCTCAATGCTCTTATATGAAGATGTCTGTTTATATGAATGGTTGGTAATGAACTTCCAATCATGGCAATGCTACTACAATTGAACTTGCAGTGACACCACACTGGGAGGGTCTGCATTTATGTCCACGGAGGAGTGTTCAGCAGTTACCACGGTGACACAATGCCCACATTAGCAAAGGCCAAAAAAGTTTTAAGATTGTCTGAAAACTCAAAGAAAGCCTATGATCAATATGAGCATTCATAATCCTGTTTAGGTGCTTTCAACAATAAAGGTGAGAGTGATTAACTGAAAAACTGTTGGCTAATACTAGAGACTGCAGTGTTATTTTAGAGGGACTTGTTTAACTGCACAAACCAGCTCACTTATTGTAGTTCAGTTCTTTAAGTCAGTTCTTTATGGTTAGATGGTGTTACAATAAAGCTTAGATAAAAGTATAACTTGAGTGACAGAGCTTCAGACAGAGCAGTGCCTCTAGTTAGCTTCATCCCCTATGGAATGTTTAGGACATCAGCGAGTAAATGCTTCTGTTGCCACTATTATGCTTTCTATTCTCTGGTAGCTCAGTCCCATGTCTGGGGCATACTCTTATTGTGTCATTTGGCAAGACACTTGCCCTTACCACCTATGTATGGTTGGTAGGTGGAGGTGCAGTAGATTATCACTACTAATATTGCAACTACTACTTCTTCTGTTATTGCAGCCGCTATACTAATACCTTTATGGAAGCTGAATAATTCTAACCATGCTAGTCCCACCATGTGAAAATATTGAACATTTAACTTCCAAAATATCAATGGCCTTTAGAAGATCATACATAACTTGTACTTGTAAAAGTCCACCATCTGCTTGTCTCCATGGAGAGGTTATTGCTTTGCTTAGAGTGTTCCATGGTATGGTATGAAACATCTATATTTTGCACTTATTCAAGATATTTTTATTGCACTAAAATACTCTCCACACTCTCCACAGATCTGACCTGTAACTTGGCCTGCTTGTCTCCATAGAGATGGATACATCATACTGTGGAACGTTCCAGGCAAAGCAATAACATCTCCATGGAGACAAGTGGCAGACCCTCCTCCATAAAATTTACAAAGTGCTCCTATAATGAATTACTGCTATTATTAGGCCTACCAACTTCATCATCAAGTTAAATGAGTTTCGGATGTGCATATTTGGGCAGAGGACAAAGTTGTTTTGGCGAGTTACATATCAACACAGTTAAGGCGTCGGAAACAGTTTGGTTATTAATGATCGCCCTGCCCTGGCAACACAGAGCACAAGCATCTGCGGTGGCAAGAGGAGCCATGGGAATGCTCCTGTCTGGATAAGATAGCCAGAATAATCAGTTAACACAATATTTAGATCTGATTTTGACTGTGTGTTTACATGCACAAGAGAAAACACCTAGTTACATGTGTTGGTTAATTACTGGATCTGTTAGAGTAACTGTTATCATTATAAATAAAGTACAGTGACTGGCTGTGTTCACATGCACACAAAAATCTGATTAATGTCTAATTTCTAAATGACATGCAATCATTTTAAAGCTCCAAAAAGTTAAAATAACACTTTTATACTTTGACTTTGATTTCTGTCTTTCCACCACATTTTCCTTGTCAAATCTTGCACAGGTGTGAACGCTCAGAAAGATTATTCACATCAGATGTAACTGATTCTGTGACATTTCAGTAATCTGATAACTGCAGAAATTAGCTTTGAGTAACTTTATTTATACCTACAGGTAGAATTGGTTTGCAGTTGGAGTTGGCTTCAATGCATAAGTCTCACAACAAACAAACATACACATAAAGTCATAGTTCATAGTAAACAGTGTTGATGAAAACATGATAAAACAATAAAAAGACTCCAAGACTAAAGCATTACACATAACAAGAGTATCACATATAAACACTCAGATAATGATCAGATTTTCAGTTTGCATGTAAGTATAGCCACTGTGGTAGAGCTAGAGTTGTTTTGGCACTGTGTTGTAGAAGTACACCGGGGGACAGGCATTAGCGATCGGGACGGCCTGGCTGGCGTGGCTGGGGATTGTGCAATACTATTTGCAAACAACACTTGCGCTTGTGTTATTTTTACTCTCCGTGACGTTGAGAGGAGAGGGGAGCTGCAGAAACAGTGGTCTAAAATTAGGCAGAGGTCTAAACCATTCAAAATGTGCTACCGGGTGCTACCTCAGCGACTGGCCACCCTTCTGTCCGGGACACAAGAGCTGCTGCAAAATAACAGCTGTGTGCATGTCGCGGGATAGGACTATAGGCTTGGGACATGGGGACTTAAGGTTTCTGGATGATTTATGATAATGTTCCCACTATAGGCACGCACACCACACACAATACAAAACAACAGGACAATGACACTATGTTATTGTTGAATGAACTGGAGTTGCATTATTGACCACAAGCTGTCAGTAAGTGCATTATGTAATCTATTTTTCCACTTGTTGACATCAAAGAACTTTTAAGTTTAACTTAAATTGTGCTATAAGGTCAAGCTCTGTTAAAGGTTCACTGTGAAACATTTCTGGTGGAGGGCCTGCTACCTGCTTGTCTCCATGGAGATGTTATTGCATTGTCTGGAATGTTCTACAGTATGGCATTAATCTTAACTATCCTGCATTTGCTTAACAGTTGTTTTTGTTGCTTAGAAATGCCTTGAAAAACATGCATTCTTACTGTGAGCAGGATTGCCTCTCCGCAGATCTGATCTACAACTTGACCTAGTAGTGTCACCTTTGTCTCAGTGGAGATCAAGTTTAATGCCATGCTGTGGAACATTCCAGACAGAGCAATAACATAAGATCAGCCTTTAACATCTCCAAAAGACATCCATCTGAAAAGTTTTGGATTTGCACAATACCTTTGTAAATAAAGGAGACATATAGCTCTTTTATTTATCACAATTAAACAAAACATTTAGATAATTTCATTTTTAACCATGCCAATAGTTAACTAGTTTGCAGTTAATAGATATTAAAAGATCTGCATTGTGGTCCCTAACCTTTCTAGCTCATTTGTTGAAAAACTTTTGAATGTAAAAATATGACCCACAATATTTCATTGGCATCTGGTTTCGTAGGAATTCAAATGGGCCCATTGACTTTACCACTGTTTTATTTAAGCCTCTGGTCGGCCCATTATTTTCAAAGTGTCAATGTCGAGGAATGTCTTTTGGAATACCATCATGTTATTGTGGTCTGAGCAGTTAAAAATTATGATTGTCAAACTGGCACCCTACTGTACAGCCCGTATTGTTTCTGACAATATTGACTTGGGTTAGTACTGATATAAGGATAATACAACTTAGCCATTTATTTTATTATTCTGTGGCAATAATATAGTGGTTCTGTCATCACTGTCTTTATCTTGGAAGCACTTAAGCACATAGTCAGTGGTTTCTTGGCTAAAACTTTACGGTATTGCACACTTGTTGCATATTTAACAATGAAACCAAACTTGGTGACATTTAATTACATTCTAATTCAAACCAAATCACTGAATACATATACACTGATTGCTAAATGCACTTAAAACATGAAAAACAAAACCAGTTCATTTTAAATCACTAGCTTTGGTTCAAAAATATTCCTCACTTAGCTAGTGCAGTCTCAGCAACTAGCATGTTAACGTGTACTTCCAGCTTTTTAGATAGTGAGATGCTTTCTAATTAGATGCAGACAGTACACAGTGGACATATTTTGACCTCAAGAGCTGCTTATAAAATCTATTTGTACTGGGTCGAGACTTTGCTCAAATACTTGGGAAACAAATCTGGTACAGGCCCTTTAATTGCATGCTATGTCAAGTCACTGGAAACATGTACTTATGATTTAATTGTTTGTAAATAGTGAACGATACGATGATGATTACAATCCCTGTACATTTAACTGTTCCTAATTAACAGAAATTAATTGCTCATGTCCCTAATCTGTTCATTTAATGTCTTCTAACACATATGTTTTCATTTGTTTGTATTGTGTCTACACTGGTACATTGTCATTGCATTATTTGTGTGCATTTCGTGTCCATATGTTTGTGTAATTTGGCCTTCCCGCTCCGCCAGCTGGTTGATTGTCCCCTGTCTGCTCTGCTGGTAATGAGAAGCACTAGACAATAGACTACAGCTTCTCCCGGGAGTGCCGCCCCCTGATTGGCCAAGCCCTCTGCACACCCGCCCTATTTTCACCCAAACCCCGCCCAGTTACCCCCTTCTCCCTCTCTCCTCCACTCCTCTGCTGCCTCCCTCCTCCTATACCTCCTTACCACCTACCTTCCTCTTGCTTGTTTTCTACCCAACTTGCATGCGAGCCAAAACACTCCCCGAGCCCAGTTCAGAAGGAGCAGCTAGGACCCTCGTTAGCTCTAACATTTAGCCCATAGACGAGCTAGAAGACGCTACGCCTGGCTGTAGCTAATGCTCTTCTCCTAGCTGTGGGAACCTTCCAGTGGATCTATCAATGACTTCTTTGTTTGGTTTGTTGCAGAGTGCCCCTTCATTCACTCCCCTGGACAAATCCTCCGATCTGCCATAGTAAGTGATTTTTTTCTTAATTTTTTTCTTAACATTTTCACATTGTACTCCACATGTCTAGCTTCCCGCCTACAGCTATGGACCCCCTATTTCCTGAGGACCTTGTGTTAATATTGGAAAAGCCAGCTGTATAATGTGTTCCATGTTTCTAGGCATTTTTATGTTGTTTTTAAGGGGGTGGGTATCGCGAGCCTGTGTGCAAATGCTATTTGGTCTTGTTATTTAAAGCGGTAACCTGGCTGTCACAGGGGCATGTGGGGATGACTGACAATAGCACAGTGGCTGCAAAACTGTTACCTGTTTTGAATGGGCAGACAGGATACCGGACTACATGGACAGGACTAAACCAGGACTGAACCGGGACTAAACCTAGGCTAGATCAGGACTACTACCAGGTGTAAAACAGAAATAAATAGCATTATAAGTATTACAATCAGAATAAGCCAGAGTTCATTCTAAACCAGGACTAGACCAGGACTAAACCAAATATGAAAAGGGACTATACCAGGACTAGTCCAGGTGATCATGTGTAAACAATGAATAAATAGGTCTAATCTATTCTGCAATTAAATGGGCAGGACTAAAAAGAGGGACTGATAGAGGACTAAACTAGGTCTTCATGGGACCTAACCAGGACTAGACCAGGACTAGACCATGACTTGACCACGACTCAACCAGAAACAAACCAATGTTGTATCGGGACTAGACTAATCAAATCAAATTATGTCTAAAACAGAACTTTGTATACTAAGACTTAAAGGTGCAGATTATCATAATATTGATAATATTGATAAGAATGCTGCAAAAAGAACTGATTGAAAATGGAAATTGAAAAATACTAAAAAAAAAAAAAAAAAAAAAATATATATATATATATATATATATATATATATATATATATATATATATATATATATATATTCAAATAAAATATAATTTCTGCACTTTTGCAGGTCTCTACTAACACAAAGACATGGTTTTGCAGATTTCTGTTGCATTCACATAGCTTCTTCTGAATATCAAATAAGATATTCATGAGAGATATTCATTTTTGTCAATATTGCCCACCTCAATTAAGACTAAGAAATAACACATATAACACAGGACTGTATTAAACCAGTGCTATTTGTGGACTAAAGACATTCTAAACCAGGTCTGCACTGTTCCTCTGAATGTAGCCACAGATATCTCATATATGCAGCCTCAGTAATACAAGAATAGGATGTAGTGAACCATGCTTAGTCCTTTAGCGCCTTTGATCTTGTTGTTTGGGCTGACGAGATTTACTTCCTCTATTTTTGTTTGTGTAATAAAATGTGAGGAATTTAGGAACAAGCCCCGGTGCCTGTTGTAATCCTGAGCCAGTGAAAACAAACCTTTGCCTCCATTCTTCAAGTTTCCATTTGCTGCTAACATTATGTCACCCAGACCTAAAGATCACCTCAACTTCAACTTATAGTAGTGGAAAGAGGAGCTAGTTGGGGAAAAGTAAAGAAAACTGCTGTAATAGTAGCAGTAGTAGTAGTAGCAACAGTAGTAGAAGTAGTTGCAGTAGTAGAGAAGATTCAGTTGTAGGAATGGTTGTAGTGGTAGTAGTACTAGGTAAATGTCCTCAACATCTTTAATACAGGGACTCACCATCAGTCAAACCAGGACTAAACCAGGTCTAACCAGGACTAACCCTGGATTAAATCAGGACTAAACCAATTATAGACCACCAAAGTTACTTGTACATTTTATACAACTAAGATAAGAAGACATGTATTGTATTTGTCTATGGGATAAGCATGGGCCCCCAAAATAGGACTAAACATATATTTTTTTAATCAAATATATCAACGTAAGAATATGTAATGATAAGTACTTCTTAGCTACATGATAGCGAGATTGTCTTGCTTTTTCCAATAGGACTGGGCACTGTGTCTTTTCCATTCCTTCACAGCCCCAGTGCCTTGGTAGAGGTCTCCAAGGCACTCCACATGCTCTTGATTACCCAGCTTTGTTTTTGCTATTTTGTTTATTTTTATTCCTCAACGGCCTTTTCTTTTCTCACAGCTCTTTAAAGGAGAACCATAGCAGCCTTAAAGCTCCAGCCCTGTGGCATATTTGTGTTAATTTTAGAGGGAGAGGTGGTTTGTGATGAAGGAAGCTGATGGCCTGTTTTCAAAGGAAACCTCAAGTCATAAATGGACTTCCCTCAAAGACACACATGTCAGGAGCAGGATGTCTTTCCCTTTGCTTGTTTTTTTTTTTTCCTGTTTTCGTTCATTTAGGCCCTTTAGATATATTGTATAAGCAGCACTTGAGGTCAGAATAAGTCTGCTGTGTGATGTCTGCGTTTAATTAAAAAGCATTTTATTGCCATCAGGAAGTATGTGTTAGCATGCCAGTTGTTGTTAGCTTTACCGCCATTGCAAAGCTCTATTCTAAGAGTTGTGAAACGTTCTTATAAGCTTATCGTGGTGAATCATTAGGATGCTCTGAATGCTTAAGGGAAGTGAGGAATAGTTTTGGACCACTGCAAACCACTTACAATGAGCTAGTTCTGTTTTTGATGCTTTTAAGACCGTAAAAATCAGGTACAGCGCCTTTAAGATGGGTATAAAATTATAATGTTACAAAAATCAGAGTGAATGAAAAGGATCAGGAATAAGTATAAACTTGTAATGTCTGCCCCCTGTGCTGTGTTCAGATGAGAGGCTTCATGGGACATTATTTGACACCACAATCCAAAACAGATGTGGACTTATCAGAGCAGGGCGTCCCAGTAGCCACTTCCTCCTTGGTTATTATTATTATATGGAAATGTGTAGATAAAACAGCCACTAGAATACAGTATAATTGAATTTAAGATATTGGAAACACATGCTGTATGTTTTTGTTGCTGGACTTTCAAAGTAATTCACAGCTCGGACAAAATCCCTTAAGGGTAAAAAAAAGTTTGTACTTGGGGAATTATGTTATTTTGAGATTTTGGGATCTAAAGATAAGATTGTGTTTGAATAATATTGAGTTTACATTATTCTGGTGGACTTCCTTGTTGCATAATCAGATAAAAGTGTGCCAGATAAAAGAAACCATTTTGTATTAGTCCCAAGCCCTCATAAATGAAGCTTGTCTAATGTAATGTTTACTGTAGTGTACTGTAATTCTGTGTACTTTTTATTACTTGTAATTAAATAAATACAAGACAGATAAGTCTAATGCGGAACATTCCAGACAAAACAATAACATCTCCAATAACAAGCAGGTAGCATACCTCCCACCAGAAATGTTACAAGTGCAACATAATTGTGCATAACCGGTACAATGATCATAAACTTGTGACTGTGCCTAAGACAACCTTGAAGATTTACTTGAATAAGGAAATTCCATTTCAGATACAGTTGATACAGATTTTCCCAAATCTGTATGAAATGTATCCAAGTAGAACAAAAAAATGTGTTAAACATATTACTTTAAAGAGGGATATTGTGCAAAATTGACTTTTTAGAGCTTTCTACCATGTTATAACATTGTTCCCTCATCAAAAAAATACCTGAAGAGGTTTTAGATGTCACTCATGCATGTTTGAGTAATCTAGCGATCTCTCACAGGTACTATTCAAACCCTCCTTATAGTTAGCAGTACGATTATGTCTAATGCTCAGCCCACAAGCCTCCTGCACTGCATTTTTTTATAAATATACAAAAGCATGATACAAACCCATACACCGCAACTTCAAAAACCTGTTGCGATGTGCAGCACTTTCATTAGCCGCATGCACGCAGACTGTAATGTGATAGTGTTTACTTATAAAACATGTTCTCGGTGTATATAGCATTTTCAAAACAATAAAAAGTAACATAGTGATCTAAACATGTTATGGTTAGCAGTTAATACCCCATAGAATTGTAATACTTCCTCTTTAAGTTGTGTGTAGTTGCTATGTTATGGTTGTAGTAACATTCATCACATTTGTATTATGCAACTTCCTGCCTCTGGTTGTAACTCCTGTTCAGTCCACTTTACGCTCCTCATTGATTTCTTTGGCCATGCTTCTGTTTGTTCTTTAACTATAATTTCCCTCCCCTCCCTTTGCAGTCAGCAGTTCCCATCACTTTTTCCAGTCCTATGAATAAGCTCCTTGTTGAGGCTGAGATGGTCACAGTAATGGACCTGCAGCTCGTGAAACCTGGTACACCCATACGCTACAATAGTAAATCACATTTGCTTCCTGCTCTATATGGGGTCAGGGGTGGAAAAGTATTCAAGTAAGCGTGTGGTACTAAACTTCATTATTAGTACAGGTTGAAAGAAGCGATATGGACTCAACTAAAAGCATGTATTCTTAAGTGTTCTGGGAGTAACATCGGATTTATTGCTGTAATCCATGAGACTATTTTCCAACAAACAAACCATGAAAAAGGAAAATCATGGTATATTCTTAACATAAAGTTTTTGTCACTTACAGACTTTCTCTCAGTGTGTTTTGGTTAAGTAGCCAAAAGTTGTACTTAATTAAGAGTACTGTTTCTGCAATAAAAATATTACTCAAGTAAGAGTTAAACGTGTGATTGATTAATCTTAAAAAGTGCAAAGAAAATATATTTTTAACAAAGTTAAAAAAAAATTTAAAATGTGTAAAAACTAAATAAATAAATAAAAATGAACAGAACCAGTACACACTGCAATTACCTGCTAATAAATATATGCATTCTGAAGTATAGGAAATGAGATATTGCTATTATCAAAACTAGATACTTTTTTGAACAAGAATTGATACTAAATAATCACCTTAAAAGGACAAAATTTGACCTTTGCTGAACAGTATTAGAATGATCTTGTTTTAATATTCACTTTTATAAAATTTTAGAAAATATATTTTAAGTCTAGCTCATCATTAATTTAATTTGGAAATGTAATGTTTTTATTGAACAAAAACTTTAACATAATTTTGTACAATTTCTTCCAAAAGCCAGTCCAGTAAATGTTAACAGTATAGATATAATTCATCCCTAGCGTCTCTCTCAGGTGAGCATCAAACATTTGCATAGCTGTTTGGGTCCGTCAGACCCCCTCTGTCAGTTTAACAGTTTAGTTTATCCATAAAAATAGATGACCACATGAAAGAGGCTGAGGGGTACAGGTGCACGTCACTCCAAGTGGGAATTCTGTCTCCAATATTTATAGTCCCTGTCTCACTGGCCTCCCAGGAATGCCCAGATATGTGCAGTAGCTTTAGCCTTACCTCAGCCTACAAAACCTTCTCAAACTTGTGCTCCTCCTGTGTTGGATTATGGAGTCCATGCTGCAGGGAAAGTTGGCCCACTTTGGTCTAATTTAGATCAGATGTTTGTGCTACTTAATTGGCTGTGCTTCCAGATTAGGGTGGTTAAGTGTAAGGGGCAGACTAAAAGAAAGCATGCAGAATGTTGGAATGATGGATAGTTTTGCATCCTTGCCATAGCAATTGACAATTCAAAACTAAATGTTATATCTCTCGAATAGTGAATAGTCCTCAAAATGTCTTCCCAAATAACATATATATTAATATCAGTGTCATTTTGGATCGTGAACTGTCTAGGATTCACTGTATTAGATTCATTGTCATATGTGGTGCATTTTAAACAGATTCTGTAATTATTAAGTTTCATAATAGACTTCTATGACTTCACCATTGGCCTATTTATATTCCAGAGCCACTAATGTCACAGGGTCACAGAGCCTGACCTGTGGTTGTGCAATGAACGGAAGCACTCAGCCACAATGAGAGCATAATTTAGCAAATTACTCCATAAACCGAGTCTTTATTTCAATGTATTGTTTTGACTTTTAAGAGATTTGATAGTTACGACAGCTTTGAAACATGATGAGGTGATGATTTACTACAAGGTTCAGTGTACAACTGTTCATAGGTTGCTCAGTTGGTATAAATGTTTTCCTTTTGTATGTGCAATGGACAGAAACCAGAGGGGCAGCAAATGCAAAAGGCAACAATCTGATAGAATGAACAAGGGCAGACGTGGTCCCTGTGGTGACTGATGTTCCTAATACTGTGCCTGGTTAGCATAATTTCTGCACAGTATAAATTTGCAGTCCTATGTACTCTTGTTTGAGCCCAGTTTCGTCTGCTTGTAGACTTGGTTTGGTTCTATAGTCCTGGTTTAGTTCTGGTCTTGTCCAGGTTAAGTTCCAGGTTGAGTCACACTTTCATCCCAATTTTAATTTTGAATGCACTAAACCGTAGGATTACAACAAGACCTAGTTAGTGCCAAATGGGGACAAAACGAGGACTTGATACTCTTTAACAACATCCTTTAACAGGCTCCATGTGACCTCCCATTATCCCATTGTTCTGCCCCTGTGCATTGTAACCCATTAGCCTTATAATGAAGTGTTTAATTATGTGTCTACGTTCCTGTGTCTAGTTCCTCCAGCAAATCCGGCCTGAGCGAGGTGGAGCAGGACCGTGGCTCATCCCCCACGGAGCCGGGAGCCCCAGAATGCGACCGCCATGTTTACAAGAGCGTTTTGGAGGGGGGCGACATCCCACTGCAGGGTCTACGCGCCCTGAACAAGAGGCACCCAAGCTCCTCCTCCTCTAAAGGTACCAATTATAACTCAATATTCTACTGGGTGTAATGTGTGTAGGAGTGGTTCCCCAACTTTGTCCAGGTCATTAAAACTCCCAATACATTGTCCAAATATCATTGAAAAATGGGTTAAATGTAGAGGACAAATTAAAATAATATAATGTACTTTATCCTAACAAAACATCCTTCCTCCTACTGTGTGCTCGCTATAAGAGGCAGATGAGTTGCTATGAAAGCCAAACTTATTACAAACATTTTAGACTTCATGTGCCATCTTTACTCCTGACTAGTACATATAGACTGAAGTCAAGATCTATAAGCATGTCTTTAATATGGGAACACAAGTTATAAACTGACCAAATTGAGCCAAAACCAGGGAAAGACTAAAATTCAATCCAAAATTCTAGCATACAGAAGCAATCTAGAGCTAAACTTGGTGTAAAACGAGACTAAACTAGGACTATACTTGGTTAAATCCTGGTATAATCCCTCTTTTCAAGGTTTGTTCTGGTTTAAACCAAGACTGAATAAAAACAATACTTGAACTGCACAAACCTGTAATTTTTAGTTTTTAATTTTCAAAAACTTTAACCGCTCCTTACAACCACAACAAAGAGCCTGTTTACCACTAAACTATATGTGGGACTCAACTTTAAAATTGTCAATTTGAAACCCAAGTTTTGTGTATTCTGGTATTGTAAGACCACATTACCCTGTTTTATTGAAAAGATTACCTATTTTTATAAGCTACATTGTGTTGTAAATGTTCGGCCCTTGCACCTCAGTTTGGGAACCACCTGTGTGTATTGTGCTGAATGGAGGTTACACAGTTCATGGTGCGTTGTCTTCCTGATGAGACACAGACCCAGACGCACATGTTTCCCTTTATCTTTATGTTCAAATCCATGTGTTTACTTTGCTCCCAAGCGTCACTGCATTGACCAATCACATCGCAGCATTCACCTCCCTAATGGGGCCATCACATTATAGGCATGTTCGTGAATTTAGTGCAAGTAGCCCACTATATCATATGCTCAATATACTGGCTCTTATTTCAAGCAGAAAAAAGCAAGTTCCTTATTTTGCAGTGGCGTATACAAGTAATGCAACTGTATAACATTTACTTTATTTTGAAAGGAGCGCAGCTTATCTATCTGTATAGCTTATTATTTTCCATGTACTTTTCTAAGAAGTTTAACAAGATAAACAATTATAATCATTTACAATTATAACACTATAATTCACTATGTAATTTTTCTGATGTGGGTCCACCACCAATTTGTCTCCATGGAGATATTATTGCTTAGCCTGGAAAGTTCCACATTATGGCACCAAACTCATCCATCTGACATTTATTCAATTACGTGTTTTGTTTTTTTAATTGGCAAAAATAACTTGAAAATATGCATTCCTACTGTGAACACGGTCACCTCTTCACATATATGACCTGTAACTTGGCCTGGTGCCTCCAACTGCTTGTCTCCATGGTCATAGAAGTTTAATGTCATACTGTGGAACATTCCAGGCAAAGTAATAATATCTGATGGAGAGAAGCAGGTTGCAGATGATTCACCAGAAAAGTTGCAGTGGACTTTTAAGACAGGCCATGTAATACCTTTAGGGCAGTTTTAGGACAAAATATTACAAACTGTACTCACTAAATAAATTGGTTTCCAGTTTAGAGAGCAAGAGGGCTCCATGTTAAACATGTATCATAAAAGTTTTTAGACACTATCCAATTGCTTTCCCAAATATGTTGCTTGGATACATGCATGTGTTGCATCATATTGTAAACCCATGGCAAAAATGACAGAATGTTCTCATTAGCCTTATTTTTGTTGCCAAACCACACACTTTCTAAAATAAAACTTGCACTAGATTTATTAATATCAAGCTTTGTACCATTTAGCGGTAACTCTTTAATAACAACACGTATTCTTACCTTAGTTAAAGTATTAGCAGATCTATGAACAAAGACTTTATTAAGCATGATTCAGGCTTATTAACTGCTTAATTAATAACCGTAACTCTAACCTTAACCCCCTAATTAAGTAGTTGCTTAGCCTGAATCATTCTTAAAAACGGTGTGCATTATGAATTAAGTCTTTGTTAGTGTAATAAATCAAATACGGTATAGGTATTCACTTATCTACCACTAACATATTTCTAAATAATGTCTGTATGCTGTTAGCTGTAGAACTACCACTACATGACATCACAAGGTAGAACAGAGCATTTTGAGCTTTGGAGATGTAGACAAATAATTAAATATTACTTAAACATAATTGTAATTGAAACAAAACATAACTCCAGGTATGTTTTGATGAGGTAACAACATTATAACATGCAGTCAATTTCTGTGTAATATAGCATTAGCATATATACAGTTAATTTGTTATACGGTGCCATTTTGAAGGCATTGAAAAAATACCATTTGTTTTGAATTGTTAATAGCTGTGGCTACAGACCTAACCTTTCCTCACTCTCAAGCCCATGGATTTGCAGTATGTTTTCATTGATTTGAATTGGGGGTCCTCTGCTTTGGAAAACACATGGTAGACTCTGGGTGGTCTCGTTAAGTCCATGGAAGTTAACCTCTTCAAACTTCAATCACTCACACCGCCAGTATCCAGGCAGGCTCAGGGCGTTAGTCCGGGATCGGAGAGGTAAAGAAGGAGAGGGGGAGAGACGGCGTTAGGGAAGGGAGAGAGAGGGGGCAGAGATATGTAGTGATGGAGAGAAAAATAAATAAACAAATGGAAGACAGAGAGAGAGAGAGAGAGATATGAAGGAAGGAAAGAGAGAAGAAGGGAGGGAAGGGAGAGTAAGGGAAAGAGAGCAGGGAATGAGAGATGGTGAGAGAGAAAGGGGGAGAGATAGAGAGAGGGCAAGAGAGGTGAGTTAGAGAGATAGTGACAAAGAAGGATAGCGGTGAGAGGAAGGGAGATAGGAGAGAAAGAGAGAGAAAAGAGAAAGAGTTAGGGAGAATAGAAAGAGGGATGAGGGGAGGGAGTGAGAAAGAGCATAAAATTAAGAAGGTTGGAAGAGAAAGGGAGAGTGTGACATAGTATGGGGGGTGTGAGAGGAAACTAGATAGTGAGAGAGAGGGAGGGAGCGATAGAAGAGAAGAAGAGAATGGGGGAGAAAGGGGTAATGAGAAAGTGAGAGTGAGAAAGAAAGAGAAAGAGATATTAGGGAGAATGTATAAGAGGAAGAGTGATAAAAGAGCAAAAAAGGGAAGGAGAGGGTGACAGAGAAGGAGAGAGGAGAAAGACATATATAATGAGAGAAAGAGGTTTAGAGGTGAGAGTGACAGAGAATGGGCTGGTGGACAAAGTGAGAGAGAGATGGGGACAGAGAGAGTGGGGGTAAGAGAAAGGAAGAAGGAAGGGAGAAAGGAGATAGGGAGAGTGTGAGGGGGGCAAGGATGAGTGTAGGTGGATCCAGAAAACACGAGATGTCCCCTCTTGGCATGAGGTAAACAGGGGGACTTGGAGGTGGGCAGAAATGAGGAAGTCAGCTGTTAGGTGAGAGAGAGAGGGGGGAGTGAGAAAGAGGGAGAGAGAGAGAGAGGACACATGAGGCACGTCTGGTCCAAAGTGACGTCAAACAACACGTCAATGACAAGAGAAACTGGCAGCACAGAAATAAATAAAAGTTGTTTACTCAGTGGACTTTAAAACCTCAAAGCAGCTGTTTATGATTTATGCTTTTAAATGATGATATAATGTTCGTCTATAAACTCCTATAGCACTGCAAATATTAATCATCATTTTTATGAATTTGCAGTTTTTCTTTGTTTGTTGATTGTTAACATGAGTTATGCTCCGATTTCCAAACAGCTCCATTGCTGCCTCTTTTAGATTAGATTTTAAAATTACTTTGGGCTTGGCAAAGTGCATTCAGATTCTTTGCAATTTGTGACTTAACTTGACAAATTACAGTAAATTTCACCAGTTACGACACACTTTTACATATATTTTAAGTATTATGGCAGTATAGTATTTAAAATGTACTTTATCATTACAAAATATGTAGACAGACATAAACAGCAATGCATATTTTAAATTAAAGATGTACTATGTAACTTTTCTGGCATGAGGTCTACTTTGCCTGGAATGTTCCATAGTGTGGCATAAAACTTATCTATCTTGCTTTTGATTTCAGATGCTTTTATTGCACAAAGATACAATGAAAAACATGTAGTCCTACTATAAGCCAGTCACTTCTCCACAGACCTGACCTGTAACTTGGCCTGGTGGCATCACCTGCTTATTTCCATGGTAATGAGAAGTTAATGCCATACTACAAAACAATAACATCTCACAAGTAGGTGACGTACCTTTCACCAGAAATGTTTCATAGTGTACCTTTAAATTGGATTAAACAGTATCTTAAAGTCACCTGTTTTTTGTTTTTTTATAATATTCTTCCCGACATTCAAAAGGTCCACCGTAGGAGCTAATTCTGATCCCCAAACTGTATCATGCTTCAGTCTTGTGCTCAGTATAAATGTCCTCTCTGTTTTTTGGAGCGCGGACATCTTGAGGGCTTTTCAGTAGCTACAGTTGTAACACTTTTAGCGCCACATGTCTTTGGTGTGAATCTGATCAAATGAATGAATGTGTTTAGTGCAAATGTATTGGACAGATGGTGCATCACAGTGTGAACAGTCTTCAGCCCATCTGTACTGTTATCACACATCAATGGAGCCAGGAAGACATGCTATTTTTTAATAAAGCTTTTAGATATTTGTGATTTAGTATGCAAATGAACAGAGCAGAGATTTTCACAAAGTTCAAGTCTAGTAGCACCATTTTCTGAAGTGCCATTTTAAATTAACTAAAATGTTTTCCTCAATGAAAACACTCAAATCAAAGAAAATAATAGGATGAAATTAGGGAAAATGTTGTATGGACTGAACCAAGACTAAACCAGGACCAACCATTTCAGATCCAAACCAAGTCTTATTGAAGTTTAGGGCAAGGCAGGACTAGACCAGGACTAAACCAGGACTAAACCAATACTACATCAGAACTAAACCAGGATTAGAACTAGGGCTGAACCTGTACTACACCAGGGTTAAACCAGTACCACACCAGGACCAAAAACCAGGACCAAAAACCAGGACTGAATCAAAACTAAACCAAGACTAAACCAGGACTAAACCAGGACTAAACCAGGACTAAACCAGGACTAAACCAGGACTAAACCAGGACTAAACCAGGACTAAACCAGGACTAAACAAGACTAAACCAAGACTTAACCAAGAATAAACTAAGACTAAACTAAGACTAAACTAGGACTAAACTAGGACTAAACTAGGACTAAACCAGGACTAAACTGTGACTAAACTGTGACTAAACCGTGACTAAACCGTGACTAAACCGTGACTAAACCAAGACTAAACCAAGACTAAACCAAGACTAAACCAGGAATGCTTTAGTCCTGGTTTAGCCTGGTTTACTTCTAGTTTAGTCTCAATTTTAATGTGTGCAAATGTGAATGCTCCGTAAACCAGATGTAAACCAGGACTTAACTAGGATTAAACCAGGTCTAAACCAGGGTCAAGCAAGGACTTTACCAGGACTATACCAGGTCACAGATGAGAACCTAGCGGGGTCTATTTTCCTTTACCTCATCGAAGAGTATCAGCTGCCCTGCCTTATATCATAACCTGTATTATGTCTTTCTATATATGGAATACATTCAATAGTGAGTGGAGGAGGTTAGAGGAGGTCACTAGGAGCCACGAGGAACTAGTTTATCCCTGAAATTAAATTTAAAAATCAAAAACAGGAAGAAAAAAAAACAAACCTTTATTGTGGTATTTGAAAGGATATTGCAGTCCAAGATTTTTAATGTTTATTTTATAATACTTTGCTCTTTTAACCCTTACCTGCTTCTTGTGTCTTGAGGTCTGATGGGGACAGATCAATAATTCAAACTGCAGCATTTCCCATATGTTGACTTCTACCCTACACCAGAACAGTTTCATTTATTTATATGTAACCCAGCCCTTGTGTAATACGACTTTGAACGTATTTGCCATCATAATTATCACATTTTATTCTTTGCAAAGTTATACATGAGTTAAACACCTAAATATTTAGTGAATTTAAATTTACATTTTACACATGCCGGTGCCTATTTATATATTTTTTATTTGTTTTTGTGTAAAATTTGCCTTGCGTCAATATAGATATATTGTATAAGGAGCACTTGAGGTCAAAATAAGCTTGCATTTAACTTTGCCTAAAAAAAAAAGTAAAACATTTTAGTGTCTGAAAATCAGAAAGTGTACAGTTAGCATGCAAGTTGTAGCATTTAGGATCTGTTTGTCACATTTTAAAACAAACCTTATACATACAACCTTTTAAATATGGATCCTATCACTGTATCTGTATTTTACTTATTGTATTATCAATTAGATTACATTTTTAGGACACATGTAGTTAATAGCACTGGTTAGCACTCTTACCTCATTGTAAGAAGGTCCCAGGTTAGATTACAGGCTGGGCACTGGGAGTTTGCATGTTCTCCTTGTGTCTGTGTAGATCTCCTGTGGGTGCTATGGTTTCCATCGCAACAAAAGACAAGCACAGGACCCTTTGTCATTAAACAGAGTATAAAATGGCATTAGAAGTTCTATGTTTTGCCATATTAATTTTGCATAATAGTTTTGTAACTGTTTACTTGTATTTGTACTTTAGCCTATATTGTTCAAACTCAGCTTTTCCATTCAAAGTTTGTGGGTGTAACTCTTGCTTTTTATAGCCATATCTGCCGTGACCCAGCGTAAATAAACCACTGCACATCTGTAATGATTTAAGCAGATGTTTGGATCACTCATAATTTCCCATGACTTGGAGACAGAGGACATGTTGCAAATACATTAATGCCTCACTAAGAATGTAGCTGGAGCAAGCTCTGAACATAAAACCTCAGAATGAAATTTTAAAAAGAAATGTTCAACGCCAAACTGCATTATATCAACTTAATTCATGAAGGGTTTGGGTCAAGAAGGGTTTATATTGTCTATGATGATACACAGCATGTTGTCTAGACATCTTGGACAGTATGTGTAAAACAAGACACACTAGAAACATAAAAAAATCTAAAAAAAACCCCAGACCACACTATAAATGATTGATTATAGCGCGTGCAATTCAATTCTGCTGTACTGGCACTGTGTTCATGTCATATCATGCATTAAAGCTGCACTATGTAACTTTTTATAGAGGGTACACTACTTGCTTTGTCATGTCAGTCTGGCTTGTAACTTGTACTTGTCTTCATGGAGATGGATAAGTTTAAAGCTTCACTGTGGAACATTCACGGTAAAGGAATAACTTAATGGAGATAGCAGATGATTATTGAACCTCCACCAGAAGAGTTGCATAGTGCACCTTTAATTAGTGTATAGTTTAACATTGGCTATGACAGTTAAAAAAAACATAAACTTAACTTGAAAACTAATTGGCAGGGATGATGTGGGTTGGAGCTTATGCCAACTGCTGCACAAAACAATACACAACACATTTAAGTCTTATTTTCTCAGTGATTTATTTCCTCAAAATAGAAAATGCATAATAGTAACAACTTGGGTTTGTTGCATAGGATTTTATGTTTTGTTTTCCATTTTGCTGGCCCATATTGCCTTGAATTGAGCTTGTATTTATATTAGAATAAACATTAACAAACCATGACTTTTTCATATCGATTAACATTATTTTAACCCTGTAATACCATGCTCGTCACACCATTATTACTTGATGTTTTGGCTGCATCAAGTCCCCTGCTTCCTCATTACTTTTGATACAAACTTCTTTGACTTTAAACTGTGCTTGTTTTTGTGTGTTAAGCTATAAACCATTGTAATCTAATATGTGTTTTATTCTGTTGTCCTGCATGCTTACCAGTGGATTATAAAGGTGGGATTGGCTGTTTAATTTCACCCTCCTCATCAATAAATAGTCGCTCGGTTAATGGCCTTGCTAACCAGTGTAAGAACAAGAACAAGCCACTGTCTGCTGCCAAAGTCTGTATCCCACAGATCCTTCCATCTAAATTCAAGCCCAAGACACTGCCCTCTGGTGGTGAAAGTGAAGAGTGCAGTAACATTGACAGCAGGACTCGAATTGTAAGACATCCCAAAGCCCATAGCTGTGAAGACATCTACACAGGGCCATGCGATTGCAATGGGGCAAGAGATTTTGACAACGGCTGTAGTACTGATTTGGTGGATGGGTTGAGGAATGCGCTGCCCCCTGCTGTTAGAAAAAGCGCAGCTGAGTTTTCTAGCCTATATCGAACCATGCATAACATCCAGAGGCCCTGCTCCGTGGGATGTAGTCCTCATGGTAGCGTGCGTAGCTTAGCCTCCCTTTTTGAGAAGTCCCAAACAGATGGGGGTCAAAGGTCAGAGGGGTGCATTCCTCGCCAGGCAGTGTCTACCAGGGTCAGTGAGTTTGAAATGATAATTCAAAGGACTGGATCCCAAGCGCCCATTCGCTCTTCATCAATGCCAACTTTAAATTCATCTACCCACAATCGCAACCATAATGATTTCATGTCTACCGCTGTGTCAGCTGAGTCCTTATTGGTCACAACCCCGAATGAAAGTCTGAATAAGACAGATGCCCCGCCAGGAACGGAACAAGCTGAATCGCCAATGAGTGAAGCGACAGAGGAAGAGGACATGGTATCTCCGGTTATAGTGGAAGACAAAATCAGGCCAGAATCTCCTAAACAAATCGAACCAAAAGTCATTTTAAGTAAAAGCTCCCCAGATGTGTCTTTAGATAAAACAATTGAATCCAAATTATTTTTAAGCCCCCATAACCACCACCAACAACATCTCCTCCACCACCTTAACCATCAGCACCTCAAACCATCAAAATGTAAAGGTTCCTGTCCCGCTTCATACACAAGATTCACTACAATCCTCCGACACGAACGCCAACAAGCCCAACAAGAACGCGCCCCTTCTACTACTAATACTACTCCAACTGAGAGAAAAACCACCTTACCTGGCAACCTCTTCCTCATGAGCCCTGCCCCTTTTCGTCTTCGCAAAAACAATCAAACCAGAAAGACGTTATTGGCGACAAAAGTGACCGCAACAAACCTGTGCCAAGAGTTGAGACCTAATATTCCGCAGCGACTTTCTTCTCTGGAAGTCCTTGGGCGTTTGAGCAACGGGGAAAACTTGGATAACGGTTTGGACGCCAATGGGAATCTACTGACAGGTCCTATATGCATAATTTCATCTTTTTCCTCTGAACATGAGCGTCATCTTGTGGTCACTCATCTCGTTTTGGACTGATTTCACCCTGTGTGCGCCTCCTCCTCTCTTAAAGGGACGTCGCTGCTCCCTCCATCTTTAGCCTGTCTGTGCCTGCTGTGTTGAACTGAAAGCAAAAATCTCATCTCATCTGTGTGCTAGTCTTTGGCTGAGGTGGGTAGCCAAAAATTGTACTCAAATAAGAGAAACAATACTTCAAAATAGTATTACTCAAGAAAAAGTGTAAAGCACTAGTCCAAAAAACTACTAAAGTAAGAGTAAAAAAGTAGTTGGGAAAACTACGACCTAAGTAAAACTACTAATTAAAGAGTAACTGAACATTAAATTTGATTTCATATTATAAATGAATGTAATTGGAGGGATAAAAATTTTTAGACAATGCAAAAAATGAGAGAAACTAAAGTGGAAAGAGTAATCAATACTTTTACTCAAGTAAGAGTATTGTTACTTCATTAAAAATATTACTCAAGCAGGAATAAAACATATGCTGCTGGAAAAGTACTCTGAAAAGTTACTCCAGTAAATGTAACTGAGTAAAAGTAACTAGTACTGAGTACTACCCACCTCTGGTCTTAGGTTTGTAGTTTTTGTAGTTTTTTTGGTCTTGCTGTTGCTGCCATCATTTCTGTGACTATTGGAGGTTCAAGTGTTTGGTAATGTATAATTCACTGGTGACATCAGGTTTGGGTGTATGCAAGAACCACGCCTGCTTAAGCATTACGCCACAGATAAATATGAAAGTACATCATCAGAAATCTGCCAAATTGAATTAACTTTTTATCTAATGTAATAAAACTTACATTTTAATAAGTAAATTATTAGTTGTCAGTCTCTTAAAGGTGCACTGTGTAACATTTTGAACCATTGTTAACAAAGCTTACACATTATAACAGTTTAATCAGTATAATCTATATAACAAAGCATGATCTTCTAAAAATTGTATTAATCCACAAACTCCAGCTATTTTAAACCAAATTGCAGAAAACTGTTAATTTGAATCAAGATTACACGTGCTCTTTTTTTTTTTTCGACTACAAAAAATGTCATAACGCAGAAGGAATGTTTCACAATATGGCATTAAATCTATATATTTTTCTTTTTTTTCAATTATAGGTGTTTATTCCTTAGACAGTACAAAAAAGACATGCATTCTTACTGTGATCAGACTCGCCTTTGCACTGATCTGACTTGTAACTTCATCTGGTAGTGTCACCTGATTGCCTCCGTGGAAATAGATAAAAGTTTAAAGCCATACTGTCGAACATTCCAAGCAAATTAATAGTATCTCCTTTCCAAACAAGTATGTAGCAGACCCACCCCCAAAGTTACGTAATGCACCTTTAGTTCAACCAGACAACCAAAAACTTTTTCAAACGAGGTCAAAACTTTCTGAAAGATCTATACTAAAAACTATTATAAAGCCATAACTTCTTCAAAAATACCCCAGCATGCATCTGTAATGTCTAAGCAGGCTAAACACCAAACCACATTTTGCATACTGTTCTTCTCAATCTGATGTCTGGCCCTGTTCCCTTTTTGTTGAGTTATTTATTTATTTCCCACCCTCCATCTCCCCTCCCCTTTGCTTTGTTTGAACCTCAGGAACGTTTTGATTTCCTTGACGTAAGCGTTGGTTTGTTACAGCGAATGCTTTTTCATGTTTTCTGGGACACAGACATGAAACATTGTCGTAGGAAAAGGGGGATTTTGTGAACTACATTTCAATAAGTGAAAGTCTCATTGAATGCTTTGTAGATGTAGAAATTTCATTTTCTTTTCATAAACACACATTGTACCATTATTTCTGTGCATGTTGGAATACATTTTAGCATTTTGATGTGTGTGGTTTTTTTTAGTGAAATGATCAAAGCATGCGTCAATGTAGATACTGGTTTGGTCCATAGAGGTAGTTAGAGGTAATTTGTAGCATGTTTTGTGAGGTTACACGATAATGAATCTAAAATATATGTATTTTTATTTTCTTGCAGACTCGTCTCCAGCTCACAGTGAGAACCAGGACGATGTTTTACGGAAGAAACAGGGCGACAAAGAGGTGGGTTTTTAATCATAGAATGTTACTGCATTTTAGACAGCTTGTTTCTGTGTTTTGTCTTTTTGATTATTGTTATTATTGTTATTGTTTTATTGTTTACCTTCAGCTGTAGCTTATTGTTAACATACAAATACTTTATCTATAGCCAGTTTTTTTTATTTGCTTCTGCAAAGTCCGACAAATGTATTTGTGCTGAGTTTTTGCCCTGCTCAAATCTTTTCCACACATTTATTCCCCCTTCTCGACAGAAAATCCTGGAGGAGCAGCGGCGTTTGAAGCGGGAGCAGGAAGAGGCAGATGCGGCGGCTCGGAGACACACCGGGATCGTCCCAACGCGACACCAGTTTATCACCAATGAACGGTTCGGAGATCTGCTCAACATCACGGATAACAGCGAGAAGAGGAAGTCCGGAGTGGAGGTACAAGGAAGTGGGAGGAGGGCTAATCTGAACAGGCAGGAAGAGGGGATGTGGAACGTGAAGGGGTGGGAGAGGAGAGAGAGTGAGAGAGGGATTTGGGGAGACAAGGGACAGAGGGAGGGTACGAGAGAGACAAACTAGAAAGAGAAAATGGTGAGTGGAAGAAGAGAGGAGGGGATAATGGACGGAGAGAGCAGTGGGAGCAAGAGAGGAGAGAAACAGGGGAGAAAATAGGGAGTGAGGACAAAGAGAGACAGATGAAGGGACCAAGAAGAGGAATTGAGGAAGAGAAAAGGAAGAATGAGGACAGATAGTGATGAAGGGATAAAAAGTGATGAAGAGAGAGAGAAGAGGAAGGGTTGGAGAGAGGGAGAGAGGGAACAGGAAGGAGGGGAAGATTGACAAATTGTCAAATCAAAATTATTATTATGATTGTTTTTGACTTTACATCTATTCTACATTATATTTTGCATTATTTTGCATACTGTGGTTAGAAATAGGTTTTATGTCAGGTGGGGAACCTACAACCAAAAATAACTGGAAATTAAATCAGCAAACCCTCCTGCTAGTTAACTCTTATCCACTATCCTGGCTCAAGATCCAAAGAAGTCAAATGCAGATCAGAGTTCTAATGATGAACGGTAAAGTAAACCTTAACCTTAAAACATAAATTACTGCACAATTTGCTGCTTTCTGTCTCTGAACTATAGTAACCCCATCTTCTTGATGTGATAAATGAAATTATTTTGGCAGTGCTGATACATACTGGAGCTGCTTGTCTTTACTTTTCTGTCAGCTCTGAATGAACATAAAGCAGCTGCTGTTTGTTTTGGCTCATGCCCCTTCACTGTTTTGCTTTGAGGCATCTCTCACACTCCACTGTAGTCACATGGGGTCATTTATCAGCAAAACATAATGAAAATTGAATTACTTATAATTTGTAGTGCAATGGTAAATACAAAAATGATGAAGCAATCAGTTTAATAATGTTAGCATATGTCAAAGTAGTTTATTTCAGATATTTTACTATGTTTTATGTTGTCCACGTTCTATTGTAAGGTTTACAGAAATTGATACAGTGCAGCACTTTGGTTATCAACTGCATTTTATGTGGTATTAAAGCTTCCGTTTGTAATTAGAAAGGCCAAGCTGGCTCTCTTCTATTCTAACGTAACACCAGTAAATATTTTAAAGATGTACAGTTGTTAACTTCAAAGCGGTGTATTCATTTTACTTTTTAATCACTGAAATAACTTTAACACAAAAAGACAAGTCATTTCGACTGAATGAACATTGATCATAGCCTAAACGTGACATTTGCATTGTCATGTTTAGGCTAATGTTTTACTTAGTTTCTCCTAGGCATCTGATTCTAAAGAGAGAAGCACATTTTTATTAAAATACAGGAAGTGCTCTATACCTACTATGTTTATTGTATTGATTCTACAGCATTTTCATACATAGAGACAAAAATCTTGATTCCTAAATCAACCATATGCATTACTTTTGACTCCTAATAAGCTCTTTTGAATCTTGAGTTTTTGAGTTTTGAGGTGTGTCTACTCCTGCCAGTCTCTCAATAAACAGCGTCAGAGCAGAGTGTAACACAGGGACAAGTGTCATTCCGGTCATAGCTCTGGTGTTTATGTTCGAGAGGCAAGCCACAGACAGCATCAGATTTACACCAGAAGAGCTTTGGCAAATCAAAATACATGAAAAAGAAGAGAAATATTGGAACAGTGGCACAGAGGTTAGAACGCTCGCCAACCAACACGACGGTCAGCAGTTTGAACCCCGCTCCAACCCATTCACCTTGTTTTGTATGAATTATGTGTGATTGATGCCTCTGTCAGTCTAGCTCAGGGCAGCTATGGCAAGTATGGAGTGAATGAATAATACAGTGTAGCTCTTTGAGAGGCTTTGTCCAGCGTATCAAGTAAAATATAGGTGCACAGTATTATAATTATGAATTACTAATAAAGTTTTTTATGTGTGTGTGTTTTGCAGAGAACTCCTGCCATGGCCCGATTTGACTTCAGAGCAGAATCACTGAAGTAAGTATCATTAGTAGGCCAGTAGGATTATAAGTAGTTCAGCTCTAGTAGTAGTAATATTTATTTTGGTGACTTACACAGTACACAGAAGAAGCACTGTAGCAATAGCTGCACTAGGATTTTCAAAAATTTGCAGAAAATCATCAGTATTGGAGGGTGAATTGATTGATTGATGATATATATAGTTGGGAGTGGAAAAGCCTTTGACACAGAAACCAGGCAAACCTCCCCGTGCTCTCTGAACCTGTCACTATCCATCTTCAAACTGGAAGAGGCTAAATTATATGTTAAAGTTTGTAAAAACAGGCCTCCTTTCTCCTTCACTAATGTCTGTTATTATTGGTTGCTAAAACACAACTTCACCTTAACTGCCCTGCCAAGCCCATTCACTTTCAGAGTCGAAACCCTCATTCAAAAGTATGTTCAGTTGTCCACAAGCGTTCTATGTAAAGTGATTGATTATGCTTGTATTTAATCTAAAATAGTAGGATTGTTTTAACAGTATTTCCAAGAGTCATATGTCTATAAAATTGCCCTGTGATATGCCCAGTCCTGGTTTGGCCCTGGTTTAATCCTGCTAATGCCCAGGGTCTGTGGTTGGGGGCGACAGTAGCTCAGATGGCAGAGTGTATGTTCCAAATGTTGGCGGTTTAAATCCCGCTCTCGACATAAACATCATTGATTGAGTGGTCAGATCTACTGAACCACAGGTTGGCGGTGCAATCCCCAGTGTCTGTGTACACTGGTCTATGAATGTGTGCGTGAATGCGTGAGTGGTTCATTGATGTAAAGAGCTTTGAGTGCCTTGAAGGTCGAAAAGCACTATATAAACAAGGACTATATGGTTACATGGACACATTTTTATATAGTCCTGGTTCTGTAGGTTATCTAGACTGATTTAAGCATGGTTAGTGAATATATAATGTCTTATAGTCCATTTAAAACAATACCATCATTTCTGGACATGCTAGTTGAGAAAAATAATTCATGTTCACTAATAAAACTAACTATTGCTAAATGTGTTTTTGCTTTCAGGGAGTTGCCGTTTCAAAAGGGAGACATCGTGTACATCATTCGTCAGGTGGATCAGAACTGGTACGAAGGAGAGCACCATGGACGAGTGGGCATTTTCCCCCGAAGTTATGTGGAGGTTAGTGGGCATTTTGTTTATCATTGTTACTTTTTCAGCATAAAATTTTAAGCATCATTTGAATGGGGGTGAACAAGCCCAAGCAAGCAATGTAATAAGTATCGAGTCATGCAGATGTACAAAATTGAAAACATAATAGGTTGTGCAATTAATCAAATTGTAATCGAAATCAAGATTTAATGGCGAGGTCTGCAGCCAATTCTCATCAGTAAAAGCATGTATTTTGGAGCACATTTCAGTCTTTGGAGCAAGAAATTGGGTTAAAATGGCAATGATTACACGTCTTTATTGTTCAAGGAATTCATATTGGAAGCCATTTGTATTTGTTTGTAATGAGGATTGATCAATATGAAGTATAAAATAGTGATACATTTGTCGTCATATCGCCCAGGCCAAATAATACTTATTTATTGTGGTTATTACAATCAAGTTACTAATCTGTTTTTTTTTTTTCCATTAAGCTCCTCCCTCCGACAGAAAAGGCGCAGCCAAAGAAGAGTGCCCCCGTGCAGGTGTTGGAGTATGGAGAGGCCATCGCTCGCTTCAACTTCAGCGGAGACACTGTGGTGGAAATGTCCTTCAGAAAAGTATGTAGTGATTCATTGAGATGTGCTTAATATAAAACATACCGTAAATTTCGGATTATAAGCCGCTACTTTTTTTCCACGCTTTGAACCCTGCGGCTTTTACAGCAGTGCGGCTTATATATGGAATTTTACTGGATAACGGACCCTGGGGGGCGCTCTCTAGCTGTAAACGTAAAAGTGAGACAGACGTGGGGAAAGATTCTGCTCTGAAGAATTCACTAGTTTTGATTTTGAACGATCATTTTGCGCATCATGAAATGGATATGATGCAGTTTTTAAGATAAAGAAACAGAAAGGAAACAGAGCAGGGGTCGGCCTTTAACACGCAAAGAGCCATTTGGACCCACTTTCCACATAAAATAAAACACTGGGAGCCGCAAATACTTTTTGACATCTAAAATGAAGATAACACTGTATAATAACAATAATGTAACGGAATAATGTAGGTTTTACTTTCACGGACAAGCCTTCTACACGTGGCAGATAAATATGGCAAAAACAACTTAAGTGCATAAAAAAATACAACTCACCAAACCGCTGCATCATGCATCGCGCTGATTATGTGATTATGTCTACTCTACTCCGCAGTTTCTTTAAAAAAACAACAACAAAAAAACTCGTAGCGTATCGTTTAATCCCAGGTGCTTATTCTCCATGTGCCAAAGCAGTTTTGAAGGTTTCATTGCCTTATTTGCTTTTCCCGTATGTTACGCAGAGCGGACTCTGTGCGTGAGTCACCTGTAGCGACAAACCCAGATTTTAAGTAGGCATTGTCTGTTAAATTTATCTTTCTTTTTCTTGGAGGTCGTAGTCTCCTCTTCTGGCTCCTCAGTTGTCCTTTTCCCCTTTGTTAAAAAGATCTCCAAAGACTTTTGTTTTGGCTCATTTTCACTCGCTTGTGGCTCTACTTTAATGCGTCGTGTCTGATGTGTTAAACGTGATACGTCACCGCGGAGACAAGAGCAGATAATATACTTGCTACTACATCAAATAGATTTCTGTGGCGATTTCCAGCAGGATTTTCATGATACATCTACGGACGAGCTTATTAGTGTGTCATTAGGGACGGGCCAAAGTTGCTCCTGACCCCTGTGCGCACAACGTCTGAAAATCAGGGCTCTTTACGCAGGACTGTGAGCTGTGTCTGTTAGTTCCCAAGCCACGCAGAGCCGCAGTATGAGGCTGAAAGAGGCGCATACGGCTCCGGAGCCGCGAGTTGCCGACCCCTGAAATAGAGCCACTGCACGTAAGCTCGACATCAATGAATCCAACTTGGTCAATGTAAAAAGACGACAAAAGTTTTCAGAGGAAATAAAAGCAGATTTTCCGTGTTGGTGCAGCTTTATTTTCTAAACCTGCAGATGTGTTCATCCCGTGTTGTTGTCGTGTTGGTGCCAATTTTCAGGCACAGTTTAAAAAAAAGCGTGTCGGTGCACCGTCTTTCTGTGTAAATATCTCATGTTACAATATGAAAACCTGCGGCTTTTATTCAGGTGCGGCTTATATATGTACAAAATTGATTTTCTCTTCAAATTTAGCTGGTGCGGCTTATATCAAGGTGCGCTCTGTAGTCCGAAATTTACGGTAGTATTATGGAAATGTGCTTAGTCATTTTCTATGGTTACTGTTCCTTTTCCTGGAATCTTGTAAAAAAGATACTGACCAGAGCAGCTTGGGAACACAACATTATAGAGCTGCTTTGACCCAATTATAAAGCCATTTGGCCGATCTTTAAGATTTACTTTAGAGTGGGGATTTTCAGCACATTTCAACTGATAGTCTTTCAGGTAAGGTCCATGGCAAAAGAAGGTGAATTCTGTCAACTGGACAAAAGTGTTTTTTGGTGTGTTTTTTTTTTATATATATATCTAAAAAAAAAACGTCCAAAACAATGCAGATGAAATATTTTCTCATTTCTCATTCTCATTATAATTTTTGATAACTTAATTATATTCCTTTAAATGATGATTCCACTTGATCACATTTGTTCTTATGATAAAATAATAATAATCATTACAATATACTTAGCCAATATTCTTGTGTTTTAGGGAGAGAGGATCACCCTGATTCGCAGAGTCGATGAAAACTGGTATGAGGGTAAGATTGCAGGCACTAATCGTCAGGGCATCTTCCCCGTCACGTATGTGGAGGTTCATAAGAAACCCAGAGTCAAGAACGGAGTGGACTATCCCGACCCCCCTGTGTGCCAGTCCCCCCAACGCAGCACCACAGCCTCTCCACAGGTAAGGCCCAAGACTGAAACACTGTGGGTATGATGGTGATGATTGAAAATGTGTTATTACTATATGAGTGACGTCATATTTTTGCACCACACATGCACAACTTAGGTACTATTGAAAATGTCGACCCCATTCTCACATAGTTACAAAGTGAAGGCCCAAGAATGATTTGTTTTTGTTTTTGTTTTGTTTTTTTGGGGTTGTTTGTCACAGATATTTTTTTCATTGTTAAGTTCTGGCTTTATCAGTGTACGTTTTTTTGTCTTAACGAGTAAAGTGAGTTAATTACTTGCACAATCACTGGTATGATTAACATGCGACTTGAAGCTAACTTGAAATGTCATTTATATTATAAGAAAAAGAAGTTGATCCCCCATTGCTTCATTAGCAAGTTATTCACATTTCATAATCAAATTTCAAAAGTTGTGTTTTTGTCTGTTGATATTATATTTATGTATTGTATCTATGGGTTGTTAGCAGTAGCTGACATTTTGAGGACTTTTGGTGATTGAGAAGATATGTCTGTTTCATTAGATTTTTTTATTACTATGGCAAAAGTGCTAATTTTTCCTCACTCTGAAATCCATGTGTAGAAACCAATTTGTAATGTATTCCTAAATTTCATCTATCATATTCTCTGTTTAGTTTGTTTTTTTCAGTTCTCATTCCTCTCCTTTTCTCATCTTCTTTCATTTTTTCCTCCTTTCTTCTTAAGCTTTACCGTAACCGCCTCACCACCTCCCCCCTGCCCCTTCCTCGCTCGCCCCGTCGCTCTGTCTCTCCTGAGGTCCACGCCATCTCCTCCGAGTGGATCTCCCTTACCATCGGAGGGGGCAACAGTCCACCAGCTGCCCCCACCCCTCCCCTCCCCCCTCTGCCCAGTGCCTACTATCGCCTGGGCGAGTATCTCCCTCCTCCCTACTCTGCCAGCCCTATCCCGCCTCTGATTGGCAGTCCGTATTATAACTCCCCTATGGCGTCTCCATCGGCATCACCCTTACCCCCACCCTATCCGCCCCGCCCGGGATCAGCCACCCCATACCTCACCTTTACCCCTGCCCAAAGTGAGGAGTCTCCCCCCTCGCCTCAGCACCTGTCCCGCAGTGGCAGTCCCAGCGCTGGGCCTGTGTTGGAGGGGTGGCTCAAAGGGGGGGATAAGGAGGTGGTGGAGGGGACGGAGGGGGCAGATAGGGTGACTGGAGGCAAATACAAAGGTCCAGCAGAGGTATCAGATGCATGGTTTGTGGTGGCCCTAAATCAACCAAAGCATCACAACACTGTTTTATAAATGTGTTTTAAGAACTAACTTATGATTTGACTTGGAACAGGTTTCCAGATTTACTTCTAGACTTCGATTGTCATTGCTTTTCTATATTGTTATGTGTCTGATTAACTAAGAACTAAAAAGGGGGAAAATATATATAGATATTTAATTTGAACAGGTTTTTAGATAGGGATAGGGACCAAAATGAAAATCTAAATTTTCCAAAGCATCCTGATAACCTGCAGGTATTTTAGCAACCCAACAGACATGTGCTAATTTAGTTGGGGTTTAAGTATCAAGACAAATGAGAAATTACTGTAAAATTAGCCACAGAAGTGAAATATAATCACGTTATACCCTTGTTTAAAGATTACAACTATGAGACTATTTTTTTCAGCTTTTACACTTTCATTATAGTTATATAAACAATATACTCCATATTCAAATTATCAAATTTGATAATTCAATATATTGTCCACCAATTACCTCCAGAAATTGTTATAGATTTTTAGTAGTGTATTCTGACCATGCGAATGATTTTTAATTGAATGAGTTCACTCATCCTCTTTATAAATCTTTTAAAAATATTTTCTATTTGGAGTCAGTTTGTTTTGTTGTCTGTTGAGTTGTACATATTTATTCACAGTAAAAAGCTGTCTGCATGCAGTGTGCGCTACTAACAATGCAGGTCAAAGGTCAAACAAACTGCTAAGATTCCAGTTCTTGTTCTTACATTTTGTTGCATGTTGTGGTTTTCTCACGCTGAGTGTTGAATGCCACTGAAATATTGTTACCAAGATGTTATGAAATATTTAACGTTTAATGCTTCTCACCAACAGAAAAGGAGCGTGTAAAATGATCTAGAGTCAATAGACTTATATGTTGTGTTTTATGTTTTGCAGTTTTTGAAGAATGATATTGATGGTCGCACTTCCAGAAGCCCCGTGATGCTCTACGACATCCAGGAGAACAACAATGTCAACTCTTTCGCGGTAAATTTGCAGTAATTTTATTTTCATTAATGCATCGACAGAAATCTCATGCATAATACATATAAATTGGAAAATACTGGATCAGTGACTGAACTGAAGTAAGCATTGCTGTAAGTTAAAAATGTGACCCAACCACTGTCTGGTGTAGAATCAATAGACCATATGATTCAAACATTTGCTTTTACAGTCAGATGCTTTTACAACAAACTGCAAGCATTTAAATATTCACAGATAGTATCATATCAGTTTGACATATATCACTGATTCCTGAGGTAAAGTACTTCACATTCAGCTCTACAATTGGTTGTGTTCACATTCTACAATTTGATGAGGTCATAATTTCAGAGGAGATTAACTTCTTTTGAAAGTAGTCTTCAAACTGAAAATCCACAAATGTTGAATCTTATCTATCTGTCAGGGATTGGCTCTATAAATATGCAATATTAATCTTATTAAAAGTTCAAATGACAACACTTGCATCTTAGGTGTTGAATTGTGGCACCTTCAGAGGATAATACTAATGATTCAATGAACAACCACTTAAATGCAGCTTCATAATATCTGCGCATTGCTTATTTATTCATGGGTCATTTCTAGCTTGTACTTTAACCACAAAGTGCATTGAACCACAGTGTATCGATCCAGTGTTTTCTTTTGACAGAGATCTTATTTTTAACACATTATTTAAATTTCATATAATTCATTCATTATTTCCATCTAACTTTTCATGCTGTTTTTTCTAATATGTACTAATCTTTCACTTTCATCTTCTGGTGTTTTACCTTTCCATGCCTTCCTTCCTTCCTTGGGCTCCTCTTCAACTCTGCTTGACTCCTAACGGATCACTTCCTCTCTTACTTCCTAATTCCCTATAACCCCCCCCCCCCCCCCCTGTCTAACACCCATATCTCCATCTGGGACATCCCTCTCCTCCTGCTGTGGTGTGTTTCCTTTGCTGTACCTACCCACCTCCACCACTAGGAGGCAGTGTGCAATGAGATCTTGAACATAGCAGAGACTTCGGTGCGGTACTGTAGCACCCTGTCGCACCCACACCCTCTTGACTGTCACCCAAAGGTGCTCCCCCACCCCAGTAAACAGTCTCTCATCGTTTCCCAGCAGCCCCTGTCCCAAAGCAGCAGCCCGGAACCAGGACGGCTCAACTGTGGCCTGTAAGTAAGACCTCCTGCATCCTTTCACAATGATTTCTTTAACGATGTTCAAATACTGTCAACAACACTATCATTATTTACAGCATCAGTATATTTATGGGTATTATTACTGCTGTGTATAGTTTTATTGACTGAAAAACAAGAACTTGTCCAAATACACTCCAAGTGAGCATCAGTTACATAGCAGCTGGGGTATTGTAATTTCACTTGTGAGTGCTTATGCAATTTGTCCTTCTCTAACAAGTGACAGATAAATACATAACAAATATTTGCAACATACACGAAGCTGTTTTATTTCTATCCATTCAGGATGCTATAGTCAGTCTGATTACAGAGTACATATGAATGCAGGTATTCAGTATTCTGTAACTAAATATGTTTTTATAGTATTCTTCCCTACACTGGCTTTAATATGCTGATCTAACTGTGGAACCAAGTTTAACGTACTTCATGTTAATAAGGCCCACTTTCCTCTGACTCTCCCATATCTAAATTGAGCTGTTTTAGATCAATATTGCAGTTCACAATGAACTAAATGTAAAATTATGATCCACACTTCAGTTATAGTTCAATACTAAATACCCATAAAAAGCATAATATTAAGTTACACACAAAAACAGTTGAAAATAATCACACATTGAGCTCTGATGTCTTTTCTGTTTCCCTCCTCCAGGTTCCAGGCCTTGTACAGCTACGTCCCTCAGAATGAAGACGAGCTGGAGCTCCAGGAGGGAGACCTGGTGAGCGTCATGGAGAAATGCGATGATGGCTGGTTTGTGGGTACGTCACTTTAAACTTAATATAAATAATACGGACAATACTTTAAATCAGTGTCATTTAACACAAAAAATATCTTCCTTGAAAGTCAAACGGTGACACTTGACCAGATTACAGAAAGTACATGCCATATTGTCTATGATTTATTTAAGATAATACATGTATTTACTTGTCACTTTAGAGAAATCAGTGGAAAGTAACTTTTTGTAATCTTTTTAGGTTGTTGCATATTTTTTTTAAAGAATTGGTTTTGTTGTGACCCATTTTTGGAGGATAGTGCATGTCTGAGGAAGGCAGGTTTTCATGCTGCAACAAAAGACCAGGGAGGAGCACATAAAAACACAGTCACAGGCTCGCCCCTAAATTTCTCATATGTCACAGCTGTAGTCACACTTCCCTGTCACAGGCCAAACATATAGAGTTTCATACATGTCCAAAGACTCCAAAAGTGTGAACAGATCGTGCTCAGGACCCCTCCAAACTCAGCTATAGTGACCACAGACTGACAGGAGCCGACAGGAGCTGATAGAGGTGGACAGGGGGCAGTGCAGGGGTCTTTGTGGAAATGTGGTATTGAAACTGAGAATACACAGTAGACTTAATCTGACATCAAGATGCGTCCAAAATGAGCATCACTCGTCAACGCCTTAAGATGAAGACTCAAGTCGTAACAATAACAAAAAGTTGGTAGGTCAAAATTTATGTCATTATTTTAAAGTCAAGTTATTATGTCCGTTTCATGTTATTGAACACTTAAAATGTAAAAGAGAAATACTTTTTAACTGGTACTATGGAAAATTAAATTGGGAAAAAAGTCATCTGTGCCAGTGTTTAAGTCCTTCAAAGTTGTAAAAGTGAAATACAAAAATATTTTCAAAAATAGATGTATATAATTGCAAACTTGCTTCAGCCAATTGAGACTTGAACAACTGGACTTGAACAGTTCAAGCTTAAACTTCATGAGTAATATATTTACCGGATATTACGTCACACTTTTGGCTTAAAAAGTAATGTTGAGTATACCATAAAACCATTAAGTAATCAAAATCCATAATATAATAATCAAATGAACTTAAATGTTTCCTTGTTCCTGTTTGTTTTGCAGGTACCTCCAGAAGGACAAAACTGTTTGGGACTTTCCCAGGGAACTATGTGAAGGAGGTGAAGCTCTAGATCGGACTATGTCACACACTGTTGCCTGTGGAGAATTTGTGTCGCGCTTGGCCTTTGGTTAGAGTCCCGTTTGAACCAGGACTGTCCATTTGTCTGGGAAAGTGACAGCCGGCCCGAGGTATGTCCAGCTGCAGGAGGAGTGGGGGCGCTGTTGAGACGCACTGCCCAAAAAACCTCAAACTTCAAACCTCAACATGGACTGTGAAACTCTGCCACACTCACTACAAAGCTTTGCTCTTGTCAGGATCATTACCTAGTGTTTACAGTTTTTTACCAACACAGTGTAAACGGGCAGAGGTCAGAGGTCAGCAGCAGAAAATAGGGTTAAGGAGAGGACATTTAAACTAAATTGGATTTTGAATGAAAAACATGTTTTATACGATGTGGAGTTGGAGCTACTCACCTGCTACCTTGCAGAGCCTGGGCTGATTTATATTAAACTCTTGGTGTGTACTCAATACTGCATACAGTATAGGTTTGTAGATGTAAAACTAAAAAAGCCACTGTGTTGAGAAAAACAATCCTATATATTACAAAAATATAGATTATTATAAACTATTTAAACTACTTTGGATAGAAAGCATGTCTGTGTTTTAAAAGACATTAAACCATAAGTGACCATGTTAAAAATAAATTGGTTTACACTGTAATTTTGAGAATAAGAATAAGAAGTAAGTAACATTTTTATATATGTTGTCATATTAAGTAAATGTACAAACTATCAGAACTTTTCTTGAGAACTTAGGACTGTTGCCATAGCGATAATCAATTTGAAACAAAATATTGTATCTTTTGAATGAGAAAAGTCCTACAGATGTTGTCGTATGACAGTAAGCTGAAACCCATGAATAAGCACTGTGAACTAAAATATCTTCCAAATTCCAGTCTGTCTAATTCTGTTTAAGCGTTATTTTTATTTCCCATAATACTTTGCGTTATAGTAGTGCCTATGAGGTAGCCTTGTTTTGACCCTGGCTCTATTCTAACCACAGGACAGGCGTGGTAGCACTTTACTTCCTGCCTGTTCATTTTGAAATGTTCCATCTAAACAGAAAATGAATCATTAATGACTCTAAAGTAAAAAGAACAATGGCTTTGACAATTATCTAAAGTGTGATCTGAGCTATGCCCATGTTAACACTTGTAAATGTGTACAGTGAAATAAAGGACTTCAGATATAGGTGTATTTTCATATAGAGAAGTGTAATCAAAGCAGCATGCAGTACAGGACCCTCAACCTATACAACCTATCCATGGGCTTCAGAATGATGAGAAATTAGGATCGTCGTTATAGCGATTGGCAATCTTTTGAATGGAAGAAAGTCCACAAAATGGTGCTGAAATCCATGAATAGATAGCCACAAATAAGCTTTCCCTCTCCACACCGTTTCAGTAGTCCAAAATACAAAACGCACTCATTTATCGGTGAATTAGTTTAACAGTAATTAACAGTTATAATAATTAAACTACACCAGTATAAGTCAACCATTCTACTTGTAATAACTAGTATTGTGATCAAAGTGAACACAGGAAAACACGTCAAATAGGGTACTAGAGATTCAATTAAAGCTAGCCTAATACAATTAACCAACAACATTCATATATAAACTCATTTTACAAACATTTTATATAAAAAATCTAAAATGTCAATTTAATCCCATGTTGACAATAAACTGTTAAGCACAAATGATTTTAATACAATTATTAAATGTATATTGTTCACTATTCGATGCAGAATATTTCCTTACTTCCCTTCTATAATTGATTTCAGTCATGTTAAGCTATATTTCTTGGAACTAGTCCAGTGATCTCACTAAAGCTATGGTCCTCTCTCCTAATCTCTCCATTTCACTGTTGCAAAGTTCCTGACCATCGTCCTGTGCTTTTTGACCTGCATGTCAAGTATGTAAACTATTTCAGTTCAACTCAACCAGAAGGAAGCTGTGCAAAGAGATAGAGTCCGAGTTGTCAATCTTTCCCAGACATTTCTAATCAAACTGGTGCCAGTGACTATCAGTGGGCCTTCCATTTTATGATTGCCTTATACAACACAATGTGAAGTATTCAAAAAAGCAGTAATCAATAGTAGGGCTAGGCAATTAGTCAAATTTGAATTTTATTGTCAATGATCAGAGTGGGTCTTAAATCAACTACTCTACTGTCAATCATCTGTGATTTTAGATGAGATGGTGTTTGCGGAACCACACCAGAAAAGTGCACCTTTAAATGCCAATTATTTAATAAATTAATTAAAATTAAAAAAAAATAACAAGAACATTTTGCCTCATATTGCCCAGCCCTACTCAATAGACACTATACCACAGGTGTATATGTATGTTTACTATAATATCTTGGAGTATTTTTGCATCTGAATGTTGTGCAGTGAAAACCACCACCTCAGTGAACCTGGAGACAATGAAGTTTAATGTATTAGAGTCCAGTAGTGGTCAGTGTTTGCCTATCTACACATTGGTTTTGTTGCAGTGCAGATCACTAGTGACATTTTGCCAATACACGCACTTCTATGTTATTTCAGATTGATGAAACGTTAAGACTCTTCACAGTGTGGTTGTGCCTGTCCAGGTGTGTTATCAGAATCATACAAGTGTGTTTCTCAACCCATTTAATCCCACTATTCTCACTGAGGCTCATTATATTAATATCAAATGAGAAAACAGATAGTGGCTAATATCACATATCGTCTCCTAGATTTAAAGAAGGCAATGTATAGTTTTGAATCTCCATTTTACATGAGGAGGCAGTGTGGTAGCCCTGCACAATTATACCAATATAACATTCTTTGATTACATTTTTAGTATTGGTGATGAGTTTTATACATGTCTATAGAATTGTTTTCAAAATATTAAAAGAAAAAAGTACGAGATATTTAATATAGCTTCAGAAAGTAAGTGTGAGTGTCTCTGCACTGTCCCGAACTAAAGGATGGATCAGATAGAGAGGACAAATGTTCTTAAAGGGATAATTTTAATTACCTTTACTAAATACTAATGCACTTATAATATTATTAACGCTATGTTCATTTAACCCTGCACCTAATTATGTAAACTGTGTAAAGAAGTGATTCCTTTAATTGGGCTGGATTATTAGAGTTAGGGGAAGTTTAGGATTATACATATATTTCTTAATACATGCAATTGCCATGTTTTGGGGCAGTACAATATATGTTTTCTACACTGTACATGACAATCTTAGAAAATACTCCACTTTTATATTATAGAATGGTTAAATTAATAGTACCTTCCTCCCATGTTCTAATTTGACCAGGTTGAGAGGGCAATTTTTACATAGCCTACAGGAAATTGCCTAATGAAGTAACTTTTTCTCCATTTGTGGCATTAAATGGGTTGACTCTTTCTGCTTTAGTGAACAAATTGTAGCTCAACATCACCAACATCATCTCAAATCACTTATTGATGCCTCTGTGATTTCTGCTCTATAAGAATGAATGTATGAACTCTGAATGTGGCAAAGTGTGTTCTATCACATTTGTATAAAAAATGTTTTGTCCTGATTTTTGAAAAGTGGAAGTTTTGTTTTGTAAATATGTAAAATAATGAAATTTTAACTGTGTGATGGGACACGCCTCACGTCACTTGCAGTTTTTATGAAGGATTTTGGCAAAAGCACAGAGTGAATGATGCATAACCAACATCACGCTGCCATTTTTAAAGTAATGCCTTATGTTTGATGAAAAATCGTGCCTCATTGTCTTGTTTTTTTAATATCACTTAAATGTATTGTTTGGTTTTCCCTTATTATGTAGTCTCTGATGGGAGAACGCTAACTAAAACTTGTGTGACACCACGATAATGCTTACCTGATTATTATTAATAATCAGTAATACTTTAGTGATAATGGGAATGAATAAGTTTGACGACACGCACAACCCGCAACAGGTTTGGTTTGTTTGCTTCAATTTGCAGTGCTGTTACATTGACAATATTAAAATAAAAGTACTATACACTGCTGTGACTTCGGTATTATGCAATATTTAATAAACCATTTAAAACACTGGGGCTGTCTCTGGGTAATTTGTACTCACTACGGTCAATACTAATTCAGACTAAGGTTTGTATGACAGCAGCTTGAAACTTTGAGCATTAGGTGAGATATATTGCAGGGTTTCACTGTCTGTATAATAATAAAGCATCTCTAGATTTCTTTCTTCACTCTTTCCTCACCTGTTTTGTAGCCTCATCAATCACACCACATTCTTACAAACAATGTGGGTGAAGTGTCTTGCTCAAGGACATAATGGCATAATTTACTGATCAAATCGAGAGTCGAGCTGTCAGCCTTTCACTTTACTACTTGATCCACTATTACACCACTGAATCAAAGGGTAAATAAAAACCTACAGCAGTCAAGTTTAAAATTACTGTATTGTCATTTTATTTGTTTACAACTGAGAAGTAATAATAATACATTTATATAGAGCTTTTCAGGACACTCAGAGATGCTTTAAGTCATGACGTTTAATGGTTTGTTTCAAGTAAGGAGTAGATTTGTTGACTTCTCTTTCGATCCTTGAAAGGAGATAGCGAGCACTAGCACATTTTCATAAATTCAAATGGTACAAACATGGCAGTGTGATTTGCATTTACACTTTACAATAGAGAGAGGACATGAGGAGACACTGTTTTGAAGAGGAGCATGTGGATGACATTTGTTGCAAATAGTCGGTATAGTCTGACCAGACAAATGTTTCACGTTACGTTCAACTTTTATAGTATGGGGTCTGCTACATGCTTGTCTCCATGGGGATATTATTGCTGTGCACCACAACACTCACACACACCACTTACATACTAGGCAATGTGCGCAGTCTTCCATCCAAGGAGGCCCGGCCTTGATTAGCTTCTGAGATGCTTCTGAGGTATGGCCAGCAAACTAGAATAACAGTTGTTATACTTGATACTTGACATTGTCTGAAAATAATCAGTAATGTTTTATCAAATGACCAAAGTATTTCCTGCTGTTATAGTTGACAATTCAGAAATTTTCTGTGTGTTGTGGAATGAAATAATTTGTCTCTTGAAATGATAAATATTTGATAAACCATGAATGCACATCACAAAAGTATCCCAAGCATCTCCTGTGCTTCCCTAAAGTGATAAAAGTTAAGTTGCATAACTCCATGTGGAGACAGATGCTGCTCCAGGCTGAATACATGCTGACAATATGTGTCATTATGAGATTAGGCAAATACTTTATGAGTTTTCTCTGCACTTAAGGACTTCCTACTCCACATAGACCTCTGCAAATCCATCTAAAAGTAAAGCCAGTGCTATATACATGATCTTTGAAACACTAAGAACCATTATACTGACAGTCCTGGTCTACTTGGGTGGTTTAGTCCTGGTTCTGATCTATTTCAGTTCTGTCTGGTCATGTTTTACAAGTGTGGTTTAGTCCTGGTTTATGCCAGGCTCAGTCTTGGTTTACTCATGTGATTTAGTTCTGGTTTAGATATTGTTTAGTGTTGGTTTACTCATTGAGTCTTGCTTGAGTCTTTGTTCAGTCCTGATTTAGACCTGGTGAGTGAACTATATCTAAATCAAGACTGAACAAGGTGGTTTAGTTGGCCAGTCCTGGCTCAGTCCTAGTTTAATGCTGGTTTATTCATGTGTTCCTGGTTTACTGATTTAGTCCTGCTTCAACTCTATTTAATCCTGATGTACACCTGGTTTACCTGGTTTTGTATTGGTCTAGTCCTGATTTACTCATGTGACTTGAATCTGTAGGCTATTTGTCACTATTTTTTGTTTGTTTTTTACCTGCACACTGTTTCTCAACCAGGTTTAGTCTTGGTTCAGTCCTAGTACATATAACAAAGACCTTTTTCATCCATTTTATCTAGGTGTAGGTCATGTTCATTCCTGGTTTAGTCCATGTTCAGTCCTAGTTTATTTACAACCCCCCCAAAATAGGAACTGGCTCATTCATGCAGACTGCCCAGAGGTCTTCCTTACCCACTGCTTCTTAAGAGTGATCCATTGGCAGGAATTCACTGGTTTTAGGGAGAGGCACATTCCTCATCCTGGGATTTTGGCTCTTCCATAAATGGTAAGCTCGCATAAAATACAGTGACGTACGGGGCAGGTCTGCGTCCGTAAGAAAACAGCAGCTGAACAAAGAGAGGTCAAAACAACAGAGGTATCACTCCCATTCAGATTGGTTCACTGTGTTGTCTTATGGCATTCCTGGCATGTTTTAGCCATATGTTCCTGTCAGAGAAGCTTTTTGGCCATACATTTTCAACTTTATGATCCTGTAGCAAAAAATAAAGGTTATATTTAAATGTAGGCCTATCTTTAGCTGAGTTTAATCTGAATAGCATGGAATTTGCAGATCTTTTGGCTGTTTTGTGAAATGTAGACCTATTTGTTTTGGAAAGTAAACTTTGCAAAGTAAGCATTATTGTACACAACACTCTAATAATAATTAAAAAAAATAACTGATATGATTCACCATAGCATTGATTAGGTAAAAGAAGCTAGACTAGACATTTTTTTCAGGTCACATCAGGCCATCTGCCAATGATCACAAACTGAAATGGGTCTTTGTTTAGGGCCCTGCTTGTTTATTACACTCAACTCAGACAAGGCGGGTCTTGTGCATTTTAGGGACTGAAGATGGACATGTTCTGGGGTTATACAAGTCTAAATTTTGTATTTTTAAATCTTTATCATTGACTATATAACTTTTGTAAATCTTTTTATGTACCATATTTGTGTCAGTGGATACCTGAGCAACAGCAGGTGCCATTCAGCCATTAATGAGTTCATTGTCGCACTTTCCAATAATAGATTATTGGAGAGTCAGTAACACCTCAGAACTGTAATAATGTTACTTTCCAAATTAGGCATACCCCACGTTATCCCACATAAAAAGTTAGTGAGTTCTCATTCTTGGATATTACTGTAAATATTAATGGTGCACTAGTCTATGTAACTTTTCTGTTGAAAGGACCACCAGGCCAAGCTACAGGTCAGATATGTGGAGAAACAACCCTGCTCACAGTAATGCATGCTTTTCACATGTACTGTATAACTAAATAAAAGCAAGATGCCATAATAGAGCATCATTAAATATAGGGTCTACATTTTTTTCTACCAAAAACATGGCATGTTTTACCTCAATACTGATAAAACATCACATTACAGAAAACAGACTGGATTCCTTCTCCATTCACACATTTTACGCACAGCACAAGCGCAGAGCATAGTTGTATCAGAGTGGGTGCTCTTTTACATACACGATCTTCGGTGTGGGACTTATCAGCGTGGAAACTTCAAAACCCATTCGTCCAAGTTTAACCTGAGGGTCCACCCACTCTCGTGTGCGCCCGCTACAGTCCTCCTGGGCAGATCACACCTCACAGCACATGTTATAAGCAGAAGGAGCCGATCTGCTGTAGTTGTCACATATTTTCCTGTACTAAAGTAGCGGTGTTTCAGCCATGCCTCTCCAGGTGGTGCTGCAGGGTTCTGGGCCGTGGGGCTTCAGGCTGGTCGGGGGAAAAGACTTCGAGCAGCCGCTAACTATTTCACGGGTGAGTTTTGACCTGAAGAGCCACACCTGAGCTCATTTTGACCAACTTTCACCTTGAATAACTTTCTCTAAGAGCTTTCTCCGCTTTTTTTACGACGTGAATCTTTTACATTGACTGTGGCGTAATGACGTCTTTGCGTAGCGACGTCATTGGCGTGTTACATTGTTTGATAGTGATTTTAATTGTACATTGTTTTTTGGTTTGTTTGTTTTTTGGCATTATTTCTGCTTTCATGTTCTGCTTTCTTTAGATAAACAGACTCAGACTGACCATTTGATAAATATTTAAAACATATAGTGGTCTTTGTGAGCATTTAGATGGCTGTCTAGTGTTCATGCAATGTTCTGTGTAGCTAAATAATAGGAATAGCCAGTAAGAAGTACCCAAAAGTAGATTCTAAAGCAGTTACTATGTTAATACATGTTTACTTTTGGTATAAATGGCTGTATAAAGTGTGTATATGTTGTATAAAGTTAGACCCTTTAACCAATCACCCTACATTTTGGAGTAGCCTAGTTTGTTCAAGTGAAAACTCTTAAAACCAGGACAAGTACAACAAAAGCAAACACTAGTAAAAGTATACCCTTAGCTACTGCACCTCCTTCCTATTCTTTCAACACCCAGTTCTCTTTATGTGGTATTACTCTGTTATGTGTAAACAGACCTGTAGTCCTATGTGTAAAACAGCCTTGAAATATCTATAATGTACATATTATTAAGACATATTATGGTTATCCTCTCTCCCTGAATGTTTTAACAGGGCTGACATGACTGAACCCAACCCCTTTTCTACTTTCAGCTACATTACACCATCAGCTGTGTGGTATAGCTGTTTTATGGGGCATAGGACATGAAGTAGGCTAGTTAACAATGTCGCAGTTTAAACAGGAATCAGCCTCTTCAGTGTGTACTTTGGCTCGTCTAGAGGCTACACTCCACCCATAGGAGCAGAGATAAGAGATTCCTGTGCTGTGCCCTATAGGGGATACTTAAGCAGCTGGATGTTGGTGCTACCGTTACTGCTACTGTCCAATGAAGCTGACATATTGACCTAATTCCAGGGCAAATTTTTATTCTTGCTGTAGAAAGATATGGGAAAGTTGGTGTACATTACAAATTGGATAAATGGGATAATTTACTAATGCAATTGAGACTGCCTTCTTGAGTCATAGGTTAATTAGGGATATACACACTGTGGTATGTGCCCCAAATGTTTAATAATTTTCACATTTCTTTGCTATCAGCTGGTTCAAGAGGTGAGAAAGGTCTTGTTGAACACTTGTTTTTGCTCTGTCACATTGGAGTGAGGCTTAGTGCAAAAGGTGACATCAGTTTTAGTGCAAAACAAAACTCCGATCTTAAAAACGATGGACTACTTGTTTCCACAACATTATTTGGACTATACACAATAGTGCAATTTTCCATTTTCCATTCCCCCAGTTGGAGGGATGTCAAGATTAAACTGAAGATCACAATAGAATCTTAAGAACTAAAAAACAAGAATAAGCAAAAATAGGTAATTCAATTAAATCTGTTGTAAAAAGCGGTAATATGTTAAATGTTTTTGAACTGGCTGTTTATGTCAATTACATTTTTCATTCTGGATGTTCATAAAGCTGTTCACATACAGGATGAATGGTAAATGGACAACAAAAATAAGAAAAATAAGGTTTTCTCTGCTGTTTGGTTGTGGTTGTTCTTAAATTGTAATGTTTTTTCTCACAATAATCATAACACTAAAATTTGATATCGTGGCATTGTAGGGTGGCTCAGCTATGTCAAATTTCCTTAAAAAAATACAAAAAGTATGTTAATATTGACCCAGCATCCCCTAAATGAGATTATTATAGTCATGTAAAATCTCCCTGACCCTATTCTAACTCAGACATTCTTGTGATGTTTGAACTCATTGACCGCATGTGTAAACTCACAGGTCAGAAGAAGATTAAGGCCAATCCTCACAGCCAAAGAAAGTTTTGTTTTTGCTTTGTCTAGAATTTTCCACAGTATTTAAACACACATTTTACATTTATTCTAAGTGTTTTTACCTTGAAAAACATGCATTCTTACAGTGAGTGGGTTGCTCTTTGGCCTGATGGTGTCACTTGATTGTCCATGGATAGATAAGTTTAATGCCATACTGTGGAAACATTCCAGGCAAAACCATATAATCTTCAGGGGACGAGCAGGCAGCAGACTTCCCACCAGAATAAACCTCATGTCTTTTGCAGGTGACTCCAGGGAGTAAAGCGGCCGAAGCTAACCTCTGCATTGGGGACCAGATCATCGCCATAGATGGAGAATCCACCGAAGGCATGACGCACATGGACGCCCAAAACAAAATCAAGGGCTGCAAAGACGAGATGGCGCTCGTTATCGACAGGTGGGACGTCCTGACATGTTTGGGGCAGATCTGTGTAAGCACGGGCCTGAACAAAGCAAAAGTAACTTAATATGAGGCAGGCAAGCGAGCGGAGAGCCAGGTGTCACGAATCAAAATGAGACATGCTAGGGTCTACTTTACACTGTGTTCCCACATAAAACATTACACAAAACGTTACCATTGACTAGTTAAAGCAGACCTGTTATGCAAAATCAACATTTTAGAGCTTTTAACCATGTTATGGGTGTTTCTCCTCATTATAATGTAGCAATGGTAAGCAGGTAGTAACTCTTAGTAGTTATACTATTACAAAGATATGATTTAAAATTAAGTTTGCAAGTAAATTTTGTTTTCTTAATCTTAGTTAAATGTATTTCTTTTAAAACGGATACACTATACTTGAATCCTCCCATATCTATTTGTGAATAATCTATTCAGGCATAACATTTCCCTGTCACAGTATTGGCAATGCTGTTATGTATTTATTTTTTTCATTAATTAGAAGAAGGTGGTTGACATTTTTACATCATTCCTGAAAACTGAGGTTAAGAGATGTTTGGAGTGATTTGCTCGACAGGCTGAAACTTGTTTAGTTTTACTTCACTTTTTGAAGGGGTTATGTGAGGTGCAAAATATTTCGCTTAGAGCACTCCTGTACACTGACACATTTATGTTATGCAAGAGAATATGACCTATGGATACTGGGACTAGAGCTAAGGAGCTGTATAAGAACAAGATGATCTTAAAAAGAGAAGGATTTAGGTCACTGGGTTACTACTGACACTTAGGAACAGATCATAACACAATAGACGGACAATTCAATACAGCTCCCCTCAGGCAGTGGATACAGTCTTACAACAATGACAACTTAGAAATGTCAAAATATTTCCTCAACATTATAGCGCCTGCTGGAGGACATGCTACTAAAAAAAAGGTCACTGTTTACTATAGTTTTTTATATATAAGAAGGAAAATTACATATATTTTAGATTGTGCAGTTTGTTATTGTTTTTGAATGTCTTAGGTACAGTATGTAACTTACTACAGGTGACATGTTAGAACAGTTTCCATGGAGAGGGAAGTGTCTTAGATTTGCCTTTGGGTTTTTTTTTTAAGTTTTCAGTGCAATAAACACAAACAAAATGGAAAAAAAATAATTTTAGCTAAGCAGTGACAGACTGCAGCTTCAATGTGCCAGTGGTACACAGTATTCACATTTTCCATTTTTGGTTTATAATTCAAGTGGGTATTATTGCAGAGCCAAAATCACTGCAACGAGCTAGGCTATAACCAACACAGTGCCCTAACTAAACCTTGTATGACTAAAAGTTCATTCATTGCCCACCTGTGCCTTGTAAAATTTGTCATACATTGCACTCTCTATTTTAGCTGTCTACTGTCTGTAATTTGTCGTGTTTGAATGACTACCTTCCTCAACAACCCACAGCAAAGTCTTGAACTAACCGCAAATGTATTTTTCTTTCCCGTTCTTTTTGTCCCTCAGGTCAGAGTACAAAATGTGGTCACCGCTCGTCTCTGAGGGAGGGAAGGCACATCCATACAAGATGAATCTCATCTCAGAGCCTCAGGTGGGTCTAGTCATTCAGTGGGTAATGGGCTATAATCGGTTTGGGTGAAGACTTATTCACATAGTCATGAACATTCAAGCCCAAATGTAATAATGTACAGTTTGTCATAAAACACAAAATGGTAATGAAATGTTTGTTAGGAAACAGAACCAGGATTTTGATGTGTCCAAGACTTAATTTAATTTATCTTTATTTATAAGTCCACTTAAAACATTAAAAACAGATGCAGGTGTGAGTATAAATGTTTGTCACCAGTTTATTAGATTGCGTTTGTGGAACCAAAGTAACCAATTTTGCTCAATTCTGGTGCAGCCACTACATAGACTTATACAGTCACGTGAGCTTGTATTATTTCAAATGTTTTCAGTTTTCCCTGTTAGTATCACTGCACTCTGCTGTGAAAATGTTGAACCTGATCATTTCTATTACTGACTAGACCCATGACTTCATTGTATTACAACCAAAACCTGCATTTTAACAATATACATTTTAGTTGCCTCCATCTGTATTAAATAGTATTGGCCCATAGACTGTTGTGATGTCATGTGAAACCGAGCAGTGGCATACATCTTTTTGTAAAATGAAAAAATAATATAAAGATGAATGCCTGGAAAAAAGTATGTCATTATACATTTTGCATATGTTGTAATAGAATACAGAAGCCTAATAGGGCGGTGCCATGGTTGTCAAAATGAATAGGAAAATTAATGTCAAAACCATTTGTTCAGGTAGCCTGTATTTACTGGAAAAGCAGCTTGTTCATTCCCATCCTGCCGCAAAGTATTGTGGCTTTGACGGGCTGCCAACGATGAGGTCATTGTTTGTGCCCTAACAGGAGGTTGCCTAGGAGACAGTAGTTATCAGCCAAAGAGTGACGTAAGCCTGAGTTCATGTCCGTCGTGTGTGGAAAGTTGTGCACAAAGTGTGACTTCATGTAGGAAGCTGTGTGGAGTGATCACTAGGCATGCGTTTATCACCAGCACAAAGGAAATGTCTGTCAAAGCACTTGTCTGCACTGTGCCGCAATGCTATGGTCTATGCACTGTTATGTTAAAAGGCCTGCACAAAGTTCATTGTTTTTTATATGTTTGTATGCTACTGGGCAGTTGGAGCAAAGATGGTTAGAATGGCCTACTTCTAAAATTGTACTTGCAAATGTGTACTCTGACTAAAACTACAGTTGCATGGCTATAATATATTCAGTTACAAGTGCGATACTGCTGCTAAAAGTGTACTAAAATAAAAGTAAAAGGTTTGTATGAAAAATACTACTTAAAGTACTATTGCTTTAAACACATTTTAGATCACTGTTATATAGAATTTGATCAATTAAAGTGAATTTAGTCCATTTTGACTTGTACAGGACTCAAAAACATCTATGCATCTACAGCAATTACATGCTGTAATTCTACTCAAATACAAATATGGGTGTAAAAACCTACTAAATGTAATTTTGTAAATTACAAAATGTAACTTTTTTGTCACCTAAAAAGGAAACGTGAAAAAGCTCTCGAAACTATTACGTATCTCTATGTATCTGACCCAAACTCACTGACTCACTCACTAACTTCTTTCTGTTGTTGTCCCATATAAGTTCTTATCATCGAAACAACTAAAGGATTATGGCCTTACTTAACTGTGATGTAACTTCAACTGCATCAGGAATAACTTGATAAACTGTGAATGGCTAATCTTTAAATACCCCTCTGCTTTCTGTCCTGTCTGCTGCTCTGCCCCTGGTTTCATTTGGCTTCACAGACATTGGGGTTTTCTGGTATTTAAACACAGAGGTTTAGAGCATGAGCTTATTCCTGTTTTACAGCATGACCTCGTTTTGGTGGTATTTATGCAGCCCACTTTGATGGCATACCAGTGTCATGACATATTTGCTTTTGAAAAATGCTAGCCACTTAGCTGTAATTAGCCTCAAGTCTTCACATTGCGCTCCAGAATGTCTCAATTATGAAAAATCACAGGAGGAAGTAAAAGTTTTAGGACAAATTAGGCAACTTTTAAGGTAAGGCATATTTCAGTTTGTTCCCACCATTAAAGCTAAACCACAAACAGCCAGGTTCTGATTATGATTATAGTAAATATATTTTTCATGTTTAAAAGGAAATGTCTAGATGCATCATATCAAAACTATCCAGATATTTGAATTTCCTCATGGCTTTTAATAGTTGAGTCGGCCTTGGAATTCTTTTGCAGTTTTTTTTCCCTAAAATTCCCAGTCAGTTCTAAGTTTAATATTAACCACAATTGGTATCTATTGGACATTCAGTTTTCCCGCTTTCAACAGATTTTTACAGCTAAATCTATTTTGGTAAGATTGGCTGCTGCGACCACATAAATGAAACCATCAACCTGGGGTATTACATTTAACCAAGGGCAATTATAAGCTTGTTTTTTACATTTGCTTTGGTGGTTTTGCATAGCATTCAGCTTCACTGAAACTCTTACATTTCAGTGAGGGATGTTGTCCTAATATCCATAGAAAAGATATGCACAACAGGTTATACTATATTGTATTGCCAGTCTTCTAGCAAGTATAACCTTGCATTTATCTACAAAATGACCCTCCTCACACCCAAATTAGCCACACCTACACCCTGTATTCATACAAGGACAAAAGCATGGTTCAACTAGTTCAATGTCTACTATATCTTATTTGCTCTGGCCTATATTAACTCATGCACTTCAGACATATTACATATTACACAATTACCACAAATAAAAATGATGTTATGAGGGCTGCTCAAGTCACTGCAATTTTTCTCAAAAGCACAAAATCAGCATGTCATTTGTCTAGACCTTAACTAATTATAACATAACTAATAAAGCCTTTCTTCCACAGGAGGTGAAGCACATAGGCTCCGCCCACAACAGAAGCGCTCTGCCGTTCAGTGGATTTGGGTCCAAAGTAGTGACAAACCAGTACAACAACCCAGCTGGCCTCTACTCCTCCGAAAACATCAAGGACTTTAACTCCGCTGTGGATGAAGTCAAAACAATGGCAAACGAACCAAACAACAAGTAATGTGAAATCAGTAACACAACATTATGCATTAACTTTCTCAGTTAGTGCTACTGTGCTTTATATTTTCTAGTTTTAGTATTGATTTTAGTATTGATTATTATTTGATTTTCGAAACTTTTGACAACCCTAAACCCAAGTCCTTAGTACCATAATAGCAGACATTTTCTCAGTCTATAAATCGTTGTGCCTTGAAGTAATTGTAATCTTTTTTGTAAATGGTGAAAAAGTAGTTCTAGGCTAATGGTAATTGTTATAGACAGTAATCGGCAGTAATGGTACATATAGAGATTTGTAATTAGAACCTCTTAAAACACTCTTTTGAATGTGTAAGGATTGACACACATTATAACTCTGATGTTTTCCTGAAACACGCAAATGTTTACAACATTCTTGAAACTCAAACCACAAATGTTTTGAGAAAACATTTCGTTACCTCATTACTTTATCCTCAAGGACATAACACCTCAGTATAAGAGCGGATAGTTCTTGTGTTAATTATTTTCATTTCCTATGTGGTGTAATTACCCAAATTTAAACATGTTAACAAATATTTATGAATTGTTTTCCTATGGCAGCTCCAAGGGCTTAAGGTCAAGTTTAGAATAGTTACTGCCTATTCAAATATCTTTAGTCTACAATCCAGTAATGACTCCTCTTTAACCATATTAACAGATATGTTTGCATGCAGGTTTTTAATTTTTCCTGCTTCAAATGCATCAAAAAATGTACTTCCTGCCTAATAATCCGTACTCACAAACAGATGCTGTATTAATGAGATTATTTGTTATTCTTAAATGAGCACAACATATTTTTTTCCTGGTTGTTTGTTTCCATGGAAATATTATTGCTTTGCCTGGAATGTCCCTCCGTATGGCATCTAAAAGGTGTCTCTTAGTTCTTTATCAAGCAGGTGATGCGAAAATGCTGTTTTTAAATTGCTACTAATTGCTGATAAATAATTTTAATGCCAATATTTTAGGGGCTGAAAGATGTATAAAACTGACCTATTTCCATTTGTTTTGCAGATCTCCCACAGACGCAGCCAAAGCTGGAGCCAAGAAGCCGCCCGTCATTCAAGGGTCAGAGGTTTACAAAATGCTGCAGGAAAACCAGGAGTCTGATGAACCTCCACGACAGTCTGCCTCCTTCAAAGTGCTCCAGGAAATACTAGAGACAGGTATAAGATATACCATACGGAATAAATACTCCATGTTTACAGGATGGCGATAAATGCTTTTCTTTAAAGCACACTATGTAACTTTATTGGTGGAGAGTCAGGTACCTGCTTATCTGCAATGAGAAAGATAAATTGAATGCCATATTGTAAAACATTCTAGGCAAAGCAGACAAACACTCCACAAAGGTTACATGGTGCGCCTTTCATTTCCTAAATCATAACTGCTATTCTTTAGTTGAAATTAATATTAATATCATAATATGATTAACATATTACCACTGTTATTTATAGCATCATTTCAGTTCTTAACCAACACAAGAAATGAATGATATATTTCATGTGTAAAAGCATCTTAAAACACCAGACTGCTCTGTTTCTTTCTAACTATGCTTTATGTTCCTGCATCACTGTGATTAATAATAATTCTGACTTTAGGAGACTCTGAGAAGCCCTCAGGATTCAGGAGCGTCAAAGCCCCCACAAATAAGATCGGAGCTTCAGTGGGAAATGCAGACAAACTGCCCATGTGTGATAAATGTGGATCTGGTATAGTGTAAGTGTCTAATATGTTGAACTGAGTCATTTATGTATCTTGGAACGGATCCCAGCTGGAGACATTAGTAGTGTTAGCTCTCCCCCTTGTGGCCACCCCTAGTAACTAATTCATCAGAAACATTTAAACCTAAAGACAAATGTTAAGCTTGTTTGCTGATTGGGCACTTACTAAATTATTTTGGATTCAGAATTCTGAAGCCTATGTTATAAACATATTTATGTGATAAATTTGCCAAATTGAGCAAATCTTGCAGGCAATATAAAGAAAGAAATAAGAAAATAAACCAGAAATAAGAAAATAAACCATTCTAAAACACTTTTCCCTATCTTGTTTGGTTTGTGGTTTATGAATTTATTCCTCATCTCTTGCAGCAGAGAAGTCAGTTGGCACTAGTACAGTCATAATTTTGAATGTTTATTTCATTGGAATTTGTTGTTTTTGTTGACCTTTACTCATGTCTGTTTCAGGGGAATGGTGGTCAAACTGCGGGACAAGTTTCGTCATCCTGAGTGTTACACCTGCACAGACTGCAACATAAACCTCAAACAAAAGGGACATTTCTTTGTGGAGGATCAGATCTACTGTGAGAAGCACGCACGGGAGCGAGTCACACCCCCAGAAGGCTACGATGTTGTCACTGTCTTCCCAAAATAAACAATACCCATTTCAAGACATACTCAACAAACTAAACCTTTATCTGCAAAGGCCTTGTCTCTCGCATTACGCTTCAGTATGTTTAAAAAGAAACTTGTGGATTTGCACATTTTTGTTCAAGAAAATAATGAGTTGGACTTGCAATCTGCACATTGAAATCTGCCACTGTATTTTAGTATTTTGTGCCCTGTATGCCTCATGTGCATGTGTCAGATACTTTGAAACAAGAACCACTCTATCAAAAAATTTTTTATGTTTTAAAAAAACAAGAACATTTAACAATGCCAAATAAATATTTTAGCATGTACCTCGTCTGCTTTTTAATGAATTCAACTTAAGTGCATGGGAAGACAGTAAATATAATGCAATTAGATTTTGACAGTGCATGAACTAGTAAAGCAATATCCAGGAGGTTAAGCATAAGCAATGCAACATTAAATGATAAATGCATAATGAGTAACATATTCAGTATCAAGGTTTAAATGCCATGAAGAGACCAATAGGCGGGATTGGTGAAGTTTAATAAGAGCCAAATTGTGAGGTGACATCAAAGTGTCTGGAGGATTACAACCCTGGTTTGGATTTAAAGTTTTTGTTGCCAATATGGATGGTCCCAATGTAAGTGCTTAAAAGGCTGGTTAAAGTGAGTAGTGGTAATGTGCTATGAGCTGTTTCAGTCCTTTCATCATATATTAGGTCAGTATACACATTATTTCAAAAAGAAAAATCCATATTAATGAAGAGTCTTAAAAATAAATTGTAACAGGAACTACACTGAGTTGGCCACAGTTCATTTTGGGAGGAAACTGGCCGGTGTTGTCCCACTCCGTTGGACTGCGCATGTGTTCGGTTGGGTTGGAAATCTGTTGATCAGACATGCGCAGAGTCTCCGTCAGCGCCCAGATGTAGTTATGAGCAAAGCGTAATGTTTCTATTTTGGTCAGTTTTGAGTCTTCGGGAAGCGCTGGTAAGATGCTCCTGAGTGCGTCCAAAGCAGAGTTTAGATTGTGCATCCGGTGCCGCTCTCTGTCATTGGCTTTGGTTCTGCGCTTGCCTCTTTGCGCATTACTTCCCGATCTGCGCTTGGGCTGTGCCTCGAGTGCGGCACTTTTTTTCTGTGCCAGATATTCACAAGAGGAGTCTTTTGATTTAAAGCGGCGAATCGGAAATATGCCGCTGAACGTCGTTGTGCTTTTGTGTGTGCGCAAGTCGACGCACTGCACTTTTGGAGACATGCCTTGAAAAGAAAAAAAGAGGCCATTTACAAATAGATATTATGTACATAGCAAAATACCTAACAATTTGTCAATTGTTTCTGTTCTGTTCTGAAAACACTGATTTTATTGCTAGTTTAATACTATTTGGGTACAACTGCACTAAATAACATAATTTCCATTAAAAATTGTATACTTTCTCAAACCAATACGCATTTTCTAATAAATACAACGAAAGACCACAATCTTCAGACATTTGCATTTCTATCATAATATCAAACCTATGCTGTGCAATAACACTACATTTTTGTAGTTTTTTTCATTTGCATGAAAAAGACGGAATGCCTAAAAATAGAACACATTCATTTTGATGTAATTTAAAGTTTCTAAACAAAATGATCGCCTAATAAACTTACTTGAGCAGGTGTGCAGCGACTGGAGACACGAGTCTGTCTTCGCGGTGTTTCAGGTGGACTTTATCTGTGCAACTTACTCTAAGGGATGGGTGCGCATCCCTGTCATTTTATATGGCTTTTATCTTATCTCCTTAAAGCCTGAATCAACAGCGCTCGTCAAGTAGCCAATCAGCTTCTAGTCCGCGCGCCTTTCTGCTTCGGATTCTTCTCCTCGAGGCCTCGCTGCCATTCATCCCCGCTCCGGATTTCTTTGTGTGCTCTTTGTAATATACAGACGCGTAGGCTACAGTGCAACATAGAGGACTATACCTATTGCCGTGATTATCGGCAGGTGATGCGCAATTGTTTGTATTTTTGCCTTCAAATTTTAAGATTTGGGTCCGTAGAATTGTATTGTATCGTTATGACGGCATAGGCTACTAAAATTATTAGACAAGATGACAAGGATTATATAAGACATATATGGACAAAGTGAAGCCATGATTACACACTATTAAAGCTTGAACTACTCAAGAAATTCAAAAAGATTCTAATGTCCACCCAACTGGGCACCGTTAAGCTTCTGATTGTGATTGGCAATGCTACTAATTTGCCATTTTTCGTTTTAGTAGGCCTATGCATTATTTGGGTAAAATGTGCATGATATTATATACATGTCGGAACCATTTTGCCCTAAATATTACGCACATTTTCAAGATTATTTCAGCAATGCAAACTGTTGTTAATAAAACTATTTTCATTAGATTCGCCCTCGACAATCCTTAATGCGCGCCCATATTAACATTGTTGACAACAACTTTAACATCTATAAAAGTCATTTTTACTTGGATAGCAACGTTGTTCATGCAATAAACACATGCACTTCCGATTATTGCTACCTATATGTTCAGCATTTAATACAACTTTTAACATTTTCTTTCTTTATGTCGCCATAATTTTAAACCAGGCGCGAATTTCTACAGTCGGACATACACTTTTACGCACGAATCCAGCTCTTGAAAAGAAACTGTGGGAATGGAATCTGCTGTGCCAAGTGTGAGCACCAAGGGTCCTATTGTCTGTGGAAACAATAAAAACTATATATCTTTTGTCACGTGGGCATAAATGTGTGCGCTATGACATATCCAAAATGCGTTCAATTTGGCAACATCGCCATTGTGCATGGATTTTGTGGATTATAATTTGTACTTTTTTGGATTTAAATGTGACCAATGTTTATGGTAAGTCTTGAGTAGCAGTCGTGAGTCGCAGACAAGGTTGGTATGGCCGAGTTGGACTGGATTTACAATTACCAACTAATGCTCACACAAAACTCGCCTTAACTTTCTGTCTAAATATGTATATTGGGACCATGTCTGATAACCATATGGTTTTAATAAACTGGACAAATACAGGGTGAGATAGGAGATGGGGGCTCGCTGTTATAAAAGCCAGGAAAAGACCAAAGTAAACGAAATATTACCACTTTACAAATAGTCACTGATGCTGAAGCCACGTTGTGGTTTCGAGGACAGGTGTGGACTTCTAGTTAGTCTCCCCTTAATTTTATCAGCAGACTGTAGTGTCCTGCTTGTTATGCAAAGTGTGGGCAAACAGTTGCTGTGGAAATAGCAGATATCGAAGTAGACTTAAACGCGATTTAACAATATTTAACAATAAACTGAGCAAGCGAGGCAGCAGGTGATACCTGCCCAGAGACGCTGATTAATACATCGTCCTCTCTCCACTTTACAGTCCCCTTTGCTTATTTATTAAACCAAATCTATTTATTATTATTTTAGCAAACAGAAGTACCAGGTGGGGCTTTATTTTCGTCTTCAGCTTTTTGTTTGAAGGACGTTTTGAAAGGGACAATCAAAGTCCAACAACTCGCTGACCAGATTGTTGTCATCCCAAACTCCATCTTTTCAATGTGCCCCCCTCTCTCCTCTCGTGCTCTCCGCCAAAGAGCTGCTGGCGAAGGGGGAGAAGAAAGAGGAAACTTCTTCAAGAAAGGAAAAACATCTTAAAAACATTTAATTGCAACCCGGATGCCATATGTACACCTCTTGTGAAAGCCCTCAACAATGTGACTGGCTTTGACAAAGTATGGAGTGCGCCTTTGGAGACGTGTGCGCTTTTGGAGAGGTGCGCGCGTCGTGACCAGAATGACCCCGAGGACACTCTACACAAGAACTAATTCACTTTTAATGTGCTTTGGAGTTTCCTTTCACGGGCCACGCATTGTATGTCTTGCATGAGCTTTTGAAGGCAGTGTACACCAATTACAGTGGAATAGCTGTTCTTTACGTTACACAGTTTGTCTTTTTCTAAGGCACAGTCTGCGCTGCCTCTTTTCACTACTGCAAAGTGTTTTATCTCCTCAGCACTTGTTTACCAGGTCTGTCTTCATTAGCGGCCTTTGTTCATTTAACCAGATTAACGTGGAGAGGTTGAACCTGCACGGCAGTTCTTAACCTATTACAATTTAACAACATTAATTAAACTCTAACGGTTTTTAGGCCACCATTTGTAAGTTTCAAAATAATTATAAGTTTGATATAAAATTACTGTCGCTTAATCACATTTTTTCAAACCTGTTCCGATGCAATAGGTCAATAGATTTGTCCAGTTCAGTCCGTGCATTTGAGGCATTTACAAAACGTTCCTCAGATGGTTTCAGACGGTGCGCAGGGAAATTGCAGCAAAGTGGCGTTCATGATTTAAAAGTGCAGTATGACTTTTCTGGTGGAGCGTCCGCCACCTTGTCTCCACGGAGTTTGTTATGTTTTGCCTGGAATATTACATCATATGGCACTAACTTATACCTCCATAGAGCCAAGCAGAAAACTCCCCCCATTTACAAGACGAAGAACTTCAAAGTGAAGAAGAATACTCTGAAATGAATGAATCCATGTTAGAGAGGTTGTGGAACATTCCAGGCAAAGCAAGAGCTTACCATCTCCATTATGAAGGATCCGCCACCTGAAAAGTTAAATAATGAACCTTTAAGAGTCTTAATGAAACTTTTGGGCTCTGGTTCCAACATTGCCGGTAGGTGGCAGTGTAACTTTGACACCGCTGACCTATTTTCCTGCAACAGTCCATTTTAGGCTACGATCTTTACCTCTGCTGGACTCTAAATGTATTATTTTTCTAACTAATCTTTGTTCTAGCAACTCTGCTCTGCGGCTGGTCTATTCACACATTTATGCACATTTTATTGCTATCCTAACTCTTCATTGACACCTACACTAGAGGCAAGCCTATCGTTTTTGTTTTACTAGGTTCGTAGAATTCCCATTGGAAAAAATACAGTCCACCTTTATGCAGCAGTTGTGTGAGGAGGGTCATTTTGCGGAGCCAGTTATGTTAATACTGCAGTGCAATTATATTAAATGTGCCTCTTGTTTCAGACTAATCATTGGAATGAGATCTAATTTTTTTTTTTTTTTTTTTTTTTTTTTGTGTGTGTGTGTGTGTGTGTGTTCAGTTATACACTGTTTAGAGTCATTTTTGTTGATCACCTGTAGCAAACTTTCAATTGACAGAGCCGCAGGCCTCAGGCCTACAAACTTCCACAACTGCTACTGATGAGAGGTCAGCAAGTTCTCTGGTTCAACAGAGGGCAGTGTGTGAAACAGCTCAAACATCACTCTACAAAGGTGAAGTACTAATGGAAGGCACAGGATCAGCGATGAAATATCTGCACAAACGACACAAAAAACGATACCATTTTGTTTTTTGCAGTTTTTAAATAAAGACGTAGATGAAAAGACTGAGTCCCACTGTATTACTCAGGCTGCACTACAGCGTCTATTCACAGGCGCGATCCCACTACTGAGCGGCACGGGGGCTTTGACCTGCTCCGTTTCCGACCTGGGCCGGTGCACCCCTCCTTAGACGACCTGGTGGTCCCGGGCTCCCCCAGGAGCACCATATCGATACCGAACTTAGTGCGGACACCCGATCGACATAGTCCGCTGCAGCTCAGAGCTCCTGAGCTCAAACGATCCGCCAGCCTCAGCCTCCCGGTAGCTTGGATTACAGGCGCGTGCCACCGCACCCGGCGACAAGCACAGAGCTCACGAGGACATTTGAAGAGTACCTGTGTGACGTCATACACCTATCAAGAAAAAATGATTTCAAGATATTTAGCTTGCCAAATGAGCAATCTATGTAGTAGGTCTAATGTCTTTCTTATTCTGTAAAGCACTTTGAATTATTTTACTTTACTTTGTGCTATACTGATGAACTTGCCTTGCCTAAATAGATTTCATGCATAGATTTATTAAACTAGAATATCACACAATAATATACAAAAATATAACAACGTGATAGAACCGATCCATGAACCCATGGAGGCAGCTATTTCTATTTCCGGTCGCTAGGTGGTGCCACGCAGATTCGGAGTGCTAACTGGTGACGTCACTTCGTATTAAAATCCCAAAAGCCCGATGAGCACAGGTTTTCTTCGCCGGGTGCGGTGGCACGCGCCTGTAATCCAAGCTACCGGGAGGCTGAGGCTGGAGGATCGTTTGAGCTCAGGAGCTCTGAGCTGCAGCGGACTATGTCGATCGGGTGTCCGCACTAAGTTCGGTATCGATATGGTGCTCCTGGGGGAGCCCGGGACCACCAGGTCGTCTAAGGAGGGGTGCACCGGCCCAGGTCGGAAACGGAGCAGGTCAAAGCCCCCGTGCCGCTCAGTAGTAGGATCGCGCCTGTGAATAGACGCTGTAGTGCAGCCTGAGTAATACAGCGGGACTCAGTCTTTTCATCTACCTCTTTATTTCACAAATCACAAACAATTAACACACGAGAGGTTTTTGTGTTATTTGTGCAGCTATTTTAGGATTACTGTGGCTTCGTTATTCCTGTACTGTTGCGAAGTTTTTGTTTTTGTTTTTGTCCTAAACTGCCTCCTACCGGACAAAAGGACAAACATGAACCAAACCAGGACCAAGTGTGAGGCACTCTTGAAGCTCGTGAGCAAAGTAGTAGCATAACCCTATTTCTTCCTTCACTAGTTTGCTTGCATGCGTGCAGTGGTGCATGGATATACCTCCATGCTGTATAGAGATGAAAAGACTGGGTCCCGCCGAGTTGATAGTTTTGAACTAATGCCTTCATTCTCCCTCCATCCACTGTTGGAGAGGGGAGTTTTTAATCTGTCATTCACTGCCACCTACTGGACAAAAGGACCTACTACAAATTTCCGCATCTGGGTATACATGTCCATGCATTGGAAATTAAAATATTTCCATTTGGCAAATTATATTTGTTGTATTTATTTATTTGGTTTATTTAACAGGGACAGTGTACAGCAATCAACATTTCTTTAAATGTGTACCAGAATTAACGACCCTCATTACATTTTTCCAGTTATAAATTACATTTTTATTATTAGGATCCACACCAAAAATAAGGTGTGAAGAGTCAGTTGTGTTCTCTAACTGCCGGGCAAGTCCAGAATAATGTTTTTTGTGCATTTTTGCGAACAGGAGTCAATTATTATTGTAAGTTTGTATTCTGGATCCCAGTCAAATTGTCTAAAGCAGTTTTGGTCAAACTAGTAATTATAACTACTACAGTCAAATAGTGCTTTTAGTTACCACCCATTCCTTGCCTGACCGACCAATATTACTTCTACACCGGTTAAGAAGCATTATTTTGTCGTGTTACATAAGAATTGCAGCCTTTACGTTGAGAGAATGACGCTATTGGTGTTATGCAGCCCAAGTCACCAGTTGTTGCTAGTACCAGGACCATGGACATATATGCATGACCAGGACCCATGCACCACTGACCAATGCAACATATAATAGTTAAGTAAGAAATAAAGTGAAGCTACTGCTGTGACTCACACTTGTCTTGGTTTGGTTCAGGTTTGTCCATTTGTCCAGTAGAAGGCAGTATAGGACAAACAAAACTCCGAAACAGTACAGGACTAAAGGAGGCACAGTAATTCTAAAATATCTGCATAAATAACACAAAAACCTTTACAATTCTAACTGTTTGTGATTTGTGAAATAAAGAGATAGATGAAAAGACTGAGTCCCGCTGTATTACTCAGGCTGCACTACAGCGTCTATTCACAGGCGCGATCCCACTACTGAGCGGCACGGGGGCTTTGACCTGCTCCGTTTCCGACCTGGGCCGGTGCACCCCTCCTTAGACGACCTGGTGGTCCAGGGCTCCCCCAGGAGCACCATATCGATACCGAACTTAGTGCGGACACCCGATCGACATAGTCCGCTGCAGTTCAGAGCTCCTGAGCTCAAACGATCCGCCAGCCTCAGCCTCCCGGTAGCTTGGATTACAGGCGCGCGCCACCGCACCCGGCGAAGAAAGCCTGTGCTCATCGGGCTTTTGACTTGAATACAGATGACGTCACCAGTTAGTACTCCGAATCTGTGTGGCACCACCTAGCGACCGGAAATAGAAATGTACAGTCCAAACATAAAATATTTTATTACAATGAATAAACCACCAGAAATAGCAGTTGGTCCAAAATACAGAGCACAAATTACACATCTATAACTACCTACAATAGAAACAAAATGCGAATTTGTCTGAGTACACCTAATACAAAACAAATAATATTGAAGAAAAAAACATGATAGAATTCTAAAAAAAAAAAGAAAAAAAGTACAAACTAGGAATTTTAAGGTATGCAAGAATCTGCTGTTGAAAATCCATTAAACATGGGTAAGCTGTTGCAGTCACAAGGGGCCTTGTTTAATATTTGGTAGTAGGTTGCACTTGGTCATTCAGAAAGGAAGAAGAAAATTGTGTTTTCCCAAAAGACAGCAAGGTTTTCCATAATTTGAAGCTGATTGTGTTACAGTGAAAGGCTAATTGGACTGGAGTTATAAAAATCAGCATTTTATTTATCAAGCTGTAGGAAATAACATGTGGAAGGATATTTCTAAAGGAACCCTATCATGAATAAAACATGAGTTGCAACAAATAAATAGCTTAATCAGTTAGTATTTATAACGAGTCATAGAATGTACTTTTTTTGACTCTCCATACCATAAATATCATCGTACTATAAACATTTGTTGACCTTTATTTAATCAGAAAAGTCCCACTGACATTTGGAAACCCTTTTTTAGGGGAGTTCTGGCCCCAGAGGGGAGCCTATTGTACATTAGTGCAAAGTAAAACAATGATAATACTGAGCATCAAAAAGTTTTGTTTCAGCTATAATTTATTAAATGACAAGTTGATATAGTAACCATTGTCACAGGCCAAGTGTTAGACAGAGCATAGGATCCAAATACGTGGGGTGCAATGGTGCACATTAGAATGACACTCCCCAAGGGCTATCTTGAACTTGAACACAATTTCATTTAAAGTACAATTTTACAATGTTATTTTTGTTGCAATAAATATTTAAATAACACAAAACATTGTATACATCACTGTACTGAAGAGTAACCGGTACTTTAGCATACTTTTAAATTTCATAGTTTCTGAACCTCTGCAGTAGGTTTGATGGAGAGTCACCATCCCATCGGAAACGCATATGATAGTAATCTCCTATGGAGAAAAACAAAAACGTGCTGTTATCTACAGTGACAAATTAAACAACTACACACGCCTCATCCATTATTATTCTTGAGAGCTGTCTAGAGACATTTGATAACAAACTTACGTGAAGGTTCAGTCAGAGGACTTTCATCAGTCGGTGCTTCCCCATGGTCAAACTGGTCTTTTGTCTGAGAGGACGTAGCTATGTCTGATTTAGAAGATTCCAACATTGGTTCCTTTTTTGATTTTATTGCCCAGTGCATTGACTGCAAAGTGGAACAGAAGCCCATATTACTCAGTTATAAAAGAAAAAAAGCAATGACACTCACCAGAATATATGACATACTGTTTTTACAGAGTCTTTCAAAGCTTGCCAGTCATGAAATGTCATGGCAACTCCACTTCTTTTCCAAAGGTCATAATTCTTTCTTTTATTTTCATCACATAAAACCTCTTTGGCCTCCTGCAGTTTCTGAAAGTCTGTCACTTTAACAAAAAGACAAAATCAGTGTGCATACAGTACATATTAAATAATAATTCATTAATAGCATTTTGTATAGTGATAATTATATACCAGCACTGGGATTATCCAACTGTTTGTCAGGATGGCACGCCAGGGCTCTGATTTTGTACTCATTGAGAATCTGTTCTGTCTGTAGATGAAGAATATGTGTAAATGTGAAAAGCTCCAAGCATTTGTTATAGTTTCCCAGAACATAATGGAAGGTCTATTAGCCAAAAAAAACAAAAAAAAAAAACAAAACCCAAAACATGTAAAGCGTTGATCCCACATCTAGGCATATAAAGCAACCTGAAGAGAATGAATGACTCATAAGACTGATAGGCCTCTGGAACATCAGGTATGTAGCTTGACTGAAGTACAGTGAAATTACTTAAAATGTTTTGACTCACCGAAGACAGCTCGTCACATCCCAGTAATCCATAGTAATCCTCAAAGTCCTCGTCTTTGCAGCTCAAAATCTTCTCCATGTAAAATGTTACGACGTAACGCAGATGTTATGAGCAAATGAGTCGATCCGCTGCTCATACAGCGCCTTCAGTGCGTGGCCGCCTGTTGCTCCTCAGTGACACTTAAACCTGTTGTTGTGGAAGTTTAAGTTCTTGTTTTGTATGAGTATGTGAAGAAGTACGATATCGGGGGTCTTAAATCTCTAAAAGTTGAAACTGGAGTATTTCTCTTGATTTGTAAATAACGGGGCGTTCTCTCGCTCGTTGCGTCACGCGAGTTGCGTTTAGTTGTACTCTGAGAAAGTATGAAATAATGGTTTCCACAAACAAACATTAAAAGCAGCACAGCAGTCAGTGGGACTGGAAAGAAAAAATAAAAGCCATATTTGATTATTTACACGATAAATGTAGTTAACTATTTGAGCAAGTGGAAAATGCACTATTTTCAAGTGCTCACTGCAAGGTAAAGGCTTAATAAACGTAGTGTGTAAAATTTAGAATGTAAATGACTGTGTCGTAATTTATGTCAGTGAGATCGTTATTATTTCTTTACTGTCAAAAGTGCATTCAAAATGAACATGTAAATGTAAATGCAGCATTATTTGTTATGGTGTACGTCACTGTCGTAAAGAAAACGCCTCTGTCGAAATCACGGTCGAAATGGCGAAGTGCAGGTCACGTGGTTTATGCAAATGAGCCAGCTGTCCGCGGAAGGCAGCAGCGGCTCTGCGGCTGAAGATGGCGGACGAAGAGCACCGTCTCAGAGCGGCCTTTACAGGCGCCTCATCTACGGGTGAGCCGGCCGCAAAAAGAACAAAAATCTGCCCCGTAACTAACCACGGATGTAAGTCATCCGAAATGGATAATTTCCCTGCCGTCTCGGGAGGCAAGGAAAGCTGGGAGCCGGGGCTGAATTGCGCGCAACCCGCGGAGAAGGAATCGAAGCCGGTGATGGCGGTGGAACAGGCCCCAGCGCCAGGCGCAGACAACAATGGGCTGGAGCCCGGACACAGAGCAGCGGACAGACTTCTGGACAGTGACGGCCTGGATGATCCGGAGGACGGCTCTGGTACGGAAAACATTCTGTCTAGAAAAACACTACTGACAAAGTTTTAGTTATTCAGTAACTTTTACCGCGAGTTAAAGGACGACATTTTAGTGTGAACCAACCTCAGATCTGAATTGTCACTCTGACATGGCAACTAATGATCATTAACATGTATATTCAGTACGTTCAGAATAACTACATTCACTGTCTGCTCAGATCTGATGGGGCCAGAAGACTTTCCCTCCAATGGCTTAGCTGTCACTCCAGAGCACATCACTGAGGAGGACGACAGGTCTTCACATGCTAGCTCCAGCGACTGGACTCCACAACCACAAATAGGTATGTGCTTCAATAACGCTTTTACACAGTAGTATAAAATTGCTCTACTGCATAAAAGTATATGGCACAGAATATTCTAGGTTTAAATGAACATACTAAATGTGTCTTACTGCTTGCAGGCCCCTACAGTTTGCTCCAGCAGCACATCAGAGAAACTGATCCCAGGGCTATTCTGAGAGACCTGCTTCCAGAGACCATCCTCCCTCCAGACCTAGACGACATGACACTGTGGCAGATCATCATCAACATCTCAGAGCCGCCCAAAAGGAAGAAGAGGAAAGATATTAACACTCTGGAAGATGTGGTCCGGCTCCTCCATGAGAGTAAACGGATCCTGGTGCTGACTGGTGCTGGGGTAAGATTGGTTTGTTATGATACTGTGAAATTCATTAGGGCTGCACAATATATCACTGAGGAAAACGTATTAAAATTGCAATGTGAGTTGACACAATTATTAAATCGCAGAAGAGAAAAACAAAAACGTATTAATTTTGTTGGAAAATCTTTTTGTACCTGTGGTTTAGACCTCTACAAACTCATTAGACTCTTGTATGAGTTTTGCAGTTCATATTTCAGTCTTTTCTGAAATGTTGTTTACTAAGTGCACTCTGAGCAGAATCCTTCTTTTTTTTATAGAAGTTTTGTGTTAGACTAAGGTTTGTTTGTTTTTTTGTATTTGTTCCAGGTCTCAGTTTCTTGTGGGATACCAGATTTCCGTTCCCGAGATGGTATCTATGCACGGCTCGCTGTAGACTTCCCTGATCTTCCAGACCCTCAGTCCATGTTCGACATTGAGTACTTCAGACGAGACCCAAGACCGTTTTTTAAGTTTGCAAAGGTGGGAGAATGGCTCACAAATAATTTGTTTAGATTTGTACTAAATTGTTTACTCTACAGAATGTTTTTTTTTTTTTTACTTGACAGGAGATTTACCCTGGTCAGTTCCAGCCATCACCCTGTCACAAATTTATATCAATGTTGGACAAACAGGGAAAACTTCTGCGTAATTACACACAAAACATAGACACGTTAGAACAAGTAGCTGGAGTTCAGAGAATAATTCAGTGTCATGGTAAGACTTTTTTTTCCACAGCCTAAACTTGGATTATTTTTATTTATATATATATATATAAGTCAAAGTGTATTTCCAGGTTCATTTGCAACAGCGTCCTGTCTTGTCTGTAAATATAAAGTTGATTGTGATGCCATAAGGGAAGACATCTTTAACCAGGTAACAATATGTCTACACAACCAAGGCTGTATGTATATGGGTTATTATAAGTGTGCAGATCAGTAGTTCAGATAGTTCAGTGTCTTAAGGTGAAATGACTCTAACTATAATATACAATTTAAATATTAATAAAATGCACCTCCACAGAGTTTTAAGTAGTTGTAAATGTGTAAATGCAGTGATGGTTAGGGTTGTCAAAAGTATTGATACCTCGATACTAATTAATAGTAAAACTAATATTGAAAAATAGACATTAATTTTAACAAGTGAAGATATAGCATACATCGGACCAGATTTGAACTATATAAGATAACATCATGGAACTAATACTCTGAAAATTGCTATTGCTTAGTGTTAAATTACATTCTGGTGTATAAATTATTATTATTATTATTATTATTATTATTATTATTATTATTAATAGTGGTATAGAGTATCAAATTTAACTTGAAATCTTGGTATTGTGACAACTCTAGTGGTAGAAATGGACACATTTTTGTTCTCTCTTCTGACAGATTGTCCCCCATTGTCCTCGCTGTCTGGATATTCCTCTGGCAATCATGAAACCAGATATTGTGTTTTTTGGAGAGAATCTTCCAGAAATGTTTCACCGAGCCATGAAGCAGGACAAAGATGAAGTCGATCTCTTGATAGTCATTGGCTCATCGCTCAAAGTTCGACCAGTTGCCCTCATCCCAAGTAAGGACTGAGCACACTATGGGCCAGTGTAGCTCACCTAAACTTTTATTCTTTTTTTAGCCATAAAAATCATGTTAAAGGAAGTATCAGAATTTACTACATTTTTTCACACAACTACCTCTATTTTACACATCCATCCATATTTCTTCTTTTACACATCGAATAAATGACAGGGAAAATCCCCGCAGCACCCGCGCTCTCATTTGTCACCTTCGAGGGACAACAGAGGCAGATTACCGTAATGACAGTAAAATATTTAGACAGCCCCATGTCTCCGCTTTGAAACGCCGTTTGAATTTACATGAGAGCACGACTGGTTGCGAAGTTACACTACTGGAAAGTCCGCAACCGCGCTCTATCGGCGACGATAGGATCCGACGCTATAGGGTTAACATAGTACTTTGCATTTGTAGTAATTTGTTTGGGGTTACATAGGTTCCTTACAATCAATACTTTACAGCAACAGCAATTTTGTGAAACATCCAGGGGTATTGCCGCAAAACAGTTTGTACAGTGTCCTGTGTTTGATTAAAATGGTTTTGTCTACTCCCTCTATGCAGACTCCATCCCTCATGAAGTGCCTCAGGTGTTGATCAACAGGGAGCAGCTTCCTCATCTGAATTTTGATGTGGAGCTCCTGGGAGACTGTGATGTCATTATTAACGAGCTCTGCCATCGTTTGGGTGGGGACTTTGAGCAGCTCTGTTTCAGTGCTAATAGACTCGCTGAAATCACAGAGAAACCCCCACGGTTACCAGAGCAGCCACTAAACGAGGCCTTGTCTGAATCTGGTGAAACAGCACAGGAGGAGAAGCACAGTACAGACTCTGTATCTAAGCCTTTAGAAGAGACGCAAAATCCAAAAACAAATGTCCCAACACAGACTACACAGAATGCTGGTAACAGCCGTGCACCACCACAAGAGCCTTGTCCAAACACCCAGTGTCCCAACGAAGACACGACACAGCCTTCAGACCAACCAGCAGAAGAAGAAGCCACAGATGAGGCCGCTGACATAAGGAGTTCTAGCCTGGAGTTCAGACGGAGATGTTGGATGAGCCGACTCAACAGGAGCCCCATCAGCAAACGCCTTGAGAGTAAGGGTTTTGGTATTGAAATGAAAAATACGGACAATACACCATCCCATTTTAGTCTGAGTGTAGACTTTGATTTGTTCTAGTTTAGTCATGGTCTAGACAGGTTTTAGTCAGATTTTTGGTCATAGTTTAGTTTTAATTTTAATGCAGTGTGAACACTGCCTTTCTTAGTTCTCTAGATCAGTGGTCTAAAACCTTTTTTTTCCCATAAGAACCAGTACTACATTAAACATTTGATTCCTTTCAGAGACCGGTAACAACAGCACAAAATGCATACAACTCCTAACCCTAGTTAAAAATGTCTTATTGTTATGTCGTGTTGTTATATATTGTCTTAAGTATAGGTTAATTTATACTATATTCTATTGTAAACACGGGAAAATGGTGATAAACATACAGTTTACATACACATTTTAAAAGATGATATAATCATTTCCTCTGGGGCAGGGTACTGGATGGTCCATACCCCTGTTTGGGCCCTGGCCTGGCGATTGGGGACTACTGCTGGGACCACTGCTCTAGATTTATTGTCGTGTAAATTTGTTGAGAAATAATGTGACTATGCCATATTAGGCCTGACTAAACCAGGTCTAATATGGCACTAAACCATGAATAAGATAGTCCTAAATGATAATTAACACAAACAACAACAAACATGAATATATTTATCTCTAAATAAAACAAATGCTCGAATTACAGAGGGCCCCATGCTACATGTACCACATTTTGAGGAACATTGGTATAAGCTTTGTGCCAATATAATATTGTGTCCTGTATTTGTTTCCCGCAGCGGGACAGTACCTCTTCCTTTCTCCAAATCACTACATCTTCCACGGGGCTGAGGTGTACTCTGATTCTGAGGAGGAGACTTCCAGTTCGTGTGGCAGTGACAGTGAGGAGTCAGAGTGCAGCGGAGAGGGGCTGGAGGACAGTGAAGTCGAGGACAACAGCACGTTAGCAACTGAGGGGGAGACGGACAGCTTTAGAGACACGGAACAGCATGCTTTAGCCAACGACACCACGCCAAGTGCACAAACAGACAGCGTTTCTGAACAGACACAAGATACCACAGATCTTTAAATATACCCAGTCAAAAAAGCACTATTGTCTTTTTATATAAATGTTTCATATATATATATACATATATATATATTTTTGGCTCATCAACCTTACTATTATTTTTTTCATAAAGTTAAAATTGCGTGACAACCTTGTGAATATGCAGCAGTTTTGTTTTTGTTATGATCACACCGTCACATGCATTGTGTCTGAAAGCTCATACACTACTTTGGTGTATACTACTACTAAAGAGAAGCAGTAGTTCATTTAGTTAAGTTGTTTATTTTCTTTCATGATAAACCATAACATGCATGTCTGCATAATTTGGGGTTAACAATGTTCTTTCCTGTTTGAGTTCATGTTTTGTAATGCAAAACATGTAAATATGTAAAGCTACTGCCTGGTACCTAGTGGGTGGTATGAGTTTCAGACACATACATAAATCTATGAAGAGGGTTTACTTGAACGAGTTGTGTAATCTGCAATACTTAAAGTTTTGGCTCGGATTTTCAAGTGATATTGTATGTGGTACTTATATGTAGCTGAAGTATTGCCTCAGTGGGTGAGTCTCAAATAAGTTTAAGTACAGAGCAGTTCCCTCTAATAATTTTCTGTACAATTGTAAAAAAAAAAAAAAAAAAAATCATGGATAATTGTAGCATTGCAGAGACAAAGTATTCTATTGAGGCTCTTGTTATTTAAGCAGAATCGATATTTTACACCTGGCATCTGACAATAAATGCAAGTATCACATACAAATCTACTTAAAACAGCCACAATATCACTAAAAACTGTTGGATGTTGCTGAATGAAAGTTATCTTTAATTTTACCAAAGAACACTTAATTATTTTGTATGTTTAATGGTCTTATGTTTGGAAAACTGATAAAAGGTGTTCTTTCTGAAATGCGGCAGCTACTTTTTACTGTCAGGCCACATATTTTTTTATACTCCAAGGAGACATACTCAACAGAGAGTAGGTGATTGTTATAATTCGCAAAGGTATACTAAGCTGTACTTTCAAGCCTTAGAAGTGTACTCAGTTCAAATGTTGGAAATGGCACTTTTTATTATAAAACTGGTTATGTTGGCCATGTGTTTTCATAAACTGTACTATACAAAGAGTTCTGCTGCCTGTGAAGTTTTGGTACATATTTCCGAGTATATTTGGCAAAGACACTCATATGCCATTGACATTTTGTTTACGGTTTTAAAGAAAGAGTTTTTACATTATTGTTGTTCTCTCTTCTGGGATTTTCAGTAAACAAGTGAAAAACAATGATCCAGAGTTTCAATTTTTATAAGTGATTAATAATACAACAGATTTACCATAGTGAATAGTGATACAATAACTGAAAAGGGAATTTTACCATAAATAAAATAAAGGTTGATTACCATAAGCCACTCACACAGAACAGATCTATAGTTCTTAAAAGTTGATATCCACTTACTTTGTCCACATACTATTACGTTTGTTCAAATTTCTGAGTTGAACGTTATTGACTACATTACCCATGATTCTCTGCGGTACTGTGTGACACGCCAAATGCGACTTGTCGCAAAAACAACGATCTGAGTGAGGCGATCAGAGATGCAGCATAAAGGCGCCTGACAGTTTATATGTTTTGTGTTTTAAGATTGTCGTGATGTTTCTTTGATTTAAAGCGCCAATAGTTTAAGGGATAGGGATAAGATGGAGGCTATGGAGGAGGACAGTTTGGACATAAAAGACGACCACAACCACAACTACTGTGCTAGCAGCAGCAGGGACGCTAGATTTATGAGAGGTCCGCCGAGAACAGGGGCACCGCAGCCCGTGTGTGTCCCGGAGCCGGCGGGCAGCAGCAGAGTGAAGGTCCGCTGTCGCACTGCGGGATCCAAGTTTATGGACTCGGATTCAGGCAGCGAGAGCAGCGAACTGAGCGAGGAGTGCTCTGCGGCTCCTCCTGCGACTGGAGACGGCAAGTTTAGCCTCGATTGTGCCTCAAAGTTCCGTAAGTTTCTTTCAACCGGTCTGCGAGTTAATCATGAATATTCTTTTAACATGGATAATCATGTTTACGGCTCAGGACTCGAGTCAAATATGACAGAAGTCCACTGTGTAACCTAATCATGACAAACTGACTGGATTTGTCGGGTGATTGTATGCATGTGTCACTCTTTGTTTACAACAGTCATGAATTCAATGGCCATAGAGGACTACCAAAAGAACCACTGGCCAAATCTGGAGAAAGCTATTGACCGTCTTCTAATCCAGAACCCAACAGACCACATCTCTGTGTCCTATGCGCAAATTTACAGGTAGGGCATGGTTCTTATACCCCTTCATCGGTGAAATAGTCTGAATTTAAACTATATATGGACTAATAAAAATAAAAGTTTAATTCCCACCTTCATTGAGCACTTAAAGCAATTTATATCCATTACTGGAAGCAAGGTAGGTCAATTGTCTTGTCCAATGACACAACAACATGCAAGTATCACATACAAATCTACTAGTGGGAGTTTGGGTCATTGCAAGAATGCTCAACCAACTGTGCTACTTCTGCCCTTTTCCTTCTACACTGAAACATCACGAGTCTTTCCTTTCCACAGTTATGTCTACAAGTGTGTGTGCCAGCAGCATTCAGAGCTGCTTTACCGGGATTTGACAACCAAAATATCCAATCACCTGCAGCAGGTTTCTACACAGTTATATGTGAGTATAATCAGTGAAAAATGTGTTTAGTTTGATAGCCCTAGTTTTTACAAATATAGGCCAATGTCAAATTACATTTTGTCTTACAGACCAGCAAGGCAGAAACTTTTATTGAGGACTTTGATACAGTACTGTCTCAGTACATTGCCTCCCTTCAGTGCATAGTTCCTGTGTTTATGTACTTGGTAGGTACTTGAATATTATTGTAAAGTCTATTTGTGTAGCAATACTGTATTTGTAAATTAAACTCACTGTTCTCAATTTTTTCAGAATAAGTTTTACATTGAGTCAAAGCTCAACAGAGATTTAAAAGAAGATTTGATGAAACTTTTTGCTGAACATGTTGCTGAGAAACATATCAACACACTGATGCGTGAGTGTCATTATTGTGACAAGTCCTTGGTCCAATTTTATTCATAATTGGTGTGACTTCCAACTAAAATCATATTATATCATATTGTGTAAAATTGTATTTGATTTCTTCCAGCTCTGCTCATCAAAGCTCACACCATGCCTTTCCAAGTGCAGCCTTCAACAATGGCCAGTGTTGTCAAAGGACTCTACAGCCTCCGACCCGGTCAGTTAAGGATTATTTTGGTTAGAAACTGAATAAATATCAATCCTATTTGTGTTATAAGAACACGCATTATTCTTGTTTCTCAGAGTGGGCTAAGTTTGCTCCAGCTCTTTTCTCTGGGTTTATTCCTCAAATCCACCCTCCTGCTGAAGAGTCCCTCCTCTCAGACTATGCTGCTCATGACCAGAAACTGCAGATGGAGCTGTCTATGAACGGATTCCCACGGTAAGTTTTTTTTTTTTTTTAATTCAGTAAAATTTTTTGTGTGTTCAACAATTATTTTTTGTTATTATTTGTTTTTTTTCCAGTGGGGACAGGTCACGAAAACGAGCCAGTGAAGATTCCTGATGAACATTACTAATATTTCGTCTTTGCACAAATCAAAAGCAATTTTGCATACATCTTGGCAATTTTAGGTTAAATAGCCACAAAGAAAAAAAAATCCCATGTAAAATAAAAACTTGCATGAGCTTCTAGTAATAAAATGGGACTTTTCCTTTTCTTTGTTCCAAAAATTAAAAATAAAATAAAATCCCATAGTGGAAAGGTTTCTTAAGTAGTATTTTCAAGCCAAGATCTATGTAAACTTGGGTATTACTGTGCCACCTGGATTTTTACAACATGGCTTCTTGATATATGAACACAACTTATCTCAATTTGCAACAATGTGAAAAGTGTAATGCTAAGACTAACCTTGAGTAGAAATCATGTTTTTAAATATATTTATCTAAGGTTATTCAGTTATGATGTTTGCCGGCTGCTGCCGCGTTCAGTTCTCATTTGACGAGTGCCTTTAGGGTGTCTGTGTGAGCAGAACCCGGAGATGGGTAATTCATTGAACACTGAACTGTCTTGTGTTATTTTGTCGAGTCCAAGGCTCATTCTTGCTGCTAATAATGCAACCCCAGACTAACCCCACAAACTTAATCAGTTCCTGTTGCCTTTTTTGATAACCATTAATTTCCTGAGCCAAAAATTTGAATTGTATATCTTCATTGTAACCTCTCCTTTAGGTTTGCAAACCACTGAGACATTAATTTGTATAAGGCGTAGGTTACTGTTTCATCCATATCCCATTCCCCCCATACTGTCTAAATGTATTGCTTTGATATTCTGAATATGCAAATATCCAGTACTTTGTCATTGCCTCTAACATGTACAGCCTGTTCATAATGTAAATAGTTTGTCTTTGTCAGAATGCTGTAGGTGAATCATACAAGGCTTTGCACTGTTTTAAGTGTAACTAAAAGCTCTGTCTGTGAGCGGCTGAAATGGTTCTTCTCACTGTCTAATGTTAAAACTTTTTCAATTAAAATAATTTCATTAATTATGTGTGAGCTATGGATTTACATTCACACAGACTATATATATATATATATATATATATATATATATATATATATATATATATATATATATATATATATATATATATATATATATATATATATATATATATATATATATAAATTTCCATGGGATATGTTATGGAATATAAATTATGGGTCCATTATCAATACTAGACCAGCAGGTTTTGGCATAAACCTAGATTAACTGATTGTTTTGGCAGAAATATAAGTTGAATATAGTCTAAAATGATAGAAGTTACTTGACAACAATAACAAAAAACTATTTTGTTACAAAATAAAAGTATATCAAACATTCAAAGTTGCTAATAAAATATTAAATTCCAATTATCAGTCCAACAAACAGCTTTGCTAATGGACAACTACAGAATCCAAAAGGCCCCACAGCAGCTGTTTCTAGACAAACGTTTTGTTTTCGGTCCAAGCAGCTCAACAAGGGGCTGGTAAACCAGTGTGAAGCTAGAAGGGGACCACTGCAGGAGGAATCCCTTTACAACACGCCCCATGGCCAATGGGCAGGGCATTACCCAGACACATGGGCCAGGCAACCCCAAAATAACCTGCATCTACTGCCCTGACAAATGCTGCTACTTTTACTGCTGACAGGTTAGCCCAGCTACACAGTTCCACAGTTTTGTTAGGTTTGCTGTGAGCAAGAAATCAGGAAGACTTTGCTGATGCTCGCATACAACATTAAAGATGAGACACTGGCCTTTTTAAACACAAGTGGAATTTATCAGCAAGTTGCAAGGGCCGGATCATCTTGTATCTAAAGGTAAACCATGCACTCATTTAATTGATTTCAATGGTATGTCTGCTCTTCCAACAGATCATTCTGATTCTAGTCCATGTACCGCCTCTGGAACCTTTGACATTGTACTTAGACAAGTCTATTTTTTGCCTGGCTATGAATGTTAATTTAATTATCCAAAACTGCTCTGAGCCCCATCCATTTACATCGTCTCAGAGGGGCACTAAACCGGCCCTAATCCTGTTAATCATAGCATTTATTTTATAATGTGATTAATGATTGCAGTCATGGATAAAAATTGTGATAACAAGGACTCCTGGGATGAAGTGGCCATCTTTCTCTATGTTGATTTTCTTCATGTAAACTGAGCCCTCGCTATTATTAGATATGACTTGGTGAGCTTGGAGGCTGTTTGCAAAGGATTAATGTACACAACAGCTGCAGCTTCAGTTCTGTTGGAAGGGCATTGCTGTCTTTCTTAATTGCGTAGATTTGAGTGTCAGAAGCATGTGTGTGCCCTATCTTATATCTGCGTTCAATAACTGCTCATGACTAGTGTCAAAAAGCTGTGCAAAGACCTCAAAGAGTCAGTTTAAAGGGACAAAAAGTTCTGGTTGTGTCTGATGTGATCCAGTGTCAGGCATGAACTTGATAGCCTGTGGAGGTTAATGAGAAGCTGAAATTAGGCTAAATAAAGTAGTATTTTTAACACTCAGGTCTGTACTATCTGTAACACATATTTGACACAGGCTTAGCTTTGCAAGTTAAATACTATAGCCAAGCAAGGGGTCAGTTAATCCCCCTGAAAGCACAGCACAACATCAACAACTACTATGTTTTGGATTTAACTGTACTGAAATCTTAAATAGACAATGGATAAAATTTCTGTTGGTATGTATTGAATCTAACATATATTCTTTATTCTCAGCAGGATGCAGGACAACACTGAACAGCAGCCGTCCCTGTCACAGATGCTGAGGGAGAGTTACCTGGCCGAGGCCCGAGCCCAACAACGCCACAGCGAAATGAGCCGCTCCGATGCCTCCTCCTCTCGCCTCCAGATCTACAGTTCTCTCAAAGGAAAAGCAGAGGACTCAATGGGCCATACAGACCAGCACTTTCCTGACCTGTCTGCCTTCCTCAGTCAAGAGGAGCTGGACAAGAGTGTCAATCTGGCCCGACAAGCCATTGGACATGAGCCGCGAGACGAGAGGGCAGAGGTCAAAGGTCACTCTGAAATATGCTCGGCCCCAGTTACGTATCCTCCAACCTCCTCTGACTCTTTCACTAACTCTCCTTCAATAAATGTCCCATTCAATCCAACCCAAACCAATGCGATCACGCAGCCCGCGTCTGAATTCAGAGAAACACCACATACAACATATGCACCGGACAGAAAGACGCACAAGCCATCCTCACGGCAGGACAATGTCAGAAACAGTAGGGATTCAGGAGATGCCTACAATGACTTTAACAGGTCATCACGTAGTGTCCCATATGGACTCGAGACCCAGTCAAAGAAAGAGTTTCTCAACAAAGCAGCAGACTTCATAGAGGAGCTCTCCTCTCTGTTCAAGGCAAACAGCTCAAAGAGGGTTCGGCCGAGATCGTGTAAAACTCACAGGGGTAGGAGTCAAAACAAGAGCCAGGCCGATGGGATGGTTCTTCCTATAGCCTGTGACAACAGGGAGCGTAGTGTGTTAGCTCCAGACATCGACAAAGACAGACCTGGACCTGTGGACGATCAAGAACCTGAAGTCCAGGCTGATTCCAGGACTGAGGAGTTTCAGGAGGGTGTTTCTGAGGAGCAACAGTTTGCCACTGTGACTTCTGAGGGGACAGAGGCAGAGAGCACAGCTCTGACAGAAAGCTCATTCCCTGTGGACACAGTGTGTGAACCTCCAAAATTCATCCAAAAACTGAAAAGTCGAGAGGTCTCTGAAGGTAGCAAAGTCCAACTGGACTGCATTGTTCAAGGACAGCCGGTTCCTGAAGTACGGTAAGACAAAACCAGACTGAAATGTACTGTTTGACTTGGACAATGAGTTTTAAGCTTTAAATGTTTTTAGGATGAGGGGTTCTACAATATTTTGTCTGTAAGACTGTTCTTTGCATTTGATTTCATGGGGTAAAATAAAGTGGAAGTCATTTGGAGTAATATGTATTTTCATTCTGATGTGAATGTAAATGCCCATGACTCCATGATGCGTCATTACAGTACTATAACCAGAGGCTCTACCTCTCTCATACTTTTAGAAACATTTAATTTCTTCTTTCTCAGAAAACCGATGCTTCTGAATAACAGAGGTGTCACTGTCTATATGTGGGTGCTTGTTCGCCCTGCTGGACATTGTTGAGCTATTAACATATACTTGTCCAGGAGAATGTAGCTTTGCCATTTTTAGCCTGGACAGGCACAGCGTGTTGTAGTTGTCTCTGATAATAGAAGCGACTGGCTCTTGACGCATGCATCAACAGGCAGCACAGTCAAGAAGATCACTGGTAAGATTGTGTCGGCAGCGTTTTCCCTTATTTAAATTGAGAGCTGAAATGTTTGTACTTAAATATCTATAGCTGTCACCGTGTATATGTGTGTCTTTTCCAAAATTCTAATATAATGTATCTACCGGTAACAGACATGATGAGGCTGGTTTTCTTGGTAATGTGCTGTGTTGATATCTTGTGAAAATGTGATTTGTTTTCCAGCAGTTTGTAGCACATTGACTGAGTAACATAGTGTGTATTCTTGGTCTAAGTTTAGTGCTGTGCGTATGTGATTGGGTCAGCCAGCCAGAGCTCCCCGGCTCCAAAGGGAATCTCCTGTAGTTTTGGAGCTCCAGGGGAAAATAGTCACTGACAGGTGCAGCAAGTGGTGTCTGTCTAACTGCCATCTCTGCTTCAACTCATGCTTTCAATTTAGACCATTACTCATTAGGAATGACTCAGTGGCTCAATGTAGACTCTGTTCATACGGCACATACTGAGAAAATACCGGTAAAACTATACATATGAATTTTGCCTTTACCATAGAACACATAAATGGACTTGGTAATCACATTTTATCATTTGCAGTTAAATGATTTATCTTTAAATTGGCGTAATTTTACTTGGAATTCCATGTATCCCACTACACCAGTGGTGTAACATAACAAAGTAAAAGTAGTAAAGTGCTGTATTTAAGTACAACTTTTAGGTATCTGTACTTTACTTAAGTAAATTATAATTATAAGTAGATACTTTTTACTTCACTACATTTGAGAGCAGGTACCTGTACTACTACTACTACTACTACTCTGCATTTTTGAACTGGACTGAAAAGTATAAGTACTTTTTTATTACTCTTTGTGGCCTGAAAAGTCTAATGGGTTATTTTTAATATATTCATAGTTTGAGCAAACAAAGACATACAAAACAGTTTAGGAAATAGACAATCGATTTAATTGTTTCTGATGAACAAAATTCAGCACAAAATCAATACATTTGAAGCCTTATAAGACCTTAAAATCTGCACAAAATACTTTTACTTTTTACTCTTTAAGCACATTTTTTAAAGGGGTACTTTAATACTGTTATTTAAGTAGATTTTTAAACTTTTACTTTCATTTCAGTATTTGTTAGCTCCGGTATCTGTAGTTTTATTTAAGTAATACAATTAAGCACTTCTTCCACCACAGCACTATACTGCCATGCTAGCTGAGTAAATTAGAAGTTGTGTGAGTAGTGTGTAACTAGGTTGCCTGTTAAACCACCTTTAAATCACCTTTCAGTTCACAGTGATAGATTGAGGCCTACAGTAGATCACTTCAGTGTATCACGTATCTATTATATCTATTTTAGAATGGAGTTTATTTTGGTATAAAAATGTCATTACCTTGTTGTCAGCCACAAAAAGCACAGAAAGCTTTTGTAAATATAATAGTCCTATAGAAAATCAGTATCAATCAATCATACAATATTTGACTATTAAAGTAATATGTCTCTTTACAACATGATGAACTGTCTCTTGAGTGCTGCTGCTACTGCTTCTTGTCTTACAGCGAATGGGAGAGGGCTTGCTCATCAAAACCTTTTCCTCTTGGCCTGCATAACTTAGATGAATGGCATGAAGCCAGACACACTATTAAGTCCAGAGAAAGTCTGCTCATGACATGAGCCATACATCTATAGGAGTGTAGAGATTTGAAGACAACTTTATTGACTCTTTGCAGGTGGTTTTGTGAAGGAAAGGAGCTGGAAAACTGTCCCGACATTCAGATCATTACAAACGGAGAGCATCACTCTCTGATCATCGCGGAGGCGTTTGAAGAAGACACAGGGCGGTACTCCTGCTTTGCCTCAAACTTCTATGGGACAGACTCAACATCAGCAGAAATATATGTTGAAGGTTAAACATTACTATTTTAATGACAATGGAGTTGTATAAATTGTGTTTGGCCTAAATACAATTGCTGACATTTCCTGTGACAGGTGCATCCTCCTCAGATTCAGAAGATCAGCGCCTTGAACGAGCAGCACAGTAAGCTTACTTTAACTGTTTTTCCTATAATATAAAATTATTTAACATAATTTTATATTATAGGTATTACCCAACCTCTCTAACCCTAACTACCATGTAACAACATGTTATCACATCACATATTATGTACTAGATATTTGAAAAGGTCATACAAGGAAAAAATCCCCATTTTCATGAGCCAAATGCAGAAGACTCATTGATTACAAGGAAATGCCACAAATGTGACACAAAGGAGATTTTTAGACAACCTAAATTGCTGTTTCAGTAAGAGCACCCATTAACAGAATAACTCTACAAGACTGGTCACGGAACTGTCACTGGGAAACAACGGCACCCATGCTTAACATGATGTGTTACAACATTCACAGTCTTATAGGTGCTCTCAGATGAGCAGCAGGAAACTAATGTCAATTAACTTGAGTAAGTTTTTGTACTTTTTTTTAGGCAACAATGGAAACAAAAATCACCATCGACTCAATCCGATCAAAGTCTTTCTGCCAAACATGAACCTGTTGAGCCTAATGCAGATTCTCCTGAAGAAGTACAACTAACAGAGGAGCTGACTTTGGCCCCTTCAAACCCCCTCACTACAGATCCATCTGTGTCTGCCCCAGAGCCTCTGTCCTCTGCCCCAGAGCCTCTGTCCTCTGCCCCAGAGCCTCTGTCCTCTGCCCCAGAGCCTCTGTCCTCTGCCCCAGTGCCTCTGTCCTCTGCCCCAGTGCTTCTGTCCTCTGCCCCAGTGCCTCTGTCCTCTCCTCCAGAGGAGATCAATGTGTCTCCCATAACCCTGCCGACTATAGCACCCGTCCAACAACTCTTTAAACCAGTAGAGGCAGAACGCCAAGAAGTGTTAGCACCTGTCCAGCTCCACCTGACTCCTACATCACAGGTTCAGCCTTCAAATTCAGTGGTCTCATCTGTGCTCACTGTCCCAGCTCCACCACCCACACAAGCTACACAAGCTGAGGTAGGGGAGTACCTTATAGTAAACATTCAAATTAGATGTGTTTCTTACAATAGAATAGAAATAGTAATACATACTCATCCTTGTCTTTTGGCCACTGCCCCAAGTCTGTGCAGATATGAGTGTTGTTTAAATGGGTGAATGATTTGGGTGCTCCTCTGGGAATTGGACATTTTCAGAAAAAAAATATGACATAAGTCTTTGTTTTTTGTCTCTTCAGATTCAAATCTTCAACCATAGCGTAAAGCAGGATTTGAATGGACAACAAATTATGGCAGCTCCAGTATTCACAAAGGTATGTAATACACATGGACATATTCTCATGAAGAGACATACAAAATACCACTTTCATATACTTGTTGTTCTGAAAAGTCAAAACTTCCATTGCTATTTTTCTAATTTAGTATGTAACAAAGTATTTTCTATTCACAGCTGGGAATTCTGTGGCAATTCCCATTAAACAAATGCTTTACTGTTTGTGTCTGATGCACCTGTCTAATTATGTATCTTACTCCTTGTGCTGTCAGAGACTACAGGACCTGGATGCCTCAGAGGGCCAGCTGGTGGTGCTAGAGTGCCGTGTTAAAGGCACCCCCTCCCCCAGAGTAGAGTGGTACCAGGACAGCAAACTCATCCAGGACTCTCCGGAATTCAGAATTCTGCAGAAAAGTAAGCAATCTGTACTAACTTGCACCCAAAATGATTGCCAGATAACAACATTACAGTGTATTGATATTTAAAAGTTTATTTTTCTTTTTCCAGAGCCTAGATCTCCAACTGAATCAGGTAATTGTCTCTTTGCACCTGTCACAAAGCTATTTATAACACATAGTATGTATAAAATCAGCAACTGTCAGCCAGCTAGCCTGTGCTGTGTACATATTAGACACTGTAGTGTTTACAGTCTCTGGCTGAGAGCTCCACTCTTGTGCACAAGTCCATGCTTCTGCTCTGCTCCTCATCTCTGCACCTTATAAGGCAGTCTCCCATCCACAAAACAGTACACTAAACCATTTCAATCTGCCATAGCATGACATGATAGACATAGGCTGATTTAGTTTTTCTATGACATAATTGTCAAGTGACTATTTTATTTTTGGATTTGCCTTTATCGCTAGAGGACATATGTACTTTGGTGATTGCTGAAGTGTTTCCCGAGGATTCAGGGACATTCAAATGCACCGCAAGCAACAACTATGGGTCTGTGTCTAGCACAGCTGAACTCAAGATCAAAGGTAAGTCTGCACAACAGGGTCATTTTGAATAGGTAAACAAAGGGTGAAAGTGTGGAAAATACTGGAATATAGGCAAAATGCTAAAACAATAAAGCGCTGATTAACAATAGCTTTTCTGACAGAGGCTATATTTACAAGCACACCAAAAATCTGGTCATTATCTGATTTCTGGAGTTCAGATCAGATTATTAAAATGTCTTAAACAGTTACATCTGATGTGAGTAGTTTGATTTCTTTCTGATTGTTCACAGATGTGCAGGTTTTGACTTGGGAAATTATGCAAAAGAGGGCAAATTAGCATGACAAAGACAAAAAAATAAGAGAGAAAATCTTAAAGATTGAAAGTCATTGTACTGTTTTCCAAATACAGCAGTTACACTAATTAACTGACATTTGATGATCAGATTAAAAGTCAGATCTTTCAGTTTGGGGTTATCTGATTATTCTTGTTATCTGATTTGCACTGGTCATGTGAATGTACCAAATCCTGCAGATAGCTGTCTTAATTATTGCATAGAAATGAGTAAAATATAATCTCATAATCCTCATACATATTGTCATCTTCAGGAAATGCCAACCACACAAATCACATGAGGTCCTCCAGTATTTTGAGTGTGGAGCCCAGTCAGACACAACCTGCGCCAGTGGATCTCACCCTTTCAAAGCCACAGTCGGAGCTTACGGTGACTGGCAGCATCAAGGCTCATTCGAGCACCATTCGCCTGGACCCACTCATCTCCACCTCTGTGCGCTTGGACCCTTTAAACACCAGCACTCTTAGACTTGATCCACAAACCTCTAGCATGCTACGGCCAGACCCTCTTCGCAACAGCCTGCCAACGCTAGAACCATCTAATGTGAATAACAGTAACTACTTCAACTCAAAAAGTAGCAGCACACCAAATTTGGATCCATTAAATGTTAACCGAAATGTGCCAGTTTCAAGTATTCCTCAGTCAGAAACACACAACATTTCACAAGGATTGTTTCTCAAACCAATTTTATCTCAACCAATTGTAAAGGAAAAGGAAAATTTGCCCACATATCTGGACTTGACTACAGCAACAAACAACAAGGTGTCTTCTAACCATCAGAATGAAACACCAGTGATTGTGTCTCTTCCCGACCCTCCTCCAAACTCCTGTCTAAAAACAGGAACACTAAAGAAGTCCAGACACCAGCGAAGCAGGTCCAGGCGAGTGCACTTTAAGCTGCCAGAGGACGAGGAGCACAGTGAACCGGCCAGTCAGTCCGAATCAGAAGACAATGCACATCTGAACAAAGAGCCACCTCCAGTGCTCGCCAAACCAAAACTGTGAGTAAAATAACTAAATGCATTTTAGCTCTAAGTTACCTCTGTTTTAGATTTTTTTTTTTTTTTTTTCCTGTCAGTGTTCTAGTAATTCTTTCCAGTTTTAAGTTTAAACTCACCCAAAAATTCCCTGCCAGAGGTGGGTAGAGTAAGTGCAGTAGGTATTTGGAGATACTTCTAAGTAAGAATAATTGTCTGAACATAGTATCTGATTTATGTTAAATTAAGTTAATAATAGGAAGAACAAAATGATTAAATAATGAACAACATCTGGTATTCAAAAGACCACATAAATGAAAAAAAAAAAATAGAAAACTAATATCTGATGAGGAACAAGAAAGCAAGAAACACAAATGTTCAAATCATGTAGACTTTCAGGGGGAAGAGTAGCCTAAATATTTACTGAACTGAGAGTATTGTTACACTGTAAAATAATATTACTTAGTAGTAGCTAAAATGTATTGAAAAGGTAAATGTTACTAATAAGTGAGTACAACACACCTCATGTCTCAGCCTCAAAGGATCAACTCAAAACCCAAACTTGAACTATTCAGTGTGTCCTGAAAAGGGCACAAGAGATAATAGAACCAATATGGGAAAGATAAGACCAAAAGGATATTCATCTGATCCAGTGTAAATCAAATCTACAGTGCTACATTAGGAAGCACAGAGAAGGGAGTGGGAGGTCCAAGATTCAAAGGCTCCAGTTGAGCTCAGATGTGTTATAGTCATGGATGCGAGCACGCTGCAAAAGTGGATTAGTCGACTCCCCAAAACAAAGGATGGAGTATTTTATCTGTGAGTGTTATTTAATATTTATTATCATTTCTAGATCGGGTTAAAACATTTTTCTTTTTTGGTTCCTTCTTTTACAAACTGAAACATTTAGTATATAAGACATTTCTGGAGATTTTTTATAGGTCATTTGTAGACTTACTGAGAATAAGTATCTTGTAAATATGCTGTGATAGCTGTCGAGTTAAATATTGTTTAAAAGTTAAAATACATCTTACACATAACCTAAACCTTATGAATCTGCGTCATAAATGGACCAGTGCTTAGAACAGAAGAACTATGTTATTCAACCATTTTATTTGAAACAGCTTGACAGGTTTGTAATAAATCAGTCTGTGCTGGCCAGGCGTACGGATCAGTGGTCTTTTTGTGTTGACATAACTGATGCCTAGTGCTGGACTTGGTTTGTTTGTATGCTTCATATCACTGGTCCTTAAAAGGGCAGGATACTCAGCATGTTCTTTTGGCTGTGTTTTACAAGGAGCCTCCCTCACATCTTCAGTGTCTTTTTATGGTGAATCATTTTTAATCCGGTGTTTGACTGGCAGGGACCCGGCACAGCTCCAGCTCCTGCACAACCAGGTTCTTCTCGAGCAGCAGCAAGACAGCGACCCCCCAGCCCAAACAGAGACCTCCGCACAGCCCCACCAACCTGTACAAGTCCAAATACAGTCGGACGTCCAAGCCCAAGAGAATCCAATATGGTCGCCCAGACTGCAGCGTGAACCCCATCCACCTCCTTTCCACCCCTACGTCAGCACTGTGATACCCCCACCTCAAACGCAGCCCCCCGCACCTCCTTTTATAACTACCACTATCACCTCCACAGCCTATGTCAACACTGCACCAGCTCCACGCCAGCCCCCTGTGTCTGCACCTCTGCTCACGTCTACAATGACTGCCCCAACCGTCAACACCACTTTCTCAGCTCCTGTTATCACTTCACCTCTTCTTCCGTCATTCTCATCTGCGCCTCCCATCCCTCAGTTCAAATCCCCTGCTCAAGTAATGACGTCTCCTCCACCTGCTCCACAGCTAAGCACCCTACCTCCATCTCTTAGTGCAGCACCCGTTACTCAAATGAACACCATCCATGCTTCTCACCTCAACCTATCTCCAGCTGCTTTAGGTAGAACTGCGCCTGTACCTCAGTTTTTCACCCCTCCCGCTCCTAAACTTAGCACTGTCCAAACTGATTCTACAATAAGTTTGCAGCAAGTCACATCTCCCGCTACTTTTTTGAGAAGCACTCATGCCTCTCTAATGAATCTCAGTGCTACTTCACAGACTTTTAACTACGCCAGGCCTAAAGAGTTTATTACAGCGCAAAGTTTTTCACCAGTTAGAAGTCCATCCCCAACCGAGTCCCCTGTCCCATTGCTTCAGGAGTTGGCTGCTGAGTTCAGTTCTTCAGCCACTAGCTCTCCAACTATCCCTCCTTTCTCTCCTCCTCCAAGAATTTTCCCAACAAGAGTGCTGCAGTCTCCCACCAGTCCACCCTCACTGGTGTCTTCTCCTACCCTGGGCTCAATGCTCCTGAACACTGTTTTCGGACTGAGGGCACAGTCGCCACCACAAGCAGCCTCTCCAACATCAAGCAGCTCCACTCCTAGTCCCATTCAAAACCCAGTGGCCTTCCTTAGCTCTGTCCTGCCTTCACTGAGCCCGCTAAAAGCCACTAATGAAATGGGCCTTCCAAAACGCGCTCCAATTGGGTAAACCTCTTCTCTACATCCATAATAATCATATTATTGCAATGGCTTGTTCTTATACAGTGTTTGTCTGTGTAGGCCAATCAAAAAGACAGCTAAAGCCCGTGTTCCGTCACTTGAAGAAATTCGTGAAAGCAAAGAGTGCCTACTCATGGATATTGAGAAAAAGCTTAGACTTAAAGATGATACTCCACAATACCAGCATCAACAGGTGAGTAGCTTCTGGGCTAAAACATCAATATAAAACTATAAAAGAACCAAATATGGTTGATAGTCTTCACAGCAACTAGATTTGTTTATTAAGATTTTATAGGCATAGAACAAGTGCACAGTAAGTAACAAATTGATTTGTTTATTCATTTATTTATTTATTAGGTTCCACATTAGCTGTATCTGAAGGCCAGCTAGCCTCCATGGGGTCCTTCTGCATTTTATGTTGTAGGCAACATTTGTGAAAATAAAATGACTAGTCTACAATACATATTCAATTTACAATTACATTTCTATATTGTATTTCTACATAAAAGTACCTATTTTGAGCATGACATTTAGGCTGCAGGTGGCCCAAGAGTCTGTCCTGTTTTGTCTAATTAAGCATGATCTTTCAATTATGGCAAATTCAGCAAGTTTGACATTTTAAATGATCGCTGCAACAATCATGTTTATGTGTTTGTATGTATCGCATTTGCTGTTACATGTTTATATAGCTAGCTACCAACATTCACTTTGAATTAACAAAGACAATTTTGAATCATTATCAGTAATAATGCTTCAATCCTGACACTGACATAAGTTGCTCATGATCTTCACTTGTGTCCATGTGCAGTAACCTGAGCATGTTTTTACTTGATAACTCCACCAACATTTGTCTGTCTGTGCACTTTTGTGAGTCTGGTTGTGTTCATCATCCATCCCTATCCTCTCATAGAAGCCGAGTTTTGAGGGGAAAACAGCGAGCAGACCCCTTGGACCAATCAATGCTGCCACTGTCATTAACTATGAAGAGGTACCAGGCCTGTCCCGTCCCAAGCACTGCTTTTGCTCGAGGCTGAATGGGTTACAATTTTACAGGCCAAAGCAAGAAACCAGGATCTCTCGCATTACTCTCTTTACCACAATTATCCACTGTCTAATCAAGCATTTCAGCTTCTGTTAACTAATATGTAACTTGCACGAAATATGGGTTCATTATTAGGATTCAAGAAAACATGTTAATATCTTTCACTCCATCATATCTTTGAATTAATCTGAGCCACACATGCTTGCAGCCCCTCGTATTGTGTTATAATGTTCTCCTTTCTTAATACACCCCTTGTTCATTCTTTCATCTATCCTGTTCATAAAGAGAGAAACACAAGTTCACCTAATTTTTTATTTTATCTGTTCTCTGTTTTACCCTCACTGTTACAATGCAGAGGATAGTGCACGTTTTTGCCATGTACTAGGATATCTAGGAGATTTTGATCTCTTGATACTCTATTGTAATGTTGAATTTTTTTTTCAGAGATTTGTAGTTTCTGACAAATTTGCAACTGAACTGCTACTAATCAAACTTTAATACTGTTCTACTAAATCTTTTCAGTTGCAAAGTGGTAAAATGGGGCATGTTGTAAGATGGCCACACTCTGTATGAATTCTTTGCATGAAATCACTGTCACTGTCAATGCACTATTTATAGTGAAAGTTTTAATACATTGTTATATCATTTTCCAGGAATACAAAATATCAAATTTTGAGCAGAGATTAATGAGTGAGATTGAGTTTCGTTTGGAGCGGACCCCGGTGGAGGAGTCGGATGATGAAGTGCAGCACGAGGACGTCCCGACAGGAAAGTGCATCGCCCCCATTTTTGACAAAAAACTCAAAAACTTCAGAGCCATGGAGGGGGTGCCTGTTACCTTCTCTTGTAAACTAGTGGGGGTCCCTGTCCCAAAGGTGAGGGAATAGTGTTTAGCATTCACTCAATACAGTGTTTCTTCCTCTTAAACCCAATTTTAATTCATTTTACTTATCAACTCCTGTGGTTAGGTTTACTGGTTTAAAGATGGCAAACAGATTCTAAGGAAAAACACCCACTACAGGAAGATAAGGGAGGGAGATGGGACATGTGCTCTACACATCGAGTCTGTGACAAGCGATGATGATGGAAACTACACTGTTATGGCAGCAAATCCACAGGTATACATCTAATAACTGTGTCAATACATCAAAACAGATTTGAAAGAAATGTATATATCAACTATTTGGTGTGTAGGGTCGGATCAGCTGCTCAGGTCATTTGATTGTCCAAACTGGATCAGCTCGCAACAGACAGACTCCAATTAGTGCACAGAGGTAAAATGAATGCTGCAGACCACTATCATTTCAGTTGATTGTAGAGATTGTATATCAATGTAATAATAACATTGTGAATACTGTTTTGGAGATGTGCACAATATAAATATAACTAAGGTATATCCTCAATATTAATAAAAAAAAATAAGGACTGACAATGTATCTCTGTGTAGGGTTCGTTCTCGTATTCAGGAGGTGGAGACGGAACAAACTCAGGAGCGCTTCTTTCGGCCTCACTTCTTACAGGCTCCAGGCGATATGATGGCTCATGAGGGCAAGCTCTGCAGACTGGACTGTAAAGTAAGCAAATATAATGCAAGGGCTGGGCAATATGGTGATAAAAATCGAATTGTGATCTCATTCTTGTGATCATTAAGGTTGTTAAACGTATCGAAAGTCAGATACTAATCAATACTAAAACGAATATAGATACTCAATTGAGCAAGTATCGGTTCTAAAAAATAAAAATCACATGAAAAAACAGGACAAATTTAAACTTTCCTGAATGAACTTTTTCAGAATGATCTTGAGCTTTATCAAATCTACAATCACACCTCCTATTGGTCAGCAATGGTCTGAGTGAGAGGATTTAACCAATGAAGTGTGAACTTGTGAGGAAACAGTTGACTTTAGTTACCTTTTCAAGGTAGTGTCATTGAGTACACATTAATCGTGAAGAAAAATCATGATCTGGCTCTAAGAAAAAAATTATATAATTTTTTGGTATATCCCCCACCTATAATCTGAATATAAGTGAGATGTTTTCAGGTTTACCAGTGTTGCTTTCTGTGCCATAGGTGAGTGGTCTACCTAACCCTGAGCTTATGTGGTTGGTGAATGGAAGGCCCATTTACCCAGATCTGTACCATAAGATGCTCGTGCGAGAAAACGGCGTGCACTCACTGGTAATTGACCCTTTGACACAAAAAGATGCTGGGACGTACACCTGCATTGCCAGCAACAAAGCCGGACAAAGCTCCTTCAATCTGGAGCTAAGTGTAGTGGGTAAGAAATTCAGTATTTTATCTATAGCACTGATTCCAATATTTAGATGTGCATGCTGGTTGTGAGAGCAGTTTGCAGACTTCTATGCTGTGGGTTTGAGTTTGATTTCCAATTATTTACAAAGCATTTTTAAAAGATATATCTGTCTATGTGGAGATGTTATTGTTTAGTCTGCATTAAGCATATATATTTCTTGCATCTATTCAGTTCTCAACTTTTTTTATTGCTCAAAAATATCTTAAAATTATGCAGTCTTATTGTGTCTTCAAAGAGCAGACCTATAACTTGGCCTGGTAGTGCAATCTGCTTGTTTTGATGAATTCAACACTATACTGTGGAACATTCTAGGCCTAGAGAAAGCAATAACCTGCAATAACAGAACACAAAAAAATATTTTGAATAAAATACTGTTCATGTTTGTGGGCCAAAACGTGTGTGTTTAGAAAAAGAAATGAAGCATCCTCCTCAGTTTGTTGAGAAGCTACAGAACATGGGGATCCCCGAAGGAACACCGGTCCGACTCGAGTGTCGCGTAGTTGGAATGCCTTCTCCTGTCATTTTCTGGAAGAAAGACAACGAAACCATTCCCAGAACTAGAGACAGGATAAGGTAATATACTAAAAGTTTTTTTCTTTTTTTTACTTTGTGAGACCAAAAGACATACAACAAATAAATGAAACAGTTGAATTTCTTGTTACAGTATGCACCAGGATGTGACAGGGTACGTGTGTCTCCTTATTCAGCCCACAACTAAAGAGGATGCTGGCTGGTACACTGTGTCAGCAAAGAATGAGGCTGGGATTGTGTCTTGCACCTGTCGGCTCGATATCTATGGTATTGGATCTCAAATACCATTTTATCAGATGTAAAATGTGCGATGCCGCTGAGGGGAAAAACACTACAACATTTCAGATCACAGTTTTAATTGGACAGTCCAAAAACCATAGGTTTTCTGAAATGTTGTGTTTTTAAGGTTTGCTGGGCTTCTTCCCTTACTGTAAGTAAACGCCTCATGTGTGTTCCCCCTCAGCTCAGTGGCATCAGAGTGTCCCGGCTCCCATGAAGAAGACACAGCGAACAGGAAGTCGGTACGCTGCGTTAACAGGACAGGGACTGGACATAAAATCAGCTTTCTGTGCGCCTGACACCAGTCCCTACCTGTTTGCCAGCTCCCCTCCGGAAGCCACCCTGGAGAGCGACGAGCTGTGAGAGAAAAAACTGTCACTAAACAAACCAAAAACTGCCAGTAACTTCACTTCTTTCTTCTCTCTGTTCGGACACTTAACCCCTCAGCCTAATACAAACTTCTTCCAACTCTGTGGTAGATTTGCACTTTTCCGCTTCATATAAAAAGGTGGTTAAACAGCACTTTTGTTCTATAATTTTACTACCTAATTTTGCTTTCTGTAATCACCCAGTACTAACCCACATCACTGACATAAACACTGATAGCCTTGACGTAACATCTTTTAAGTTTTCTACAGCCACTAAAAAATTTCTTTGATTTCTCTGTAAGTTTTGGCCTTTTTGATTACAAAATATTATTGCACATTATTGTGACCTCAACAATATGAACCAGAGCTAGGGTTGTCACTCACAATACTAAAAATTTCTAAATCTATTTTAATATAAAAGACAAGGCTTGATACTCAATAACAATTTTTACGTAATTTTCATGTTTCAATTATCATCTTATAATACTTCTGATATAGATCAAGACTATATAAACTATTCATGAAAGGACAAAATCTGCCCTATTTAAGTGTTGTTTTTTTAAAGTATTGATATTAGTTTTTGTATCAACTAGTATTGTTTTTAGGTATTGATTTTTGGACAATACCACTAAAGACTAAATATAAAGAGAATATACAAGACATCATTATTGCTCAAGAGATGAAAATGATTGCAACTCATTGTGCTTGATGCTAGACTCAACTCAATAATCCCAGGTTAGTCACCATTCCACTTTAACTCACATGTACAGAAACACAACAAGTGACAGATTTAAAAGTCTTAGCTCATGAGCCATCAGAGGAAGCTTTTATTTTAATTATGTTGCAATTTTGTATATTATATTAAATTTAGATTAATGTAGTCTAAGTTTGTGTTTGTAATAATAATTAATCTATAACAATGATGGAAATGTCTAAATAAAAATATAAATTATAGTTTAATGTTTATAGAAAGCTTACGTTTACAAGATATATCAATTTCAATGAAGGAGATCACATTTTTGTATGCATGGCAAACTGCTGATAAACAAAATATTTCATGGCTTACTGTTTGTTTCTATTAAATTCACATCTGAAGAATTTCCCCTGAACTAGATTTAGTTTGGGATTTATTAGTCAGTTTTTGACTAAAATATTTATATTTTCCAGAGGTTTTCTTTTAGGCTTTGAATAAGTCCTTGAGCAGTGTGGATGTAGTTTGAAAGCACATATGTAAAGTTGCACATGTAAAATAGATGCTGTTCTCATAATAAAGTTTTATTTATTAAAATGTTTAAAGAGATACTATTTTCAGTTGGAGCAGCAAGAAGTTGACCTGCAGGTATCATAAACTCATATTAGCTTAAACTGATGCCAAATTCAAAACAAACAGAAAGTCTCAGAAGCCACTTAGCCTTCCTAATCAGTCCAATTAAAAGAGAGAGGGGAGAGAGAGAGCAAGAGAGAGAGAGTGAGAGAGAGCAAGAGAGAGAGAGAGAGAGAGAGAGAGAGAGAGAGAGAGCTGAAATAGGCAGAAAGTTCCATTCACCTACTGTGTCCTAATTATAGTGTGAGACTCATTTGACCAGCTGCCACTTAACCTAGTGCACAGAACAACAAATGCACAACTAGAGCTAAGAAAGAGAAGGTCAAGGCTAAAGGCTAATTTGGCAAGATCTAGTACCCAAACCTTAATTAAATGTGGCAAAGGAATGCAAGTGCAGCTTCTGAACCCCTACAATAACACCAATATGGTAAAAAATTGCATTTGAGCCATTGCATTAAATATTCATTATGAAGATTATTATTTTAGTTTAAGTCTATAATGCAACTTTGACACATCAAAGTGCATATATTGGATTAATATAAAACTGATGTTCCCTTAAATATCCTTAATATCTTAATCAGATTTAATAAGTCAAATGAAAGAGAGAAAAGTTGATACACTTTCTCTTTATCCCAAACATACGCTTTGAGCTCTAATCTGCATCTCTCCATAAGGGATGGCATAAGTGGATTTAACAGGACTATAGCTGTGTCTGGGCAGACGGGTCTGCTGCTGTGACATATGGCTTTTGACAGAGGGTATGGCACCCAAACAAACCAATCACGTTAAACATGTACAAAAACATAGAGAAAGACACGTATGGGCTGGGCCGTGTCTGCTACAAGGCCTGCAGACACGACAAGCAGCAGCTGGCCAACTACATCTATCTGTAATCAATGAACCAACTGGAAGATGGGATTATATGCCTAATTGCACAGCAAACCAGTCCATCCCAAAATGACCAGACAGCATCAGCTTGTGTCCATGACCCACTACCAGAGTGGGGCATTATTCTCTGACATTAAACATTCATAACCTGCTCTACAGCCAAGCTTGGAGTTTGTCAATACAAAATGACAGGAGCTACACACCCTCAAGACAAAGAAGAAAATGATAATAGGATATACATTTATTGATCATGTAGCGGAACAAAAAATGTTTGCAAATAAATAGAAATTCAGTGATATGGATCAGACAGTTTTTTGTGTGTGTTATTGAATTCATTTTTCAACACAAATGTCAAATTTAATGCACCTGTATATGCATATGTATTTCAATTTTTTTTTGGTAAATAAGACAAAGACACAAGAGACCAGTGTATTATTAAAGAAACAGATAAGCACGCCCAGCTCAAAAAGCACCTCCAACAATTATTTAAAAGTTTTAGGTTACATCTGAGGCCACATTTTGACATTTGTTTTGTTGTGAGTTTAATCTGGATGAGGGTTTTTTATTACTTTTATTCTGGGTGTAGTTTTCTTTAAACAAATCAAACTGGCAAGTAAAATGCTAATTGATTATTAATATTTAAATCTTACATTAACTGCTTGCATTATGCAGTGTAATCCTATTTCTGAAATTATTTTTGTATTATTATTGTATTATGCATTTATATATGATGTATCAACACAGTAATAGAATCTTATGCTGTTATCATAAGAAGTATTTATTTTGTATTTATTGTGATTATTAAAGTAGAAATATATGTATACAAAATAGGAAGAGAATAGGTGTCAGATGAAACATCTCCTGAATCATAGAATCGGTTGTCAGCAGATGGAAAGAACAGACAGACAAACTACTCTGTCCCTCTCATTTCTCTCGGACCACTTCACAAATCAATTATTCATTTAATGTGTGAAGCCATAGAGATTATTAATGCACACCAAAAAGATGTACACAGATATTTCATTAAATGTAAGGCCTCTTACAAATATATATTTTATCTATCAACTCACTGTGCATCAACTGTCAGTTGAATTGAAGTCTAATCTGGACACCATCTTGATCCATATTGTAGTTTTATAATCCCCTGAAGTGCAGTGAAAAATCCCTCAGGTTACAGACCGCACTTACACTTCTGTAGCCTCAGGCTAATCTCAGATTATGGTTATTATCACGATAAGAACTTTTAGCTGCAGTGAAAGCACATGTAGGATATTATGTAATTGTTCTAATCTTTGTTTCATAAATATGTTTTAACAATAATTAAAATCTAGTATTTTATTTTCCAACATAATATATAATAACCAAATGAATACATGAGGATTGCATCTGGATTAAATCATATTCTTCTTTTATCATAAAAATTATAGAGAAAAGGTGAATAAATGCAATTTTTTGTAATTTTAAATGTTAAAGAAAGCCAAAGTATATTTACAACAAACACAACTATGATACATCTAGCAACATTTACTGGTTAATACAAAATTTAGTTGAATTTTTTTAGGTCAACAAACTGTCTATAAAACAAGTCAAAGCATATTTGTTTTGCCCAGCCCGCAGCATCATCAGCTGTGGAGCTGTGGACCAGATGGTATCTGGTGTTGCTCGAGTCACATGGCTCTGAGTGAAGCTCAGAGTTAATTGGAATTTCATTAAGGTTGTGTTTGTGAGTGACGGTGCTAAAGTGGGAGGATGTTTATGAGTCGATAAGAGGCTGGTTCTGAGGGGGACCCCACCTGCTGCCACCTGTTCGTCTATTGCCCTCTATAAAAGAGCCTCACCCTCTGAGCCAACCACACAGCTCCTCTCACAGCTCCTCACACAGGCTGCTACTGGACTGGCTCCACGGTTCAGACTTGGAGCTTCATTTGGATTTACAACTGTTGGAGTTTGTACTGCAACAGTCCGTAAGACACTTAAACAAGAAGACTCTGTACATTGCTTTTGGACTTATAATTTTTCTCTTTAAATATGAAGTCTCGCCGTTCCAGCTGCACTGACTCTGGATCTGAAAGCTCTGAGCCCGACTCCAAAAGTCCACAGAAGTTTGAGATAGCCACCAGGAGGCGGATGGCTGCCAACGCCAGAGAGAGGAAGAGGATGGAGGGTCTGAACACTGCGTTTGACCGTCTCCGTAAAGTGGTGCCACAGTGGGGTCAGGACAAGAAACTGTCCAAATATGAGACGCTGCAGATGGCTCTGAGCTACATCATGGCTCTGAACCGGATCCTGACAGACGCTCATAGGCACAGTGATCCTCACAGTGCTCCTCACAGCATTTCTCACAGCCAGTGGATGGACTCATTTGACTGCGTGCAGCCAGAGAACTACTGTCTCATGGGCTATGACACGGTCCCAGGACAGGACTATATCCACTCCTCATTCTACCACCTGGATGGGCATCAGATGCATGCTTAAACAAGCCCTGCTTTTAGGCACTAAACAGTCATGTTGTTGGATGTTAGTGACAATGTGAAGATTTTTCTCCACTTTAGGAGAAAGTAAATACATTTGTATTGCTTTAATTATTTTTAATTGTATTTATTTATTATTATGACAATGTAAAGCTTCAATTTTAGAGTGAAGTGTATTTATTTCATTATAGCTTACTAGGACAAGAAGCACTATTGAACAAGTATTGTTCAATATAGCTATACATTTGTATCAGTTATTCTGATATGGCCCTAAAATTGTGTGCAATTTCAATTTGACTGTAAAAAGTATGCTGTATACTATTCTTGTTTTTTATGTTATGTTTGTAGAGTTGAAAAATTGAACTGTTACTTCAATACAGACTTCTATTTTTATTACTCTAGTTTGTATTTAAAAATAAACTATTTTCTATGAATTGTGTAATGTCTTATAATTTTTTTGAGATTAGAAATACAATTACAATTTAATATTTCAAACATAATATTATACAATACAATATAATATATAATATAGATAATTATTGTGATGTGCTAATTTAAGGACTTCAGGTCTGCTTTACAGCTAAGAAATAAATCACCTTTTTGGTTGAAGCTCCTGTGTGCGGAGATAACACAAAGTTGCGTCAGTATACATTATATAAATTTATTACAAAAATAAAAATAAAATGTACTACTCTAATGTTGCAGCATTGATGCAGTGTAAGACAAGCTGAACTCTTTCTGCCATTGCTAGAGCCAGAGCTACAGATTTAAATAGCCCTGCAACCACTATTGAAAAGTGATTGTGACAGATTTAAAGAAGTTTGAGTTGTGGCACAAGCCACAACAGATTAAGAAAGCCTGTGTGCCAGATCCTGCCACGGCTTCAGCAAGGGACCCGAAATTAAACTCTATTGTGAGGTAATAGCTGTGCGTAATTTCTCTGTTTGCAGCCAGTGGAGCATAGACAGGCCTAATAAGACTCAAATGCTACATGTAACAAGATTACACTTCTATTGAGTGAATGTAGTGAATGTATTGTATGTTCCAAATGCTCTTTTTTTAAAATGATGGTCTTTACATGTTTGTTTAATTATTAGTTTACCAATAACAAAAACAGTAAGTGTTATTTGACAATTAACCACAGAAACTAATAGTTCAAGCCCACTGATGATGACACGCAATCGGCAGTGACACTGCAATTACGCTCTTGATTAATTCAGCCACAAGCAGCTGTCAGTTACTGTTACACATTTTAATGGACACACAATTAATCCGTTTTCGTTTTAATTACAAGGGGCCACTATAAAATGATTTGTTAATCAATAGTGACAAGTAAGTGTGAGGGTCAATAAAATGTAGCTGTTTCTATTGGTGGCATTGTCCATATTTACAATTTTTTGAATAAATACATATCATGATATTCAACTTTATGATATTAAAACATTGTGTTCTGGCATAAAATTCACAACTTTAGGTAATTATTATTTTGCTATTAATACTTTTTTTTTTCACGATGAGTGGCCCCAAAGTGGGCATTCCAGCATTTCAGATGTTCTACTGTTCTTTGAAGTTGTGACAGAAAATACAGAAATCAACCCTCAATACATAACATACTGCATAAAGTATTTCTATCTGAATGACCCAGTCTTACCTCAGGCCAATTAGCTCAAGTGACTCCTCCCCTGACAGAGTCCAGACTGATGTCATCAGCTCTTTAAAAGCACCCACCTCCAGCAGGTGTCCAGAAACTGCCTTCACTCCTCTATTCACTTCAGTTTGGTACTCAGACTCTCATCATGAAAAGCACAAACAACCGCGCCGGCAGCCACCTGACCGGACAAGTGGAGTTGGAGAGTGTTGGAAATGGGGCCTGGGTGAACCAGGCGTACATTGGGACCCCTCCGCCGATCCCCCGCGTCATCAGCACCATCTATGACTCCCAGCCCGTGTTCCAGGGTTCTATGGACAGCATCTACAAACCAGGCAGCCCAAGTCCCTTCCCTGAGCCTCCGGACAGCACCGAACCCATGGGGAAGAAACAACGGGGCTGCTGCTCTTTTATCAAAGGTGCAAATATAACTATTTGAGTAATGTCTTCATATCTTACGCACAGATTTAAACTACAAAAAAATGTAACTTATTATGAATGGCATATTTTTCAGGTTTGTGGGGAACCACTCTGACTGAGAACACATCGGGGGACAGAGAGCTGTTTGTCCGCACCACACTGAGAGAGTTAGTGGTCTACCTGGTATTTCTCGTTGATATCTGCCTCTGTAAGTTTATGGTTCTTCTTATGATCTTTTGTTACTTTACAAAAACACAAATATATTTTATTATAAGACAATAGACAGTTTAGAGCATTAGAGAGTTAAATGTAAACACCTTTAAAAAAAAAAGTTGAAAATGTTCGTGACTACAGATTCACTTATATTGAGTAAACAAGTTTTCTTTTACTATTTGAAGATCAAAGTTTTACTGCAAATAAATAAATAGATTAAAAAGTAATTTTAACACTGTTTTAAGTCACAGATATTTTTTAGATTATGTCATATCATGCTCACACTACATCCTGTCTATAAAGTATGTATTTTGGTGGATAAATTATTTATTTCATAACCAATACTAAACTAATCACTGTGGTAACAATTACATTTGACTGAGTCTGTAAGTTATGTTATACAAAAAGAAAATATAGCCAATTGTGCGCTTTCATTTTCATTCAATTTCATTCACTGAACAATTTCAATATTGTGAAGTGTTTTGAAATCGTAATGGGTTTAATTAATGTTTGGATAATGTATATAATTCGTTACATAAATGCAGTGGCTGTGGGTGTTACTGTATAAGCCGGTCAGTTGGACTGTTAGTTTACTATTTAAAGCCTCCTGCTGTTTTATTGCCTGCCACAAACGCCCTGCCCATTTGAGAGCATGGGGCTATTGTCCAGCAAAACATTAGGAGAGAAAGGGATCTGGGCTCTGGTCCTTTGGCTGTTACCGATAAGAGCTTTTGGAGGCATCTATTGTGTCTTTGTCTAACTTGGATTTACATTGTTTGATGAAACCATTTGCGTCAGGCCAGCGTGTTCCCTCTTCAAACAAATTATGGCCTCTATTCTGGGTCTTTTTCAGCAATGGGTGTAAACATGACCAAACAACAAGCCATCAATGAAAGCTTGCGTGTCTACCCGTAGCCTGTCTTATCTTGTCCTGGCGAATGGAATAACAATTATAGAACAAGGCCTGTGCAAAGTCAGATAGAATCAATGCTGCTGTGTAACAATGCACTTGTGTGTTTTTCAGTGACATATGGGATGACCAGTTCCAGTACGTACTATTACACCAAAGCTATGACGGACCTGTTCATCAATGCAGCAGGAGAAAGTGGAGTGAAGTTTCAGTCTATTGGCACCATGGCCGACTTTTGGGATGTAAGTCTAGCAATTAAACCACTCAAATACTATTTCTTATATTTAAAATATAAACATAAACAACTATATTTTGTACTGACACTATAATATACTTACAATATACTCAAGTCTGGCCCTATTCTGTTCTCTTACACTCATACATAGCCGTGCAACAGCCTGATTTCAACATAATCCTAATTTGAATTTCTTACAACAGTATACTCAGGGTCCATTACTTGATGGCCTCTACTGGACCAGGTGGTACAATAATCAGTCTATGGAAACAGGAGACCAGTCCTTCATCTACTATGAGAACATGCTTCTGGGAGTCCCCAGAATGAGACAAATCAAGATGAAGAATAATTCCTGCAAAGTGCACCAGGATTTTCAAGAGGAGATTTCTGGCTGTTTTGACGTCTACAACGAAAAGAAAGAGGAAGACTTGAACTTTGGTCTTATTAATGGCACAGCGTGAGTACACATTTCTTCACACATATTTGTCTTTTACACATCTTGGTGCCAGGTTACTATAGAAAAGCAAGTCACAGCTGAAGCTTTTTAAAAAAGCCAAGGTTTATGTAACCTTGAAGTTACATGCAACTCATCATTTTAGTTTTTCAAAGACTCAAGAATGTGAAGAAGATATGGGCAGGAACCTGTGATCCTGTGAGCCAATTTTTGTGTTTATGTTACAACAAAGCGCATTTTGAAGATTAAAATGTTGTTTAACCCAACAATAAAAAATAGAAAGTTGCTTGTAACTTACTTATCACATTGCCATGTGTCTCTCATTCCGGTAGATGGACTTACCACACGGAGAAAGAGATCAAGGGCTCGTCTCACTGGGGGCTGCTGACCACCTATAGCGGGGCAGGGTACTATCAGGACCTGGGCCGGACCAAGGATGAGAGTCAAGTCATTTTGAAAGAGCTCATATCCAACCTGTGGCTCGACCGGGGAACCAGAGTAGTCTTCATCGACTTCTCAACCTATAATGCAAACATCAACATGTTCTGTGTCATCAGGTACAATATTGGCCCTCAACCAGGTCTAAATCAGGATATAGCTAGGTCTACACTAGGGCTAAACAAGGTTAAGTTAGAATGGTTTTGTTGTACTCATTGTACCCATTGTATCGTTGTACCCTTGCATTGTTTGAATTCAGTCCTATTTGGAATGTAGACAGACATAGACTATTTGGCCTCTACCAAGTCAGTTGTATTTTCCCTTTTAGTTGAAAAGAATACAATAGGCAGCCACCACTGAACTCTTGTGTAGCTCAGGGCTGCAGCGCAGCACACATTCCTTTGCATTGCAGATTCATGAATGATCTTTGACTGTTTCCTAAATGCCTTTTCTCATTTTCTCCCCAATTTTTCCAACTGTACTTAGTATGGCCACATATATTAAACTGACAATGTTAGCCTTATTAACCTTTTAATCTGGTAGGTTGGTAGTTGAATTCCCAGCCACCGGTGGAGCGATTCCTTCCTACCAAATCCGAACCGTCAGACTCATTCGTTACATCACCACCTGGGATTTCTTCATCCTTGGCTGCGAGATGGTCTTTTGTTTGTTTATCCTTTATTACATGGTGGAGGAAATATTGGAGCTGAGGATACATAAATTCTCCTATTTCGGAAGTATCTGGAACATACTGGACATTGTTGTCATACTGGTGAATATGCTAAAAATTTATTGTATTTTACTTGTGATACAAAAGTTAACACCTTTTATTTCACAGCTTGCAGTTGTTGCCATTGTGTTCAACATTTTCCGTACAGTCAAAGTGGACAAACTGCTTGGACATCTTCTTGAAAACCCAGACATCTATGCAGATTTTGAATTTCTAGCTTTCTGGCAAACACAGTACAACAACATGAATGCAGTGAACTTATTCTTTGCATGGATAAAGGTAAAGCAAAGTATATTTTGTCTGTTTAAAAAGTTTATGGATTTTAAAAATACATTGTGTATTGTCTTTACAGATTTTTAAGTACATTAGCTTTAATAAGACAATGACTCAGCTGTCTTCCACATTGGGCCGGTGTGCAAAAGATATTGCTGGATTTGCCATCATGTTCTTTATTGTCTTCTTTGCTTATGCACAACTTGGCTATTTGCTTTTTGGGACAGAAGTGGAGTCTTTCAGCACCTTTGTAAAATGCATGTAAGTGTGATATATAGGGCTCCAGGGAACAAATGTATTTAGACTATTCTAATATTAATGTTACGTCATGTTTACTGTAGTCATTTAACTGGTCTGTTTTGTTTTGTAGTTTTACCCAGTTCAGAATCATCCTTGGAGACTTTGACTATGATGCTATTGACCGAGCAAATAGAGTCCTTGGGCCAATATACTTTGTGACATATGTTTTCTTTGTCTTCTTTGTCCTCCTAGTAAGTCAAACCTCAAAAAACAAAAACAAAAAAAACAATAACTATACTGTGTTTTTGCAAATAGAAACTCCAACTAATTTGCTTTACCCTAGAACATGTTTCTGGCCATCATCAATGACACATATTCAGAAGTGAAGGAGGAGCTGTCGTCCCAAACAGATGAGCTGCAAATCACTGACATCATCAAACAGGTAAGACAGTTGTTTGGTTTAAGTTCAGGGCAGGATTAGGGCAATAATACAACCACACAGTCTAAGTGGTATATATATATAATCACGCAATAAAAATATGTCATTAAGATGCAGAAAAAACAGTGAGACAATTATATATCAATTATAGTATCTATCTGATGTCCCTCATGTGCCATTAAATAATGCAAAACGTCAACACAGAATGAGTCATATCTTATAGTGGCACCAGGTACAACCAGGTTTATGGGAGCACGGAATAAATTAGAGCCCTGGTTTAAAATACCTATTTGACTTACTGATCTTTGAAAATGAGATACCCCGGCTTTATAACCTGACAAACAAAGAGCCTTAATACATTCAAACTAATGTTTCAAAGCTATTATGTATATCTATGAAGACAAATGTTCTATTTCCTTTTGTTATTCAGAGCTATATGAAGACATTTACGAAGCTGAAACTAAAAAAGGAGAAAATATCCGATGTTGAAAAAGCTCTTCGCTCGGGATCCGGAGAAATTGAATTCAAAGACTTCAGAGAGACCCTAAAAGAGTGAGCAAAAATAAATTTAAACAATGTCTGTTTAACATTAAAAATAGTCTTATGAGTAGTTTACTGATTCTTGAAGGATGGGGCACGCTGATCACGAGATTTCGGCAGCCTTTTCACAGTTTGATCGAGATGGAAACCAGATCCTCGATGAAGATGAGCAGGAGAGGATGAAGAAAGAGCTGGAAGAAAAAAGAGTATGTAACAGAAATAGACTTAAGACTGTTTTATTGTTCTTCCACCAATGACAATGATTACATATGTCAATCAGGATGCTCTTTCTGCTGAACTAAACAACCTTGGTACAAAATATGAGAAGGATTTACGTGAGAAGGCTCCAGGGACAACCAACGAGCATAAAAGACTTGGAAGTCAAACATTTATTGAGCGAGAACAATTTCTAAGGTCTCTGTCTACATATTTATTTATAGAAACAATAAGCACTATACAATTAAACCTTCTAAATTGCTACAGCAATACTGTTCTAATTAATAATCTGCACTTTTACTTTACAGATTGTCACGGCATGTTCTCCATCTTGAAAGCTCTGTGTCTAACATCTCCTCCAGACTTGCCTTGATAATGGAAAAAATAGGATTAGAAGACTTACCTGGAAGCAGTAATGTGAATATGGAAATTATACTTATTATAACATGCTTAACACACATCTTCATAAATCTTAATCTTAACACCTTGTTTCCTTTTTCTTACTAGAGCGATGTCTCAGTCCTGGGGACAAGTGACTTGTCTTTGCTTGGGCGACAGTAGCTCAGTTGGTAGAGTGTTTGTCCACTGATCCGAAGGTTGGCGATTCAAATCCCACTCTCGACATAAACATCATTGGTTGAGCGGTCAGATCCACTGATCCATAGGTTGGTGGTTCTAACTCACACAGATGAATGCTGTCGTTGTGTCCTTGGGCAAGACACTTAACCCACCTTGCCCTCAGTGTCTGCGTACACTGGTGTGTGAATGTGTGTGTGAATGGGTGAGTGGTTCCTTATTGTAAAGCGCTTTGAGTGCCTTGAAGGTAGAAAAGCGCTATATAGAAAAATGTGACCATTTGTGGAGGTCTACAATATATCCAGAATTAGATGGCCACATGTGACACCCTTTAAAAAGTCTAAAACTCTGGGAACAGAAAAGTGAACAAGATGCTCATCTGCAATATTATGTTACAAACAAGTGATTAGGTCAATTAAGGTGAAATAATTAATAGCTTCATTATTGTGATTTCAGTGTTTCCCGTTAAGATAGGCCTATTATTTCCCCCAGTCTGAAAATAACCTGGACAAAACTCTGTTGCTGATCAAGGGCTGGTTTAAAATTAAATTAAGGCAATAAGTGAGATTTATACTAATAAGAGCCACAAAATGAGTATAAGGATTGTTTTTTATGATTCTCATCATTCTGAAGCCCATGGACAACTTATGTATTTGTACCACCCAGAGACTGCCACCATGTTGGCAAGAATATCACGGGGAATCACTGATAATAATATTACCCTTTAAAATAAAATAGCATTAACAATTTAGCTAAAGAGCATTGGTATTTCTTATTTTTTTTTTTTTTTTTTTTCAAGTTTTCAATGACTCCTTGGCTAATTTTAGCTTGTTAGCTTAACTGTTACAGTTAACTTGAACATCACCAAACCTTGAATTTACAGAAGAGCATCTGAAGGCAGCATACGGTCTTCAGATGCTCCAGATGTTCTGACCTCTATTCCGTGGCATTCCGTCCTTATCCAAAATGCATTGATTTAAAACTGTATAACAAAAAAAAGTGCTAGAGAAACATTAGTTCATTTTTGGCAACAGCGTACGACCCATGAAAAATCGTTTAAAGGGCGTGGCGGAGTGATCTATGAAGTTGTGAGGTCAAGCACAAGGATTCAGGACTATTTGTTCATAGTGGTTAATTGATCAATGGCTAATTATAAACCAGAAATAGGCCTGCATCTTAGTCAGATTTTTACGAGTTTGTAAATGTACATAATGTAAAAACTACAAGGAAACTTAAAATATGACATCTATATTGTTAGTGTTGTGTATTTGCAATGCAGTGGTGCAATATTATGAATTAAGCAAGTATAAGCTAAGTTAATTGTATTTTTATTTTAACTTAGCGTTGTTTAGATATTAAAATGCCCTTAAAACAGTGTGCAGTGTCTAGCATGAAGTTGGAAAACTGCAAACATAATCAATATGTACTACAGGCCTACTATTTCTGGACAGTGTATTTTTGATGTAATACAAATGGCTATAATTATAGGATGATGCTTTCCAGTCAAAAGTGTTAGTGACAAATAAACCTGTGATTGAACTTGAACCACTTGATCTCTGCTTCATTATTCTTTTTTTAGTTTAAAGTGTCAGTTTTGTAACAGAATAAATCAATTTTGAGCTGGAAAAAATATAAATACCAGTTTTCTAATGAACCTTCACACCTGCGTTTGCCATTGAATATAATATTCTGACCCCAAAAAACCAAGACATTTCTCAATCATCTGTGGAGTTGAATTTTTCTTTATTTGAAGAGATCTGAAGTGGAAAATGCATCCTTTATCAGTGAACACAAGTTTGTTGCTTAACTCATTTGAACTATGGTCTTCAAAGAAAATCTCAAATACATTCAGAAATTCAACAAATATATTACAAGACATGAGTGTGCAGTTCAGAGACACATCCTGCTGCTTTCTGTAAATGGCACAACATAAATGAAACAAGAAAAGGAATTTAGATTTGAATGGGCTCCCAGCAAATGATTCTACAAACAAGTGGATTAAGGCTTATTTATACATTATACTGTTAAATTTTACAATGGATTTATAGGTACAGTATTTACAATGTAATGCAGGATGATTGAAAATCAACAGTCAATATTTACATGGGCGATCAACATATTCTTTGTTACATTAAATGAAGTCAAGCCTTAATGAGGAGAGTGGGGCAGGCAAATGGTACTCAAATCTGTACATAATGGCACATGTGAAAATAAAACTGAAGAGTTCTGTGGGAAGTACTTTTTAAATCTAATATATTTACTGTGCTTAATGTAATGCAATAGCACAAGTGAACTTTTAGTGTATCTTGTTATAAAACAATGAGGTTGGTGGTTCATTCTTTCCTAATGCAAGTAAGAACATTTTTATTATAAACACAAAGTTTGTTCTTCCTCATGGCCTTTGAAACAAGGTGAATTGCTGGACATGTTCAAGTCAAAACAACTCTAAGTCAATGATTTTTCTTAAAAGATGGGCAGGTGTATCAACGTTTACAATGTTGACCCTGTTTTACAGCAGGATTACTCATCTATTCTAAGGGTGTAAACTAAAAAACAATAAAAGTTTGCTAAAACATGCTGTACACCCCAAAACAAAAGTTGTTTTTGTAGTTTTAAATATGTGAGCTGGAAATGTCTGTACAAAATCTATTTTAAAGCCAGTTTTGACAAATACCTTTTTTAACTGGAAATCCACACCTATTGTACCAGGGCCAAAGTGACAAGCCAAAGGAAAATATTTTCTTTACACAATAAATACTACAAAAGTTTAGGGACAAATGTGTTTTGAATACTAGATGAATTTTAATCATTTAAATTTATCAGCACGTTTCATTAGATACCCCGTCTTTTGCTGGTATCTTGAAAATATCGTGACAATATATTTAGTTGCAGGAAAAAAGATGAAGCAACATTTAAAGAAATGCATCATGAAATGTGGCTGGGAATTTGATGTCAAAACAATAACGTGAATTTGATCCACTAATTACGTGCACATACACTGGCTTTGTCAGTAGGGCCCTGCTCAACAGTTGCTTTAATGTTGTTAAAACCTTTATGCTAACAGCTCACTGCGTCTGATATCCAGCCATGCCATAGTTTCCCATGTTGGACATTACCGGACTGGATGTGGGCGCCGGTTGGGCAGGTTGGGATCCAAAACTCCCCATCCAGGATGACTGTGACTGGCTGTAAAAACAGAACCATACATTAAAAGACGGGGTATTACACTTCTGTGGAGTATTAATTGTTAACATATAACATATTTAAATCGCCATGTTACTCTTCATTTTGAAAATGCTATAACTGGGGTAAACAAATTATTAACATGTTCACATTACAATCCCGCTAATGAACCTACAACAAATTAGGGGTGTGCAAGAATATCGTAATATCGGTATACTGGATAGTTTCATTTGATGATACAGTAGCAATATCTGTATCGATATATCGCTAAGAGTATTTTTTGTATACGTTACCAAATTATTGTGACAGAGCTACAATTTTGTTGCTTGTTTATGGGGAAGAAACTCGTTTATGCAATACATTTGACATTCACTGTTTTGAGGATTGAAATAGGTGTATTTATATTGACAACTTCTTAATGATACCCAGCTCAACTGCATGTTGCATCATGTTTGTGAAGTTGTAGTGTATTGTAGGTAGAATCGTACAACACTTAGAAAGGAGTGTTTGATTAGGGTGCAGGAGAGATTGCAAAATTACTCAAACATGCATGGATAAACCTTTTCATGCATGTTTTTGATGAAGGAACAATGTTGTAACATGGTAAAAAGCGCCAGTCAATTTGGAATAACAGTCCTCTTTAAAACAGTTCGATATATCATTTATGTCCCTAAAAAGATTTGACCAAACATACTCGACTCCATAACCCTGCTGGCTCCATGTCTGGTTGTACACGTTGTATGAAGGCCATCCATTGGACATGTACTGGCCGTACTGCTGCTGCTGAGCCCCTCCATAGACTTGGTTCCACTGACCCCACTGACTGTAGTCAACCTAAATGGACAACAGGGAAGTATACAGATATTAGATTGGCTGATTTAGTCCACAAAAATGCTGTGTAGTTTCACACATTTTTACCTGCTGTGTAGACTTGGCCATATCTGGAGTTTCCTTACCCCAGTAGCACTTAACAACATGGCCCTCTATGACTGTCCCGTTAACAGAGACAATGGCATGAGCTGCACTGTCATGAGAGGAAAACCTGGAGAAAATAAAATCAAGTAATTTCGGGATTGTAATTGGGTAACCCTTGTAAGTGATGAGCTCAGTAGGATGTGGTGGTGTTGTTGTGACACCTACAGGCCAATGCAGAAATTACATTACCTGACAAAAGAGTATCCTTTATCTGGAAAGACTCTGATTTCCATAATCTGCCCAAAAACTGAGAAGGTCTGTCGCATTAAATGATCTAAAAACACACAGGACAAATATAGCTCTTCAGTTACTGAAGCTAAATCTGTAAATCTATCTGTATCATTCAAGTTGAGTTCTCACCGGTCAGTCCAGACTGGATCCCTCCACAGTAAACAGTGCAGTTCTGAGGACTGGACTGGTTCACCACATCCTCAAAGCGAAGCTGCTTTGAGCTACCTACAATATAAATTGCATTTTGGAGGAATTAAAAATAAAAAATGGACAGATAATAAAAAAGTAAAAACACAAACATGTTTCTGTAAAGTCAGTCGTACTTACTTTCTTGGACACTTTTTGGAGCTGGTGGTTTCCGAGTTGCCCAGTTTGTCCTAATTGGACGTCCTCCAAGCCACTGACCGCCCATGTGTTGGATAGCGTTTTCAGCGTCCTGAAAGAAAAAAAATGACAAAACTCTAGTTATTATTTTGAATGTAATAAAACTGTATGTTTAGGATAAATCTAAATGATTTATAGATGAATTATATATTAAGTCTATAAGACTAGAGCTAATGGGTAAATAATAGGAAAAATTTACATTTACTAACTACTTCTGAGCATTATTGAAAATGTTTGAATGTATGAGAATAAACAGAAAATAAATTAACCTTCAGCTTTTGTTCTTGCACCGGAGTCTTACCAGTTTGTTGTAGAAGGATACAAATCCATACCCCTTTGATTTGCCTGTGGTCATGTCCTTTACAACACGAGCATCCCTGAAGTAAGACAAAAAACAAAACTTCAGAACAATTTTCACTTTGTAATTTTCAAACCAAAAGGAACCACGCAAAACACAGAGTCCACTACACTGTCTTATGAGGGTAAGAATTAGCTACTTGACCCTGGACTGAGCACTGACTCCATTAAAGTCAAAGAAACACAATACAAATACATGCAATCTATGCTTACGTTTTATATTATATTCTCACCACTAGAGCACCACTTTTATTTTTCAAATGTCTATAGTATAGTCCACAAGGGAACATGTAAATTACATGCACGTTAAAGTGGTGCTCAGTCTACACATACTAACATATAGAAGATATGAAAAGATAAAGGAATTAAAAAGGCATACATGGCCTGTTAATAGATTTCTTTTTTTTCCTGGTCAATGCTCTACCACCAAAATGGAGTATGGGCTTTGAGGAGCTGCAAATTTTGAGAAATTGACATTTTTTAGAACTTTTGGAATTTTTGCTACACAACTACATAAATAAAAAAATAACAACTTAAAACATTGACTTTATAAATATATTTTTCGTATTTGTTCATCTCAACTTAAACTATAATACTGCTTATCATATTGCATTACAACTATAAGAACAAATGGAAAATGGAATGAATAGAGAAAAAAACTACATCTGAGTCTCCAGAGTGCACAGTTCTCGCTGTTAGCCTTCAAGCTCCTGTCCAATCCTATGAGCATTTCTGTAAAATAACCAAAGGGCTATTACTGTACGGACACCCACAACTACAGGAACGTCGACAGCTGTAGGAACACAAAGCTTTTCGCTGACATTCAGGTGAATACTTACCAGTGTAAGAAAAAGACAAGACAAACTGCGACAAGCCATGATCATATTTTAACCCATAAAACGTGAATACATAAAACATATTTTTTGTAATCAAAAGTTAAGAGTTCTGATTTGCTTTGATTTTCTGCAATACAAAACTGACTAGCTGTTCAAATGTCTACCCAATATAAAAGTGAGACAAGGGACCATGATTACACTCAAATACAAGCAAAAAATAGGAAAAAGAAAAACAAAACATAAAACCTCTTGGCATACTTACGAGATACTGCCAAATGGAGCAAAAGCAGCCTTGATATCTTCTGTGGTGATCTCAGGACTCAAATCACCCACAAACACATGATAGTGATCTTAAAATGTGACAAAAATAAAAAAATTAGGTTAAATTAGGAAACAGGTCTTAAAATCTCTTACAATAACTTACTTGATGTATCTTTCTTCTGAGTACTTGGAGTGGTAGCCCAGTTTACTTTGACCTCCTAAAAGAAAAGGATAAAAAAAAGGTTTCTACAAATTGCATTTATGTGACATCAAACATTCTAGTATGCCTATCAATTGTTTAAGACAGGGAGACAGGTCAGAATTCTATGGAAGAATTTGCTGTTTAACTGTCATTGCAGATTTGTTGACCTGGTTTAAACTTAATTATATCTCAGTTTCTGGGCAGTGAAATAAAAAAAAAAGTTTGACATCTTCTCTTTCATTTAAAAAGATATTACGATATAAAATTAAAATAGCATGTTTGTGGAGTCAATCACTAACAAATAATGAATGATAAAGGTTCAACATTTACAATGTTGCCCTAAGATCTTTCTAACTTGTGTTTTGACGTGCACAGATGACCAAGCCAGGTCACTCTCACAAAAGAGATCTAGATCTCAATGTGTCTAACCTGGTTGAATAAAAAGGTAAAAAAAACAATACACAATGAATAATTTGTGGATCATAACTTTTGGATATCTCTTCCAAAAACAGTAAATCCTCCATAGAGCTACATATGTCCCAGCCCTCCGTCAGAATTATTACATCATTAAATCCTAGATGAAGCAAAAGTGAGACAAGTAAAATGTCGAACCTTTCCCAGTATCTTTCTGCCATTCATGGCCGCAAGAGTTGCAGCAGCATCTCTGTGCTCAAAGAACTCCACAAAGCAATAGGGGTCTGTTGTTGTGTGCTGAAAAAGATCATAAAACAGTAACATCTTAGCTTAAAATAATTTGAGTTGTACGATGCACAAATAATACATTAAATATGATATAAATATAGAAAATGTATCTTCCCAGTTCCCAATATTTAAATAGTTAACGTTGATACGCACTTCTGTAATCATTTTACAACTTTTGCAGGGCCCAATCTGAGTGAAGAGTTGGAGAATCAAAATTTCCGTGACATCCCTGGAGAGGTTTCCCACATAGCTGTGAACGAGAGAAAGATTATTTGATTGAAAAACAAACATATCAAAAGCAACAGCAAATTGTAACATAGCAAAATCAAACATTGTGCAAATCCTTTCCTATACTTCTTTCGTTTCTTTACCATGATAAGAGCTACCCTGCTTCCACAGTAGTTGTGAGAAGCGGCAGCGTTAAGTAACATCAATGCCGTAATAGCTTATCATAGTCAAAACAAATTAGTAAATACTGCGAAAATACAGAATCCTAACTGTGTTAAGTATTATTTTCACTGTACAGTTTACACTTGTCTGCACAGAGACGATTAAATAAAGAGAAGACACCAAATTACTGAAGCGTCAGGTATGAATGTACATTTTGCTAAAGCTAGTTAGCATAGTAGCGTTTCAGTAAAAGACGCTATGTGTGATTTTATCTACTTACAGGGTTTTGGGTAAGTCGTCGTCCATGTTTGAAACTCTCTAAACAAAAAAACAAAAAATAGAATATTGAATTAGGATATCTAGCGCTAATAAAGTTTATTAAGCGCTGACACCGTGGCTAAATAAAGCTAACGTTAACTGTTTCCGAGGCTAACGCACCGGGAGCAGGGCTACGTCACGGCGGAAGTTCAGGAAATGTCCGTGGCTGCGTAACAACGTAATGATAAACTTTGTAATTTCTATATTTTTAAAAACTCTTACAACTGTTATTTCTTTATATAATAATTTGTTTTCATATAATAAATCAATATTATCCTGATGAACTGCAGAACAAAGATGTAAAATTATGTTTATTTGTTTTTGGTAGGAGAAAATGCTTTTATTTTGAAGCGTTGTTTAGGGTATGTTTGTTTTGAACACCTGTCTGGAGTAGCTACTCATCCAACCTCAAAGGACCTTTCTGGAGACACAGCTCAAATGACAACTTTGAACTATAACCTAATCTGTAATGCGTGTAAATGCCTAATGTTTATAGACAATGTACTTACATTTTATCATACAGAAATTATATTCTCAGTATAATAAATATAGACAGTTTGCACAATGCCTTGAACTACTGGGGATAGGAGGCTAATTTTATATCTAGGCATTGTTAAAGCGATGGAGTCATGCCACTTGTGCATAAGACTTGCTACTACTTGGTTATTGCAGTCCAATCTTTAGTCTGTAGTCCTCTCATAACCAATGTATTGCCAATGATGCTGTCCTTTCCGTTTTAGTTCACTACTACTACATATTATGCAGGTGTCAGGCTCATGTAAATGTCTCTCAGGGAGCTCTTTTGAATGATAAAGACATCAGAGGTGCCACTGTGCCCAAACTGCATCACACCACGTCTTACATAAGCGCTCAACACATCATATCAGCCTGTAGAGAGAAAGGACTCCTGGGGCAACAATTTATGAAGTGGGTGTGGAGGCATGTTTGGGGATTCTTTCTGAAATGATGGGAATCCCTTGTAAAAATTCACACATAGGTGAGAAAATAAACAATAAAGTTTGGTAGCCTATAAAACTCAATAAACCTTACACTTAAGTTCAGCAGCCTTCTATACACAGTCTGGGCAGGGTATATTTTGATAGATTTGTCATAATATTGTTATTACTTGTGACAATTTAGATGAATCATAGTGTGAAATAATTTTAGTAATTGTTTTAGCATATTCAACACACTAGAAGTATGTAGATGTCAATAGAAAATGCTAGGATGAACAGTAAGCCCACAGGTGACAGGTCTTGAGTCACTGTAAAATGATAGGCATCATTACGGGGCATTCCGGGACAAGTTCTGTTTCTGTAATTCTGATATTTCGATTATATGCATGTTAAACCTCTAAAATAAATAAATAAATAAATAAATATAATAAATAAATAAATAAATGAATAAATACACATAATAAAATAAATCATGCAGTGTGTTGATTTTTATATTTACAGGAAAATGTTTTGTTATGGGCTATCCCTGTTTTGACCTTGTGCCACGCTGACACATAGTGAAAACATTGTGTATCAAAACAGCGCTACATTTCACACATCTTTCGAGAGAAACAGCAGTCAGCAGCATTGTTGTTACAGGCTAAAGGTTAGGAGTAGGTCTGCACTAAATCAAAATCAAAATAATAATGTAAAAACATAAATTAAAAATAAATTAATTAAATTCTTAGCAAATTAAATATAGATTGCTATGATGAGGTTTTAATTCAAGTAAATCACTGATCAACTTATAAGAAGTAGTTTAATTCTATGCTTGGGGTCTTTAGCGACGTAACAAGTGGTCTGCAAGTCCGTATCCAGCGCACTGTCCGCCCCCGACATTAACCCGGCTATTTCGAGAAATTTCCAGCCCACTTTTACACGTCACTTGCAGGCATCTTTAAAGCGTTCGTCGCCTGTATAAAATGTCTCAGTACAAGACAGCAGCCAGAAACATGAACGTTATGAAGACGCAGTCACCGACCCAGTTCACAATGGCGAGTAATGACAACGACCCTCTCCCCCTCGGTTGGGAAGTCAAAATTGACCCGCAGACTGGATGGCCTTTCTTTGTGGATCATAACAATCGCACAACAACCTGGAATGACCCGAGACACGACACGAGAAAGGTAAAAGAGAGTGAGAGTTTCTGTTTCATAAAGTTGCCAACGTTAACTAACATTGGGAACCTGGATTCTGTTGCTTTACGCACGCACCGCTCTGGTTTAGCTGATCGGCTAAGCGAAACGCGTGGGACCACATCATGTTACATATTAATTTTGTTGACTATAGGCCTGGTTTGGCACCGTCACCTTCTCTTCGCAGACAGCTCATAAGCCCGTTATAACAAGTGATCAAGCCTGTTGTGTTCCCATGCCATGATCTAAGGCTATATTTACGCGATGAGTCACCATGCGGTACGTACAGGGTACCTATGACCACCGTCCACTATTTTAATTACGCGTCTTGCATTGCGACGTATTACCTGTTAAACTTTTTGCCTTACAAGGATTGAAGCTGGTCCAATGGGGTCCCTATAGGCTATTATGCACAACGTGTGTGATATGCAACCTTCAGTGGAAATATGGGTTGCTAAGGGACTTTGGATAGAGGGATTTTCAGGCTGCCAGTTGGTAGTGTCCCCTCTGAAACATAGACTGTGTTGTCCCAAGTTAGTGTCCCGAAGAATCTGCTAGAAAGACACAGCTGTCAGGGGATAAAATTGGTGCAATGCTGCTGGCACTGTAGTCCCATACAGAAATGGCAGAGGGCAAAGGGTCATTCACAGCTACTTAGGGAACTTTTGTTGCAAAGAAGAAAATGGTTTGACTTTTTGTTTATAGTTTTACTTGCATTGGTGTAAGCAGCCACAAGATTAACTTTAAATCAGTTATCTCAGTGTGTACACTAATCATTTGCAGACATAGCCTACTTTGGGTATTGTTTACAAAACTGTTCTAGCCTAGATGGCTGTCTTATTATATATTTACTAATAATACAAATTTTTCAACATAGCACCACATAATTTAATCGCCTAATGTAATTTGTTATAGAGGTGGAATAGATACTCCAATATGTCTGAAAAGTTGGTACTTCATTCCTTTCCCCCAGGTTTAACAATGAATCATAAAGCATATTATTCAGACGATATTACTGGCTATGTTGTCATATATTCAGGCCTATTACGTATGCCCACAATAATGATACATTTTTTCCATTCACTCTTATCAAAATAATAGTGCTGGAAAAACAGTGTTACTATGGAAACAGTTTAAGGAATAGCCTTTTTTCGTTTTTCTCATATTTTAGACATAACATGCTCAGTTAGAGGGTGTGTCATGTGTCAGTTTGAATTTTGGATGTAATTCTGGTCAGTGATCTCATGCAGATCACAGCAACAATATCAACATACCAGCTGCCAAAGTGGTTCACTAAACACTGTGGTCATTCTGAATAATACTCTCAAGTGCTGATACTTTTAGGATCATAGTGTTTTGAATTTTATATTTTAACCTATTCATTTAACCTCACAGTTTGTTTTTAAACTCCCACATGAATTACTACAATTGATCAGTATTTGAAATGTGTTCACATTTTGCATTAGAAAAGGGCCTCTTCAAACAGTGGACATTGGTAGATGGATTTGCAAGTGCAAATTTGATTGACTCCATGAGTAGTAATACAGCCTTGTTTATCCAATGAACCTATTTCCACGATTCTCAAACTTTTCACACCACATACCACATAAAATATTTATTTTAAATATATAAGAAGGCTGCAAATACAGACAGTAAACATTTGACTATACAGAATTTGTTCAAATCAGGACTAAACTGGATCTAAATTAGATCTTATCAGTGACCACAACAAGAAATAAACTAAACTAGGAATAGACCATAAGATTAACACACTGGTGGAGAGTCTGCCACCTTTTTGTTTGTCTCCATGGAAATGTTATTGCTTTGCTTGGAATGTTACACAGTATGGCACTAACCATAGTATATGCGGGTAAGCACTAAACTTTTCAATCTTGCATGTAGTCATTGTTTTAAAAATACTTTGATCTTACTTTCTCACTGTAAGTGGGGTTACCTAAGTCACCTCTCCACAGATCTGACCTGTAACTTGGCCTGTTGCCAAGTTATTTACAAATAAAAACTAAAAACAAATATATAATCACACACTAATTGTAGCAAACCCATTATATTTGTCAATGGAAAATCTCAATGAAAACATCAGTCTCTCCATGTTATATTTCATTGACAATTTGAGCATATTTGTGGATTATGGGTTTTTTCGCCACTGTTCGTAATATTTGCAAGAGATATTTGTTCTACTTTCAAATCCCATGTGAAATGTTACCCAAATAAGCTTGATTGACAAGCAGTTCCTAATAAACATATAACGACAGCTGTAAACTTAACATTTCAGGTCAGAGAGCCATCTGCAAACGGACCTAGCACATCACCAGAACCGAGCCCTCAGGAGCCTCCGAAAACCTTTGTCAGAGAAATGAAGCACCCCATCCTTCGCCCCGGTTACATCCCAATCCCAGTCTTCCACGAGGGGGCAGAGGTCCGACAGCAGCAGCATCCATGTTACTCATACATCCAGCCAGGCACCCCTTCACAGGGCACCCGCACAGATGGACGAGCCCCCTCCCCCACCCCAGGTCTCCATGGACGACCCAGATCACCGCTACACGGGCCCTCAGACAGCTGCACTAGTGAGAGCACAGCAAAGTCCAGCTCCCCTGTTTCATACACACCAGAGGTAAATATACAAGTGTTACTTATTGTGGTATTTGGCCTTTGTTTAACCAATTTTCTTTTAGGCATAGTGAAGTAAATTCAAGATAGGTTATGTATGTTTTTTACAGGCAATCAGCAGTGTAGTAGTATAGTTTATTAAGTGTGGTCCTGTGACTCTCAAACTTTTCACACCAAAGAAAATATTTAGTTTTCTGAGTACCACTACATCTAAAGTATAACAGGACTATTACAGGTCTAATCTAAGGATAAACCAGGTCTAAAAGTGGACTACATCATTTCAACTGTAGTGCTAAACAAGAAATGATCCAAAGGAGGACAAATAAGTGGATACAAGAACTCTAAATTAGTCAAACAAACTGAAGAGCTGTCCAAGTACCACCTGAAGGATATACCACCAGTGGTACTTGTACCACAGTTTGAGAAACATCGGTCCAGTATTTATTTCAAAGGACAAGTACAGAAACATTAAACTAATAAAAATAAAGATGTTCTGCACAAGGGACAGAGCAGTCCCTCATTTTAGTTTTTCTTTGGGTTTCTTTGGGAACCCAAAAGAAAAAGTTTGATGAATAAGTAATTTGATAAGGAAATTCAAGTTTGAAAAAGTGTGTGATTTTTCAATCTTTGGCATTTTCATTGCAGAGTTCTAAAAATCTACACACATAGCAACATGTATTGTAGCAACTCAGTGAGTTGAGTAATGAACAGTCAATGTAAATACAAGTGCATTATTGAGGGGTAAATTCCTGATAGTTTCATGCATTAGTGGCTAGCATTCTCACTGTTGCTGGGTAAAAGAGCTATTATGAAACGTGTTTGTGAAATGATGGTTTTTGCTCTCAAATGTCTAAAGCTGCAGGGTTTGTGTTAAAATGTCCTCATATTACACATTACTAACAAAATTGCTTACAGTTATTCAGCCTAGTCAGTGTTTTTTCCCCTTATTATTGTCTTCTTGGTCACTGTGCCTCTGCAGATCCACAGAATGTAAAATATTTGTCCAGCATTTCCAATACCTTATTCTTATGTGAAATTTTAAAGTTGCCTTGCATTCATCGGCCTTCTTAAATACAGTAAATATTTGTGATTGTGAATTGTAACCAAGCAAACAAGCTTTCTGTTGTCAGTTGTCAGCATGTAACTCTACCTCCTGGCAGTTCCCAATGCAATGCATGTTGTTTTTGTGCTCTTGAGCCAGACACTTCCATCACCCAAAAAAGACAAAATGAATAACGCACCAAAGCAGATTTAAGGTTGTAGATATAGAACCTTAATCCTTGACCAGGAGTTCAAATCTGGACAATTTGTTTGGTACCCATATTTTTCATTATGCTATTAATACATCAGTGCATAATATAATATTTATATTGACAGATGGGTTTAAATAAAGTATAGCAATTATTTTTATCTATTTATTTTTTATACACGTTTGTTTTAACTAGAAGAGAATATAATCTCTATTGTCAAAACATTACAAGAACATAATAGTAAGCCTAGTAAAACATATGTATATTAAAGTTAAATTATAAAACATCAACTCAAGAAACATTCATTTTGTCTTTTTTATACATTCACAAAATCTTAGGAGATGTTGACAATTTAGAATATCCAATGTCTTATATTACTTTAATAACACATTCTGTCCTTGTTTTGAAGGTTTACAGTGCTCCACATCACCAGCCTCCTCGACCGAGCAGCACTGGTCTACAGGCGGGTTACATCCCCATCCCAGTGATCCATGAGGGCAGCGGAGGAGCCCAGACCTCCCCCCAACTCAACCCCTCCGTCTACTCACAGCGTGTCCCATACCCCGAGCACCAACAGCAGCCTTTCCACCGCATCCAGGCTGAAGAATGGCCCAGCTATGCTCAAAGAGAGAGAGCTTCTCCGGTGATGTTTCCCCAAGCTTCCTCCATCCACCACCCCACAGCACACATGAGGAGCCAGTCACCGATAGTATCACAACTGCATACAGACAGACCACAGGTAATCAATGAGTCAAATTAACTTTATTGTCCCAAGGGAAATTCGTCTTAACAGAGCAGTTTATCAAACAAATGCGGCAAGACATCAATCTACTACGCACAGAGATAAATGTAGATTCTAAAGATTGACAGTAACAAAGAGTAAAGAATGTAAAATAAATACATATAATTAAAAAAATTATTATTATTATTCATTATTTAACACTGGCAGGACTTTAGTTTTCTAACGCAACACATTTTAAGATCTGTAGTTGTAGTGTTAAAGTAGTGTGTATTGCAAAAAGAAGAATTAACTAAACATTTGTGATTTTTCCCTAGACCTAGCTCTGAATATTTCCTTTAAAATCCTCCTGGTTGAATGAATAATTTATAATAATAATTTTCCTACAGAAAAGAGTATTGTTTATTTATTGTTTGTTATTCTCAAGCTGTTGCTAGCGGTGATCCTGTCGCTATTAATATGAAGTGACATTTAATCAAAGGTCTATAATTATGTTTCAGTTTCTTTTAAAGTTTATTGTTATCTTTGCATAAAACCGTCATAGCAGTTAATATAAAATTACCAGGTCAATCACCATAATGTATTCTAAGTGGAGTGATTAACACTGAAATCAATAGAGCTTTGCCTTAGGCTGCTACCGACATCATTGTATTTTAATTTGAGAAAAGTGTCTTGGCATTTAAAGCTATTGTACCTGTTTTTTACATCTTAAAACATGAAAAACAGAACTAGTTCATTTTAAATGATTTGCAGTGGTCCAGTGTTATTCCTCACTTACCTTATGCATTCCGGACATGCTAATTATTCACCATGATGAGTTTATAAGCATGTTTCCCAACTTTCAGAGACCAGACTTATTTTGACTTCAAGCGTTGCTCATCCAAAGTAGCTTTACTGCAGTGAGACATATTCTGTTCAAATACAGGAGTACATTTCTTTTAAACTTGAATGCTATTTTCTGTTTTAGATCCAGCCGCACATCCTTATGAGAGAGTCCCCACAGAGGATGGAGCAGGAGCCACAAGTTCCTTCACACAAGCCTGAGAATGTACAGTCTTTGCACATGGAACCCGAAAAACCACAGCAACCTCAACTCTTCCAACCTCTGTCACCTCAGCAGCCTCAGCCCCCATCACTGCAACAGGCTGCCCCATCCCAAACGCACCCCCTACAACCCCTGCATCCCTCGCAACCCCCTGCATCCCTCGCAACCCCCTGCACCCCCCACAACCCCTGCATCCCCAACAACCCCTGCATCCCCAACAACCACTGCATCCCCAACAACCCCTGCATCCCCAACAACCCCTGCATCCCCAACAACCCCTGCATCCCCCACAACCCCTGCATCCCCAACAACCCCTGCATCCCCAACAACCCCTGCATCCCCAACAACCCCTGCACCCCCCACAATCCCAGCATCCCCCACAACCCCAGCATCCCCAGCAACCCCTGCATCCCCAACAACCCCCACAACCCTCACAACCCACCCAACTCCCCCAACCTGAAACAATCCCACCAAGACAAGACCCCCAACCTCCTCAGCATATGGCAGACATCCATGTACAATTACCTCCCAAACCAGAAGCCCAGGACACTCCTACAACCCCTACTACTCCTGCAACCCCTACTACTACTACTGAGATCCCAAAAGCAGAGCCCAAGCACCCTGGTTTAGCCAAAGTGGAGCAGATCATTGAGCGGGTTGTCAAGCTAGAACAAGAAGTCAAATGTTTTAACGGCAAGAAGAATGATAAGAAATATTTACTACTGGAGGAGCTGTTGACCAAAGAGTTGCTAGCTTTGGACTCTGTTGATCCGGAGGGCCGCACAGATGTGAGGCAAGCCAGGCGCGACGGGGTTCGGCGAGTTCAGACCATTTTGGATGTATTGGAGCAGATGGAGGAGCAGCCGTCTGCACAAACCCCTGAGAAGTCTACAGACCTCACTCCAAAAGGAGAGCCTACCATGATCACGAAAGAAAATGTAGAAATGTCAAGAGAAATTTCATAACCACCTCAATGGAAGACAAGGACAGTCAACTGTAAATTTGTTTAATTTCAAACACTCACTAGCTCTGACGCCTCGTCTTGTTTCGATACAGAATTTGTGGACATTGCATGCATTGAATAACCGTATTGACATTTCTGGCCACTCAGCACATAAACCTTGGTAGCTCCATGCAATTTTTTTGTTTCAAGCCAATGTTGATGCCTTTTCTTGTTGTGCCAATTTTGTCTCTCACAATGACACTTTGTAGTATATACTGAAGTGCAAATAAGAGGCCTTTATTATCATTGGAAAAAGGGAGTATTTTCTTATGAGACATATTGTAGTTGCCTTTGTCCTGGACAGATTTTGTATTAGGGTTTTCTGAATTTACTCAGAAATTAGTGTGGGACTTGGAACATTTCTGCATCTTTTTAGCCATCGGAGCAGTGGATGTGTATATCTGGTTCTTGATGTGAAATTCTCATTGATTGTTTTATGTGGTTTTATTGAGTTTATGTGGAAAAATGATCCAAATATAAGAGTTTTAAAAGAAACTACCCACTAACCCGCAATATGGTAACCAATGATCATAATGCTGTCATCATATAGTGCTATGACACAAGTAAAAAATACGGCTAAATGTATGTATAGGTTTGAGGTTGATATATTTTCCGGGATCAAATCTTCTAGTAATGAATAACTACATAGCTGGTTCGAGTCCATAATACTTTTAAACTATTAATACCGGATACTTCTCCCCTCCCCCAAAATAGGTAAAACTATTGTGACTTTTATTTCAGGAACCAGAGATGCATAACTACTTTTGCACTTCATACAAGGCTATATTGAAGCTGAGATATTTCACAGTTGCTGCTTTTTGGTGCATTACTGATAAATTATAACACTGTTTTTGCACTGTGCCACCACTGAAAGTATCTACGCTAAAATTCAACATCACCACAGTTGAAATGTATGACTTAATAACACAAGTTTTGATTGACGTGTCGGAGTGTTTGTATGTGCAATGGTTTACTTGTAATTTCAACATATAAATATAGTTATATCAGTATTTATATATTATTAAAGTATTTTGGTACAATGATGAATGTGTAATAAAATGGACTTGAGTGAGACAATCAGCACAGATTTGGTTAAAATTATTTGAATGTCTTTGTATCAACACCAAAGCCACAATCTGTAACAGCACCAACACTAAAACGGCCAAATGCCTTAATAATGCCAGCTGTGAGATAAATATATTTAAATATCTGGAAAGATGCAGTAGATTTATCTAATGATCACAATTTATCACTGTATGTGTTAATTTGTACACAAAAATAATAAGATGTTTGTTTAGTAGGACCACATTTTCACAAATTATAGATTGTGGCTTAGTTTCAATCACTTTTTGAGTAAACTACTATATTTACCAATGAGAGTATTTGGTATGGTTGGAAATAAAAATGTATTTTGGATTCCTATTTGTCATGTTTTTTCTGGTGGCCTACATACTGTATATTTTCATATAAATATTTTAAGTGTTGGGTAATATTGGGGAAACGATGTAGGTTGTAAATACTTACTCCCAGTAACAATAATCAGACCATATTTTTGCAGTCCCTCTTGGTTTAGGTTCATATATAAGATAAAAGTGAATGGACTGTAAAATTTGTCACACAATTGGAAATAACACTTTATAGTCTTGTAGAAAAGATAACATGATTAGATCATAAGATTTTTTTTTTTATTAACATTTTGTGTTTTTCTTATTTGGGGGAGTATAGATACATAGTGAACAAAGGGTACAGAATAGAGTTCATTAAAGAATGTTGTGATGTCTGTAAATCAAGAATTAATTACACCACGTAATTTACAGCTCTTTTACAGCCCCCTTTAGGCAGTGATGAGGCCTGGCTGTGTGTGTCAGCTGTTTCCTGGTGCTTGGATCCCACCTGAGACATTTGGGATAAATAGTCAGCTGTATGTGGGGTCAGCTGCTATGGCCGCTCCCTCAGGGTCAGATAGGCAGATTTAGTCCTGAGTCAGAACTCATCTGTGTGGGCTTCGTCAGAGTGCATGCAGAAACTATACTCCCTTCAAGTGGTGGTGGTATTGTAGAGTGGGCTATTTCAATTTAGCCTGTTAGATAAACAGTCATAGCCATTTATTGTACACAATAGTTTTGTAGCCTTTTAGCTTTACTCTATGGGCACAATGGCTGCAGTTATAAGCATTTGTTATAGGACTATTAAAATGTCATGTAAACACAAGAATCTTATAGTTTCTCTCTGATTATGGTCCCTCCAATTACTCACATTAGAATTTGAATTTTAAATAGCATTTTAAAATCTGATTTTGGTGTGCATGTGATGCAGAGGGTGCTGTATCAGATTTCATGTTTAGTCTAATTTAATTTGATTTTTCATTGCATATTTCTGTTCTCATGCTCCTCTTGAACTTTTGCATTGCTGCAATTTTCCCATTGTGGGACAAGGTTTATTTTAAACTCCTTTTTTTAGACCCTTAAAAGCAAGAAAAAACAGAGTCAGGTGAAACTAAATTGATCACTGATCAAATTAATTGGTCAAAGAATCCTTACATTAGGCAGTGAATGATGCAATCTAAATACAATAAAGAAAAGTTTAAAAAGGCCAAAATAGGTATAACTAAATACCTATATGCCGGATTTGTATATAAATAGGCAACAGAAATATGCATTAGCAAGCACTATCAATTAGGCTATGTCCAGCGGCAATAAGTGGACTTAGTTGTTTTTATATATATTTTTTAACTAAAATAATAATAAAAAGAAGATATAAATTACTTTATTTTCTACAATGTACACTGTACAGGTTTCTGCTCTCCTCTCCCACTGTGTTAATTAATTATTTATCGTTTAAAAGCATTGGTTGCATTATAAGCCCCATTAGAGGTCTGTTTCTATCAACTAAAATACATGAGAAACTTCCCATTATTATTAAGGCTTTCTTTGTGTTTAGTGCCCCTGTAATAAAGTATATTTGCCTTGTTTTCCCCTGCTGTTGCCCGGCCCTAGTTTCTTAGCTCATAGACTAGTAGTGTGACTGACAGCTCTTGACCAGCGTGAGTGAAATGTACCTGTTATGACGCCGGGCCACGTGACTTTGTTTGGAGCAGGAAGCGAGCGGAGGGCTGCGTCTGGACGTACCACATCTGCTGCTGGGGCACTTTCACAACCATTCACTCATGTGTGTCCGCTTTTACTATGTCTGCCGAGGCTGTGGGAACCGGCGCTTCTCCACGGGAAAGTAAATCTGCAAATCAACATGCGTAGAGGTGGATTAAACCGAGGCGACACGCATCCAGCTGCTGCCTCTGCTAGCACGCTCGGAGTTAGCCGCTTTGGGATCCGAGCTAACCGCTGCTAGCCCGCTGTCTGTCTACCTCCTCCAGCTAACCCAGCCGTATCTGTAGCGGGTTACGTTCATCTGTTTATCGTAAATGGACAAAATGGAGCTGTTTCAAGCCAAGGACCAGTACATTCTCCAGAGCGGGGATCGTGCTCTCTGGTGCAGCCGAAAAGATGGGACCATGGCGCTCAGACCTGGTAGGTTTGCCCCGAGAGGACAGCTCTCATCCGCTGACTGCCGGGTTTTTTTCACGGGTGGATAACTAATTGTTTGTTTCAGGATAACGAGGGTAATTTTATGGATCATAATGAACAATGTGTCATACCAGTAATAGTATGGTAACTGTGTCTGTATTACCCAATGTTTTTAGTCATTAATGTTTTAAAACGACCACATTCCTCCATACATTTGCCCTATCAGCTCTGTGAAGACAGTCCATTGATCAAGAGTCCCATTATACAGACCTATTATTTTCACCTCTGGTTTAACTGGAGAGTAGCCTTGCCACGTTAGCTCTTAATCTTTACTCTTATGTCTTTATGGCTAAATTCATGCATATTTAAAACGAAAATGTAATGTATTTTCTACTAAACCTTCTTTGTTCCCTCAGTATAATTGATTACATTGTCATAACATGTTTAGTCCAGTCAATCATCTTATTATAATGTAGACTATATAACTGTTAAGCAGACATTGGTTATATGTGTAATTCCTAAGTCTTGAAATCATAGTCAAATTCCTGTCTGCCAACACCCAAAAGAGTTGGCACCTTACTCCTCATGTTACACAATATACATGCTGTATACAACTGACCATATCTAAATTAGCATTGTGCAATCATTCAGATTGTTATCAAGATTTAAATTCCGTTATTTCTAACTGTCAATAACATGCTGAAGTATGTTTTAGTTGAGATGTCTATAGCCAACCTTCTGTTATTTAACATTTGGAAAGAAATGTGTCTATTTTTTTGTTTTCAATGGCAATTATTAAAAGTCTTATAGTCATGGAAATTAATGTAGAAAGCATTTTTGTTTGATCCCAATTTTCAATTCAATGCTATTTTGTTTTACTGAAAACAAACTCTGAGGGGGGAAAAATAAATTATTTTTTCTTGTCATATCACCCAGCCCTTATCCAAATGATGCCATACTCTACCATGATATACTCAGAAACTGTTTAATACAGTGTCACATCTTATGTTTATAATTTCATCATCACTGTTACCATTGAGGTTAACTGTGACATTTGAAAACCCACATTTGTGTCATCCTTCTTTGGCTGTGTAAACAAAACTAGAAACTGTCGTGCTGTCTGAAGTCATTTTGTGGAGACAAGGACTCTCCCTTCTCCTCTCAGTATGAAGGAAATACAAACACAGACATTATTGTAGATCAAACATCGCTCTCTCTCTATGCAAATGCAGCCCGTTATGCATGCAGTCGCTCTGATAAAGTCAACTGTATTCGGAAAGTCCTGTCTTGTGCATGTTATCCTTTGTCTACGCCGGTGCAGCCATCCTGAACAGGTTTTTAGTTGCACCTCTCTTTCATTATTTAATTGGAAAAGGGTTTCCACTGCTCATTGGGTTTCTTTGCACCCACACAGTTACTCCTTGCATCTAAATGACATTTTCAGTGTAAAGTTAAGGTCCAACTGAAGCATTTCTCATGCGGGGCCTCTATGTGATTTTCTAGTGGAACAGGAAGCGTCATTGTCCGAGTCTGATGTTAGGGACGTCTAACCACACCCTTCACATTTTTCCAATTTTCCTCAGTGTGATGTATTGGACTGTTTGAAGGCAACTTTTCCTGTGACAAATTTGTTCCACGACGCTAGGACACCAGTAGAGAGGCAAAAACAAAATATCCAGCCGTATTTACAATTTCAAACTCTATGTTGAGACCTAGAAATGTGCACATTTTAAAATGCTCCTTTTTAGACAATATTTCAACACAAAATAGTAGTATTTTCTTTATTACCATGTGGTCTTGTGCTAGTTCTGATATAGCTCAAAATTATTTTAAAACTGCAGGAAAGATAAAATTCAGTCCTGTTTATGCAATTTGTTTAGTAGCAATACTTCATTCAAAATCTGTCATGATAATTACTAGATAGATACTACTACATAAATTAGTGCCTATGATTTCAGCAGTATATAGTTCTTTTTATCTTGACAAACCAAATAACAAAACATCCAGACTAGTCTTTATTTTAGGTATAAAAATGGCTAAACCTTTAGTTTTGACTCCAACAAACATATCCTGAAATAGAGGTTCGCAGTTCATAGTTCAGTCTTCTGTGAAATGTAACTGCTTCATGTCATGTTCTAATGCACTGAGGTGAATATAACCGCCGTGACTCTCAGCTTTGACATTGACTTTAAGTGTACTTGGGAAAGTTGTATAACTAGTTTTGGTTTAAGTCCTTCGTACAGTATCTTGTACAGTGTTGGTTTTGGGTAAATAATAGAAACGTCTATGTATTGTGTTCTTATCTGAAACCCTGAATGTGAAAATGATCATTACAAGCAAAGCCAAGTAAATGACTTGTTTTAGCCAAACACTTCAAACACTCCAGAACTATATATGCATTTGCAACGGTGAGTCGTGCATAACTAACTGCATATTTAGACTGTCTTTCACCACTTGTGTAAAGTTAAGCCACAAGATGCTCTTAGTCATGATTTTAACAAGAATAGTTTGCTTTGTTTTAAAATAAGGTAGTAATTACTGTTTTTATTCAATACAATGTCTAGGGCTACAACTGTTAAACTTTTTACTGGTCAGCTATTAAAGTAAATATATTCGCATTTTGATCATTTTTATTGTTATCTGTATACCCTCAAACATATGCCAAAATACATTTATGCAAAAATAAAGGCATTAATAAACCAAAATGTAAAAAAAACAAACCACAAACTATTTCTGATTTTCATCTATAATGCACTATTTGAAAATATTATGAATCTAGAAGTCATATTCTTTGGTGAAAATGTATTTAACAAATATCCATATGCAATACTACAATACTGACTAGTCGATGACTAAAATAATCATTCGTTTTTGCTTTCTCTACAATCCTGTTCTGAAATGGTTCTTGCATATTTGATTAACTATTGTATTGCAACTGTCCAAGTACATGCATGAAACAACTTTCAAAAGCTGAAGGAGCTTATTTCATGGCACTTTTTTAGTCCTCATGAAAAAATCAGCTGAAAGACTCGTTTGTCTTTGGTTTTTTAATTTCTCTCTGGAAACCATGGTCTTGTATTGTTTGTTTTGTAAATGTGGTTAACTGTTTGTATTTATGCTGCTGCCAGGACACTCTTGTAAAATTTTATCCTAGATAAATAAGGATTGAATGATTGAACATAGCTCCACTACCTTCAATATACTGGACCTGAGCTTTTCCTGTCTTTCTTTTCATTTTTGCAGCCACAGACCTGCTTTTGGCCTGGAACCCTGTGTGCCTGGGGATAGTCGAGGGCATTATAGGAAAAATACAGCTTCATACAGGTAATTTTTATGTTTTATTCAATATAGATACAGGTAAGACATTTTTTTTTCTAATGTTATTTTAAATTATTCATTAATTATGAATTATCATTCATGATATTTTTCCTTTTGTGGTTAATTTTATGGTCCATTCAAGTTTTCTGTGATACTTGAACCTCAACCAAGACATTAAGATGTTTTGATAGACAGATGCATAGAGATGTTCATTTTTGTCAGTATCATCGCACCCATAGATACATTCTTATTTACGTTTGTGCAAGCTGGAGTGAAGCCAAGTTGCTTTAAGGCGTGAGAAAAGGGTGCACCCTGGACATTAGCCAGTGAATCAGAGGGATAACAATTCAGAGACAAGCATTTAAAAGCCCATTCAGTCAGTTCCGTCTCGCTTCTGAGAGCTGTAAACTCACAACTTGTAAGAAATACTGGACAATGAAGAAGACATGTTTTCTAGATGGTGTTAAAATGTCTAACAAGTTGACAGTCTGAACGGTGTACTTGTCCTTTGTTTCTCAGCTTGTTTTATCTTTTGTTGAAGGCAAACCACTGCCAATTTCACAGTTTTTCTCAAAAATAAGGCACCAAGATAAATAATTGTTTAATTGGGCATTCTACCTTTAAAATACTGTATCTGCTAGTTCAGTGTTTATCAAACCGTGTTACACAAACTCCTTCAGGTAGTACACAGACAGTTCACATATTTGAGTGCGTATTTGAGTGCGTTTTTGTTTTCCTTTAGGTTAGTCATTGTTTAGAACTACTTGAGCTCTAAACAAGCTGAGCTGTTTAGACCTGGTTTAGACCTGGTGCTGGAACTTAAAAGGCCAGGAATTTTCTTAGGTGGTACTTGGTGTGAAAAGTTTGCACTGTGCTGGTAAAAGAAAAGTAAGAGCTGTATAGTTTTTTTTATTCTTTATTCTTAAGATCTACAAAGTCTACAATGTTCTGTTTTTCAAAGAGAATATTGCAAGGTTTTGAAATTACTCACATTACAACAACCCTAAAAGTAAAACTACATTACAACATAAATGATCCATATATTGGGTACTATCATTTATGGGTTGTAAGAAAAAACATCATAATTTAGATTGTTTTAAATCAATAAAAGGGAAAGGGAAAAAGTCGTTAAAATGTTGTATATAACAGGAAGCTGAAAACCTTTGAATAAGGAGGGTTTCCTCAGTACCACCTAGTACCAGACAACATACATATTTCCATCAAAAACAGTACAATTCTTAAAACCCACAAGATTAGAGCTGGACAATATATCACAATCATAATCGCATTTGAGTTGGCACAATGAATAATTTGGAAAGGCTTAGATCAAAGAGTGACCTCTGCAACTAAATATACTGTCTTTTTATAGAACATATTTTTGTACCTGTAGTTTAGATCTTTACAAACATGAAATGCATGGGATTCTATACTAAATGAATATTTCAGTCTTCACTTAAAATATGAATCTTTCTGGAGTTGTTCAGAATGTCCACTCCTACCTATTCCTACCTTTTAAAACACAAATCTTATCAAATCACAATACTTGAGAAACATCAGAAAGGTCACAATTACATTTGTATTCCTAAATTAAGTCCTAAAATAGCCAAAGATCTGGTTGTGTATTCGTTTCCTTCAGTGCAAAGTGTTGAAGCAATATCTTTCACCCGGGCTCTCGATGATGAGTCAGCTGATGATGTTGGGTCCCTTTGGAATCTCATGACACAAAGCGTGAAATTCAAAGCTTCGCTGTAAAAAAAAAAAAGACTTTAGATGGAGGAGACATTTCCACTCACACCACTTTTTATTAGCGTTATCATTATTATTGTTATTATTATTATTATTAACAGATCTCCGGTTGGGCCTTATTTTTAAGAATCTGTGGTTTTCAGCTTGTGCGCAGCTGGTGCCTTCACACCTTTGACTATGTGTGGAATTTAGGCCTAAAACATGCACCTCATCCCCCGCCTCTGCCTCTTTTTATCTCTCCTTCTCCCACTCCTGCTTTCTCTCGCTCTCTCTCTCTCCTACGCTTTGTCTCTCTCCCCTTTGCTTCTCCCCCTTTGTTTTTTCTCTCTCCTCTCTCTTTCTCTCTCCATCCCTCTTTCACTCCATTCTTTCACTTTCCCTCCCTCTCCCTTCCCCCTTTTTCTTCCTCCATACCTCCACATCTCTCACCCTCACTCACTCCCTCCCTCTCTCTCTCTCTCACTCTTTGTCTCTCTCTCTGCTTCTCTTTCTTATTACTCTCTTCCTCTTCTTCTTTCGCCCATCTCTCTCCCTTCATCTTTCATCCTCCCTCTTTTCCCTTTCTCTTGCTCTCTTTCACTCTCTCCCTCCCTTCCGTGTCACTCTCTCTTTCTCTTGTGTCCTTGTCAACAGATCTTCCTTTGGGTCTGGTTTTAATCCGACAGAAAGCTTTGGTTGGACATCTCCCACCTGACAACCACAAAGTGTACAAAATCACTAAAATCGCCGTCATTCCACTGTCCGATGAAGAACCCCAGGAACTCGAATTAGAGGTTTGTAAATGAATAAGGCCGTTAAAGCCGTTTTATATTCATAGAGGATACTATGGTGGCCCCTATAGTCTGAAACAGTCTAAAAACAAAGTGGACTATAAATGAAAACACATAGTGTAGATGGAGTCCAAGTGTAAATGGAGAGGTTATTGTTTCCTGGAATATCACACATGCCATTAAACTTTGAAATCTTGCATTTATTCAATTATACATGCTTTTATTGCTAAAAGTACATTGAGAACATGTATTACTTTAAGCACGGTCACCTCTCGACAGATTTGACCTGTAACTTAACCTGGTGGCATCAACTACTGGTCTCCATGGTGCTAAATAAGTTTAATGCCATATTTTGAAATATTCTTGGTAAAGCAAGAGCTAATATGCAGGTGCCAGACCCTCCACGAGGAAATTTCATAGTGCACCTTTAAAGATGAAATGAGGGCAATAAGTATTAATTTATACAAATGAGAAAAATGTATTTGATGAAAGACATTTGGGCCATCATTGTTGCAACAGTTTGGAGAAACACTGAATTAAAGAAAGTATGTACAAATTCCTCTGCTTTTTTTAATTGCTGTATAAATTGTCTTTGGTTTTAACATGTTCACATCAGTATTCAGTGACAGTACAGATTCTCAGTAGAAGTTGAATATTAAGAGTTGAGTCTTGCAGGGCTGCCTCATGGATGATGACACAGAATATTTTCAAGTGAGTAATGTATCACAGAGTAGGCTAGTTCCTTCCTGAACAGTAGTGTGTGCTTGGCCTATAGTCTATGTTTAGAATAGAAACTCCAGTTACCACACAATTATACTAGAAATGTGTTTTGTGACTTTCCTGTATTAGAAGCACTACAGTAGTTAGATTTCAATATCTTTGTTTAATTTGAGTATTGAAAATATAAATATTAATTATATGTTATGGTAATGAATTAATATAAGTATTACTAATACATAGTTCTCAGTCCTTGTTATAGTAATCTAGTTCATAAATAAAAATAAGTTATCACATTGGATTTTGTCATATAAATACATACAAAATGACCCAGTCTTTTGAACAGCTCTTTAAAATGAACAGATCAAAAGATTCAGATAAGATGAAAGAGCTGAAAGTTGCTTCACTAATTTATTGTTAATACATGTTCTGGATACGTCTTTAGTTTACCCTTGAAGACTACTGCTATTTCTATCTGGAGATTGTGGACTTCATTTGTGAAATTGTTAAGACTGATTCACTCACTGATGATTCAGAAACAGTCTATTCTGCTGTGTTTTTTGTCGCCACTGGAACAGAAGAACTGCATGATCTTTAATTGGTGCAGAAATAGTTCAGGAGAAAGTGCTTGCGACAGCATAATAATACTTATAACATGCTGTCAAAGACATTTGGAAGTCAAGCTACTAATTACAGTTTAGGAACAAAAGTTAGTTGAAAAATCTGTTCAAATAGCAAGTATACTGTAATTCATTAAGCATTTTTCATAATACTAATAAATCTATTTTTGCAGTGATGTTGATACTTTGTAGTGACATTGCACTGGGACTGCATGTATGTCTGTGGTAGAATGTTCTGCAGTTTCCATGGTTGCACAATGCACACATTAGCAAACACAGACAAAAAGTTTAAAGATGGTCTGAAAACTTAATTTAAACAATACATTTTCAGGAGCTTATTATCAATATAAAGGTTCATGGTTCTGTTAAAGTGTTTGATTTTCAATTGAAAATTGAAAAAATTGTTGGCGAATACTAGCTAGCTTACGACTGTAATGCTATTTAGATAGATAGACCTTTATTGTCCCCAAGGGGAAATTTGTTTTTACACACTCTGTCAGTACAATAAAGATTACACACACCAGACAAGACAGCACACAATGGGAAAGTTACAGATTGCGGACTGTTCAGGGCAGCAATGGCAGAAGGGACAAAACTTTTACTGAAGCGTGCCCGCTTCCACCTAAGTGTCCTATACCTGCGGCCTGAGGGCAACAGAGTGAAGTGAGTGTGGAGAGGGTGGACTGGGTCTTTGCTGACTGTCTGAGCCATGCGTGTAACGGTTTTATTATTAAGTAGGGAGATATCTGTAATGGGCAGACTGATCATTTTGGATGCTGTGTGTGTGTGACCTCGGTGAGCTTGTTTCTGTTAGTGATGGAGAGGGACTTGTTTAACAGCAGAAGTCTGCTCACCTGTTGTAGGTGAAGTCCGTTTTTTATGGTCAGATTGTGTTAAAACAATGCTCAAATTTAAGTTTAACTAAGCCCTAGACAGAGCAGTGCCTACAGTTAGTATCACACCCCCAGGGAATGTTGATGACATCAGCTGCAAAGTATCAATTGGTATTTGATATTCAATTCTTGTGGTTTGGTCTTTCAGCTCTGTAAAAAGCATCACTTTGGCATCGACAAACCAGAGAAACTCGCCCAGTCTCCTGATGAGTCCAAGTTTCTCATGAAAACATTGAGTCAAATCAAATCTAATGTCGGCGGCCCCATCAAGAAAAAGGTATTTTAACTATTACATAACTCTTCAACTGTTCTGGGTCTCGGCTGGGTATTAAAAAAGTATTGAAAGGATTATGCAAAATGAAGACCTGAAGAAATAATATTAAAATGATTCTAAAACGTAATCTAAAAATGGAAAATATTAAATTCCTTGTACCCAACTGTTAGCCCTGTACACTCTGTCCCTTCTTTCACACTGATGTTTAACCACGTCAACAACTGAGACAGCCACAGGCATTTGATTCCATGTTGTTGTCATCCATTAAAATGCTTTTTAAAATAATAATTTTGCCCAATTCTTTCCCAATATTTTCTATGGAGTAACTATAAGAAAAGTCAGCTGTTAAAATAGATTTTGTATTCATTTCAAATCTTCCAATTGTATAAGTCCAAAATATGTTAAAGTACACAAATTAAATTGCACAAAAAAAAAAAAAAGTTAAAGAACTTCCTGGCTGTTAAAAATTGTATTTTTAAATATCCAATTACCATGAAAATTGCATGCCTTTGTCGGTCTTGATCTTGGTAATAAATGTCAGTGAAACCAATAATCATCACTTGTTAATATTAGGAATGCACCGATACCGGTACTGAATATCGGCCCCTATCCAGAAAAATCGATTCCATTATATTGGTTCAGCCAATACCTTGGTTGGGCCTTTTATTGGATGTAATAAGATTTGTTACTGGCTAATGTTGACTTAAAATGTTTCAGATTGTTTAAACTTTTATTCATACAAAATTGTTCAATATGCACTTGTTGGATAAATGACATAATGATTTTTTTTTTTTTAACCATGCCTTTTTCAGTCCCTACAACAGTATCTTTTAACGACAGATAACAAAAGCCACAGTATCGATATCGGAACTGAAAAAGCTGGCTTAGTGCAACCATAGCTAATATCTGCTTAAATGCTGTTGTATTATCTGGTGGTGTGTTTCTTTCCTTACTGTAAATCTTTAAATCTCTTGGTTTTTTTCCCCTCTCTCTTCCCTCACTCTTCTGTGTGTGTCCAATCCTAGTATTCCCCTGCGTTTCAGGTGAAAGAGAACAAAGAGAAGGAGCGGTTGGAGCGGCGGCTGCTTGATGAACTCTACAAGATATTTATGGACTCCGACTCGTTCTACTTCAGTTTGACCTATGACCTCACCAACAGCGTGCAGAGACAGGGGGAGGCGGAGAGTACCGGGCTGCCCCTATGGAAGAGGGTGGGACATTTAACACAACAGTCAACAGCTTGTACTTAGCATTATACCCTTTATATAAGTTTACTTTACTTTCCTGGGTAATACTTTATACTTAATGATAACTACTTCTTAATTTGACCTAATAAAGCATGAATAATTCATAATGAGCATATAATGATTTAGGCTTACTACTTAATTAAGGGGTTAGGAGTTAGAGATATAGTATTATTTAGGTAGTTATTAAGTCTTTGTTTATGCTTTATTAAGGCACAAATAAGTGTAGTTATTATAAAGTTTAGAGTAGTAAGCTCCTCAATTCAGACAGATATAAAGCAGTGTCCCAAGGCACTTGACCAGAACTAAAAAAGCTACTTGGATGAACAGGGAAACATCTTCACTCTAAAACATTTAATTGAATTTTGTTATTGTTATTATGAGGTGTTACTCTTTTATTGTAATAGGCCTATTTTACTCATCATTCATTGCTAGTAACAATTTACTTCTTGGCAGTGTTTATGCTAAATTGGCTAATCGATTTCCTTTGGTGGGCATTCTTCATTAAGCATTATACATTAGTAAAGTGAAGACAGAGGGTCATCTGAAAACACAGAGCAAATGAAATGTAAAATGAAGCATTAATTTTCTGAACTATAAAAATATGTATCCCTTATTAAGAATTAATTTAGCATTTATTTTGGTTCATTAATTTAACTTAAGCGATAAGCAGTAAATGAAGCCACAGTCTTATTACAGTGAATATTCTTCTGAATGACTTGTGCATTCTCTTTTCAAAGGTGGACGATCGTTTTTTCTGGAACAAACACATGATTCAAGACCTCATTGATCTTCAGGTAAAAAGCCAACAGTTTTAAGACACTTTTTGACATTGGAAATAGGCTTTTATGAATCAACTAAACCTGAAAATGACATACAGAATCCTATAATGGTTAACTGTCTTGTTAAATATAATGTATGTGTCAGCAAATGTTTACAGAGGTGGGCGAAATGTCACTGCAAAGGACATTTTTATTGTAAACTACCTGCATACTACTTCAGTAGCACAAGAATTGTATTAGTGTATTGCTCTTTAACTGTTGTTTAATATGTATCCAAATCCTTGTGGGAATTTTATGAAAACAGATGATATTGATATGTATTGAATCTATGGTAGAAATGAGTGCTCTTGCGGAAAGCACTTTCATTCAGTTGTTGTTGTTGTTAAAACGCTATGCAAATAAAGTTTGTTTTTTTTTCTTTTATATTTCTTTTATATATAATTTTCCCAGGTTCCAGATGTGGATTTCTGGGTGATCCCTGTCATTCAGGGGTTTGTCCAGGTGGAGGAGCTAGTGGTAAATTATAACGAGACGTCAGACGAAGAACGCAGCAGTCCGGACACGCCCCCACAGGAAGTAACGTGTGTTGACGACATACATCCACGATTCACCGTGGCCCTGATCTCACGGCGCAGCCGACACAGAGCAGGTACGAGTAGTACCCTGATACTAACTAATCAATACTCAAACTATAACGGATGCTAATTTGCACAGGTATTGATACTGAAAGAAATTACATTAATAGGATAAAATCTAACCTTTTCTGAAATGTTTTAAAATGTTCTTAATCTTTACCAGAAACAGTAAAACACATTAAAAGTACAGTATTCCAGAAGGTTACAGTGTTACTTTAATATAGAATTATTAGCACTTGATTATATTAAATTTACTATTATTTTGTGATGTTTTAGCCTCCTTTTTTTATAATACTCATTGTATTCAAATCAGTATTGAGTACCAAGCTTTTTAGAGTTTGACAGTTTAGTATCAGCCATTACTGGTGATGGACGTGGTTTGGACTGACAAGTTTTAACTTGCAGACCTATATTATTTTAAAAGTGATCTATTACACTAAATCAGTTTTGAGATTTCAACACCGTGGTACCTCTCTCCTTTAAATAAACAATCTTACCCTGTTATGTTTGTTGTTAGGGATGCGTTACAAGCGTCGGGGCGTGGACACAGAAGGGCATGTGGCGAACTATGTGGAGACGGAGCAGTTGATCCACGTGCACAGCCACACTCTGTCCTTCGTCCAGACCAGAGGCTCAGTCCCTGTGTTCTGGAGCCAGGCTGGATACCGTTACAACCCCAGACCACGCCTGGAGAAAGGTGAGAGAGTAGTGATAACAGCATACTATCATTTTATTGGTGATTTTCAAAGCAGTATATAATGAGAAAAGGGTGGATTATCACTGAGCAGTACGTGACAAAAAAAAGCACAGTTCTTCCTTAATGTGGATTTAACATCTTATTTATGGCCACTGTCAGTTGAACACAGAATACCTCTATTATTTAATAGACTACTGAGTTGAGGGCATGAAATTAAATATGGACAATGCATGAAATAGTTGATGCTATTATAAATTGTATTAATATTATTTGAAGATATCCAAAATATTGGGTATATTGTTTATAATACAAAAATATTTCAAAATGTTACAGAGAGAAGTGATTTCTGCCTTTTTTTTTGCCTTGTTGAAACTACTTCAGTTCTAGTGAGAAACTAAGTGGTTTTGGACAATCTTGCAGTGATTTTTTTCGTTTTTAGGAGAAAAGGAGACCATGCCTTATTTTGCATCGCATTTTGAAGAACAGCTGAAACTCTACAAGAAACAAGTGAGTGTTTTTTGTGTTACTTTAATCAAATTATTACATTTGCATTGCTTCACTGCATTTAATGTAATGTTAACTGTAAGAATTGAATGACTGCAATAAACCAAATTTGATAACTTCCTTTCCATTTATCTGCAAACACATCATACTTACTTCTTATTATATAATTTGCAAAATATTACAGTCACTAATAGAAGCAATTATAGAGTTTAAAGAGGCAAGAAACAGACCATATGTTGTTATGACTCAAGATTTGACATTTCCAAATATTGCACTTACAAAATAAACTCTCCAACTGTGTAAGTGTCCCTAACAAATCTTTATCCACAGTTTTTTCACCATGTTGGTGTCTCATTTAGGTCATCATTAACTTGGTGGATCAAGGGGGGCGTGAGAAAATCATTGGTGACGCATACCTGAAACAAGTGCTACTGTTCAACAACCCAAACCTCACCTATGTCTCATTCGACTTTCACGAACACTGGTATGAAATAAGTTGTTTTCACTTTCTACAATTTGATAATGACATAATCTCAATGAGTAATTCACTATATTAGAATGAAAAATTAAGCCTATGAAATTATTATACCAATCTTGTAGCTTAAAGATGCATTATGTAACTTTTCTGACTACCTGTTTCCTCTACCTATTTGTCTCTAAGAAGATAATGTTTAGTTTAGTTTATTTATTTGATTTTATAGGGACGAAGTACAAGAGCATCAGTCAAAGAAACATTGAAGAGATGTTTTGTACAAGAATTTAGATCTCAGAGCCAATTTCTATCTACCTTTACTTAGAATGTTGCACAGTATGGCATTAAACTTATCTATCTTACATTTATTCAATTACATGGGTTTAATTGCTATAAAATATCATGAAAAACGTACAATGTACTGTTTTTAAGTTCTACATAAAATTGTCTTTCCAAAATAGTTTAACAGTTACATAAAGCAATTGACAATAATCTGTAGGTGATGTTAACACCATGTGAACTCAACAATGCAAAACTTCTTTTTGGTGAATATCTTCTTACTTCTCTGTTTCAGCCGCGGCATGAGGTTTGAAAATGTGCAGATTTTGACAGATGCAATTTCTGATATCATCACCGACATGAAGTGGGCCTGGTGAGTCATGAGCGACACTTGAGGACACAAAACAAATTAAAAATGATTGATTTAAAGTGTATTTTTTTATTTTCAGGGTGGACCAGGCAGGAGTGATCTGTAAACAGGAGGGCATCTTCAGGGTTAACTGTATGGACTGTTTAGACAGGACTAATGTGGTACAAGCCGCTTTTGCACGAGTCGTGATGGAGCACCAGGTAAATTAAGTTAACTTGATAAGTCTTTGCAATTTTAGTCCAATATCAATAGCATTGGAATCTCAGAGGGCTTTAAAATGAGATGTAGACCTGAGATGTGGGTACTTAAATTCAGTGCCCTAGACAAAATGACTATAGATATGTACAGTTATCCGAATCCACACCACAACCTAAAAACTGAGATTTTTCTCATTTTTAATATGTGTACTTAATATGACATGTAGTTGAAATACAGTTTTCCAATATTATTTTTTCATTTGTATTGGTAAAATGCCTAAATACAGTAATTTAAAAGTCTGTATAAAATGCCTGAAGTGACAGGCAGTATTCTTCACAATTGTGAGTTGTATTGTTCTCACATAACATGTCACCGTCTTCAAAAATGTCCTTTTGGGTGACATCATTAACCAACTTATCCATTGTTAAATCACATTTTAGTCCAGGTTTAGCCCTAATTTAGGCCTGATTTAATCCAGTTTCAGTTCTGGTGGTACTCAGAAAGCCAAATAGTAGTGGTACTGAAAGGTTTGAGAACCACTGCTCTATAGTGTTCAGCTTCAAAGATCTTTAACTACCTAATTGCCACGTTCATTCATTTTCTCATGCGTATCCTTTACCAGAGTTTCTTTAGTTGAGGATTAGGTTACACAGTCGCCAGTTAATCCCATGGGCTCATACATAGACACCTGTTTATGCCCATTCACCCAAAAGCATTTAGAGTCCTCACTTCACCTGTGTGTCCTTGGGTTTACCCTATTTAAAAGTGTACTATGTAACTTTTCTGGTGGAGGGTACGTGTTTGTCTCAATGGAGAATTTGTTCCTTTGGCTAGAATATTACACAATATGGCATTAAAAGTATCTCTATGAAGACAAACAGGTGACGCTACCTGGCCGAGCTACAACTTAGATCTGTAGGTACCTCCAGGGCGACGAAGGTTGGTGGTTCAAATCACGCTCTCCACCCTGAAACTTTTTGGTTGAGCGGTCAGAATCGCACCACCAACCTATGGATCAGTGGATCTAACTCACACAGATGAATGCTGTCGTTGTCACCTTGCCCTCAGTGTCTGCGTGCACTGGTGTGTGAATGTGTGTGTGAATGGGTGAGTGGTTCCTTTGAGTGCCTTGAAGGTAGAAAAGCGCTATAGAAAAATGTGACCATTTGACGTCTAATGCCATACTTTGGAACATTCCAGGCAAAGCAGTAACATCTTCTTGGAGGCAAGCAGACAAGCATGCCCCATTAATTAAATTATCTAATTATCTAATTAAAGTTAGAGAGACTTAATTAATCCACAATGGAGAAATTCATTGTTAGAATCAAGTATTCAAGTGTAATTCAATGTTAGAATACAATAGACATTTCTTTTTGCACTGCATTTAAGTCTTATTTAACAGATAAATACATTTATGATTGTTCATTACATGACATTTGTTGTTTCAGTTGAAGAAGTTAGGAGTGATGCCTCCAGAGCAGCCACTGCCGCTCAAGTGTTACAAGATTTATCAGGTCATGTGGGCGAACAATGGAGACACCATCAGCCGACAGTACGCAGGCACAGCAGCACTCAAGGTAATGGAGTTATGTAATCCAGAACAGACTGAAGCCAAACTCGATACAAACACTATTTCTTATGTTCTTTGTGCTGTTTTACCTGGTGTTTTTTTGTCTTTTAGGGTGACTTCACCAGGACTGGAGAGAGGAAACTGGCTGGAGTCATGAAGGATGGTGTGAACTCTGCAAATCGTTACTATCTCAATCGCTTCAGGGATGCGTACAGACAAGCAGTCATTGGTATGAATCTTAATGCGTTTAACTGATATGAATAGTGACTTGGCTCCAAAATGTCAAGAGAGTCTATTTCAGATAGAGAAGAGTAATGTGACTCCTATGAACAAAATTGGTTTATTGATCCACAAGGGAAATTACTTGGACACAGTAGCTCACATCTTACAATATCATCACAAAGAGCAAAAAATATAACGCATAGTACAAAATTCAAAATAAGTAACAAGAATTTAACATATAGTAAATATACAGTATTTCTAGACTATAACAAGATGTTTTTGGTTTTTTATTTATTTATTGCTTTTAATTATGTTTTGCTTTTGATATATGCTTTTGTTTTTTGCTATTGCTTTTTGTTTTGCTTTTGATATATAAACACTGGTAAATCTTTATTGTTCTGTTCAGATCTTATGATGGGTTTGCCGGTGACGGAGGACCTGTACTCGATCTTCAGTAAAGAGAAAGAGCACGAGGAGAAGGAGAAGGAGAGCCAGAGAGGAGCCCAGGAGCAGGTCAGTCTCCTGCTGCAGACCTACATGCAGCTGCTGCTCCCCGACGACGAGAGGTTCCACGGAGGATGGGCCCTCATCAACTGTGACATGAGGTGAGGAGACTGGGTGCATTTATATGAACAAATGTATGCATGGGCAGGAAGCACAAAGGAATTTTTGTTTGAAAAGGCTTACGATATATCTTCAGAGTACATTTTATTGCTGTTAGGCTATAGATCAATTAATATGGTTTAATTATAATAATGTGTTTTAATTTTTGCATGGTGGTTGTTCGATGTTCCAACCAACTTTTATCTGTCAGCTCAGCTAACAGATAAATGCAGAGAGCAAATCTGTAGTAACAACTGAACATGCAAGATAGATAGGTTTAATTGCATACTATGGAACTTTCCAGGCAAAGCCATTGGAAAGCCATAGCCTCCTTGGAAACAGTCAGGTGGCGAACCCAGATCCACAACCAAAGAAGTATAAAAGTTACATAGCACCTTTTAAAATATTTAAGAATAAATAACATACTTAAATCATATAATTAGCTCAAACTATTAGTGTCTGGTAATGGAACAGTTGTACGCACATTTATAATTGCTTCTTGACAGTAGTTAATTAAAATGCTTTTTACCACATGAAGACAAGACACTCCAACTGTGGACTGTGTGGAGTAGTCATTTGAAAGTGAAGCCTGCTAAGATTCTGAGTGCCTCTTGTAATAAATTTGAACACCAAATGTTCCTAGTTTCAAGTGCTTTGAGGATACAATTTACTCACTGGCTTTCTTCTTGTAATTGCTTTATAAAGTCATGTTTTTCACTCATTTCTTTTTTTTTCTTTCTCCTTTTTAGTCTCATCGATGCAAACAACAAAGATGTGGATGTGCTGCTGCTCCTGTCTGACAAGGCTTATTACATAGCTTAGTGAGTTTGACCTTTGACTTTTCAAACTGTTTCATGTTGTGAGGACTCTAGTGTTTAGGATTCATCACGGCAACAATATTTTATTTAAGTGTAAAAAAAAAAGCAAGTAAATTGTAACTCAAAATGGAAATAATGCTTAAAAGATTTTTTTTTTCATTGGAAAATAAAGAATAGATCTTGGCAAATAATATACAGGTGTGGTAATCGAATAGACAGTGTGAATGAAGGTGGATTAAGGGTTTTTACTTTCTTTTTTCAAAGTTCTCAAAACACTGCTCAAAAAAGAAATGTCTAGCATATTATTTCAATTAAACTTTTTGACTGGACAAAACAGTGAAGAGCATTTCTCCGCTCATCCAAGTAGAGGGCCAGCGACTCCAGGTAGAAGTCTTCAGGAAAACTTCTATCTATTGACTAATACCTGCCCTGTGATTCATACCATCCACTGTAGCACAAACTCAGAGTTATTCAAACATTACAACACAGAGCTCAAGTGGTTCCTACAAGCACAGAGGGGAAAAGTGAAAGAAGAACAACAACATGTGCAGAAATGCCTCTCTGCTTGTGGATATCCAAATGTGCCTTCAATAGATCTAAGAGAAAAAAAAAAACAGGATGACAGAGAATCAGAACCTAGGAGAAACGGTGTAACAATTCCCTACACAGCTGGTGTGTCTGAAAAGCTTCAGAGGATTTTCAGATAGCATGACATCATGGTCTATTTCAACCCTACAAACACTTTAAGACAAAAACTGACTCACCCAAAGGTTTCAGTGTAGTTTGCTTTTCCCTTCAGACAGACATAAGGTAGTGTCCACCAGCAGTCTGATCAAAACTTAAGAAGCCGCTTGGATGAGTCTCCACTTTAATTCTGTCAACTGGACAAAAGTTTAAAATTTTTCTTTTGCTCTAATTTATTCATATATGAAGGTCCATAATCAGTCAATAAATCAATCTAACTGAAGCAAAACTACCACAATAAATCTTTTAGTTCAAGACATTTTAACAAAACTAGATATTATGTTTTGCATTATGAGTCATGATAATGGTAAAATATAACATTTCTCTCTATTTATTTGCTTGCAGTTATGATGAGGAAGCCGACAAAGTGAACCAGTACCAGCGCTTGAAGTTGGAGGGTTTGGAGAAAATAGAAATTGGTAGGTTTCATTCAAAGACGTTTCATTCACTTATGAGTCACCAGGCATCACTTCCTATTAATGTGCTGAGCAGTAACCTTTTACCAACAACTCCTCAAAGAGTGAATCACACACAAGAAACCAATGTGTCAGGGCATAATTAGATATTACTGTAAGGCTGTAATTTTTTTTTTGTCGAATAGTCGATTAATCAATGACTGGCGTCTTAGTCGACCAAAATTTATATTAGTCGACTCATTTTATTTAGATTATAAGGATTTCTATGGGACAACAGCAGAAAAGAGAAGTTAGTGAGTTGAGGTTTTTATATGTAAAAAGATTGAATTCATGATTCAAGTTGAGTCTGTCTTTATATAAACACACAGTTTTCCTTGTTTCCACTGTTTTACATGAACTCCCGGGTGTAGTCTTGTGAGTGCAGTTTGGCCAGATAAGTAGAGAGAATAGTAATAGATTTGAAAGCTTTTTCCATGCCCCATTTTAGTCGACTACACGATTGGCAGGACCTGTCTCTAGTTGGCCAAAAATTTCTGTAGTTTAGTCGACTACACGATTGGCAGGACCTGTCTCTAGTTGGCCAAAAATTTCTGTAGTTCATGACAGCCTTAATGGTACATTGTGTTTTTTCATATTTTTAGGGCCAGAGCCAACTTTGTTTGGTAGACCTAAGTACTGCTGCATGCGCCTTCACTACAGAAATGAGGATGTGAGCGGGTACTTTCACACTCTACGAGCTGCAACCAGGAACCCAGAGGACGATGGCAAAGGTAAGTCATAAAAAATGAGATGAAATAGAGTGAATCAAAACATGCAAGATTCTAGTAAAGTGTTAACATATTGTGATTTAGATACACTGCAATGCATAGCTGAGATGCTCCGGATAACAAAACAAGCCATAGGAATGGACCTGTACGTGGTGGAAAAGAAATTGGAGAGGTAAATACTATTAATACAAAATCACTCAAGAAAATTGCTCATGTAGGCCTCTAAACCGCAACTGTATTTTTACTTTAGTCCTTCAATGATTTAACTTCTGGTTACAACAGAAATACTAACAAGTCAGTATATATTTGTCAATTACAAATGTTCTTTTATATATTTTCAAAAGATTTTTTAGCGCACTATTGTGATGCATAATGTATTATGTATTTAGATTTACAAAGCATTATCATACATAAAAATGTATGGGTTTCAGCTTCCTGTTTATCAGCACCAGTTTGAGGATCATTCAAAAGTTATAATATTTCGTTTTGAATTAATTGCTATGACAACATTGCCAATTTATCATCACCCTGAAATCGATGGATAGAAATAAGAAATACTTAAATGTCAAATTTGACAAGACTGAATGTTATATTAACAGTTATTGAGAGAGCTATAAAAACAGTGTCCCAGGTTTATTGTTTTATATTGTATTGTTTATTTGCTGTCTATAAAAATCACCATAAAATGCATCATTTGCTTTTAGTATATTATTTTAAGCTGTGTTGATAGCAACAATGCATTAAAATTGCATTGACTTGTGCATGTGTTTTTGCAGGCGGCAGAGTAGGCCTCACGAGGACATCATGGGGATCCAAAACAAAGGCACAGACCAGTCCCAGGGCAGCTCTGGTCTAGCTCAAGGGAAAAGCTTCCTCCTCAACAAGTTTTCATCTTTAAATCAGAAAGTGAAACAAACCAAAACTAACATTGGACCATTTAAACCTTTGGGAAAACTCAGCAACTTGACCAAACCTGACGTCACAGTGAATTTCCTGAAGCCAAATATGCACGTGACCCTTTGGAAGTCCGATAGCAGCTTGGAAACTTCAGACAGTAATCCAGGAACGACTCGCAAAGATTTGGTTGGCAATCATTCGGAGATCTCCTCAGATTCAGACTCCTATAACTCTGATCCTGAACATTGCACCGAAACTTTAGAAAACGTGGACTATGTGTTGCCTAGCTGCGGCATTGTAGCTTCTAATCCGCGTTTAGGTAGCAGGTCCCAATCTATCGGAAGCGTAGAGCTCAATATACCATCTGCGATCCGAGTGACTGGTTGTGACGGAAAACAAGAAGACAATTTGAATATTCCCGAGGATAAATCGCCAGGTTCTGCCTCTGTTGCTGAAGAAGCATTGCTCATTGATTTTGGGACACCTATTGAAGCCTACTGCCACCAGTTTGTCCAGGACGCACAGACGATACCAGTGGAGGTCTTTGGAGAGCGCCCTCTAGTGGTGAACCAGGTGCCTGCCCCAAATTCGGACTCGGACAAACTCAAATCAGAAGCACCTCCCCAGGAACCCCAGCCTCCCCGTCCCTCTCAGCTCGACGTGCAGTCCTCTACCTCCTCTGGCGCAGGGCTCTCAGTGCAGAAGCCTTCCTCTGCGGTTTCGGGGGGGTCCCAGCGTAGCTTGTCCTCTCTGATGGAGGGCAGCTTAGGACCCTCCCCCGCAGATAGTAACGGGAGCAGAGTGGTCTCGCCCTTTGCCAAAATCAAGAGCTCTATGGTGCAGGTGGCCAGTCTGACGCAGGCTGGACTCACGCAAGGGATCAACTATGCGGTGGCGAAGGTCCAGAAAAGTCCAGATCCAGATTCAGTCAATGAAACCCAAGAGAACAAGCTGCAGGCCATGTTCACACAGTGCCAGACCAGGATTATACAGATCTGAACTAGGTCTGAACTAGGTCTGAACTAGGTCTGAACTAGGTCTGAACCAGGTCTGAACCAGGTCTGAACTAGGTCTGAACTAGGTCTGAACTAGGTCTGAACCAGGTCTGAACCAGGTCTGAACTAGGTCTGAACTAGGTCTGAACTAGGTCTGAACTAGGTCTGAACTAGGTCTGAACGAGGTCTGAACGAGGTCTGAACGAGGTCTGAACGAGGTCTGAACGAGGTCTGAACGAGGTCTGAACCAGGTCTGAGCCAGATCTGAGCCAGGTCTGAACCAGGTCTGAACCAGGTCTGAACCAGGTCTACAACAGGATCGTGGCCGGCTTTCTGTAGCACGGTGTGTCCTATCAGTTAGTCTGATAGCAGTAGCAGCAGGTTGCGTAGAGTCACCACGGTGACGATTAAAGCCCTTTAGTGAAACCTGCCCTCTACTATTCAGAAACACATTTGTGCTTTATATATTAGCCCAGAGCCAGATCGTGTTTACATGCACAAAAGACGTAGGGGTATTAGTAAATCAGAGTCCAGAAATATGAAAAAAAAACAATATTTGCCATCACAGTAATCCATCCTGAATTCTCGTTTGTACAGTGAGTCAACATTATCTGTTGAGTTGGCTTAACTTGAAACTTTAAAGTGGATTGAGTGGAGTGAATCATCTGCATACACTTACAAAGAGAAAGCCATTATTCTACGCAGGTAAAGATGGCTTCAGGTTTCAGAAAAACAAAAATATATTTGTCAGGTTTACTGGCATCTAAGAGCCATTGACAAACTTTTCTATACTGTGGATAAATGAACACAGCACAATTTTAGCCAAAGATATTTAGAAACTTCCAAGGCAGCATAAAGGCAATCAATTTAAGCATTTATTTACTAGGGATGTAACAGTAACCGAAATAACGTGATAACATATCAAAAGTTTCACAAAAATATTGTGGCCTGTCGCAATATATTAAACTACAAGCTCCTTTCCTTAAAAGTATTTTTTGTTGCTCTGTTTCATTGTAGACAACATGAAGAAACAAGCTTACTTCTTTGGAATATGACCATAATGATTTTCACCAGAATCTTGTCAAAGAGGATTTTTAAAAGCAAAAAGTAGCTCATCTACAATTCTGTTAGACTCTTTAAAATGTCTCAGTAAATATCATACCATGAAATTAATATCGTGATAATATCGTACAGAGATTTGGATATCGTTACATCCCTGCTATTTACCAAGAGAAAGTGGTATTTCTTAGCTCACTTTCACCTGTTTTTAATCCTTGTATTTTAGTACTGCTCTGTCCCTTTACTTAATCTCTTTTAAAGAAACAATAGGACATTTTTGCACCTATATTACTAGTGGTATTTTTGTGCATGTAAACACGTTTCCATGGCGATCCTGCAGTTTTGAACAACCGGTGAATATTAGCTGCATGTTGACAGACCAATACTAAAGTTGTACTCCGTTTGTTCAGGCCTTAAACTGGCATTTGTGATATAGTTTGTACCTGGTGTTGTAGAAAAAAAACTACCAAATATCCCCAAAGGAAACTGTAGACTGTAAACTAATTAAGAGACGAACTGTAGTCAATTGATACTTTGCAGTAACATCACGCTGGGGGTGTTCTACTTGTATGTCGATGTAAACTGTACACATTAGCAAACACAGTCAAAACAAATAAAACAAAAATACAAAACTGATTTTAACAACATATTTTCTGGAGTATGTGATCAATATGAGCATTCATGGACCTGTTATGGTGTTTGATGAAAAAGGTGACAAAAAGGTGAAAAATTGTTGGCTAATGCTGGTTAGCTTGTGACTGTAATTTATATCTGACAGACTTGTTCAACAGCACAAATCAGCTCACCTGTTGTAATTTTAGTTTTTTTCTGGTTAGATTGTGTTAAAACAAAGCAGATTAATGTCTAATTTGAGTAACAGAGCTTCAGACAGAGCAGTGCCTATATTTGGCATGACACCCCCAGGGAATGTTGATGACATCGGCTGCAAAGTATCAATATCAATGTTGTAATGTACCATAGGAGATATCAAGTATAGATATATTACTACTCAAATATTAGTATGTGGGTGTCGACTGTACAGTGAGTATTGTATGTTCTTGTTCCCTAATAGAGCCTTTGCCTCTGCTTTTGTATTGGTGGTAAGGTTGTATTTTAAATAATGCCTAGCGCTGTTCAAATCATGTGTAGCCAGAAAACTACCGGTTAGTTTGGTTAAATAACTAATATATCAATGTTTTATTAATCTAATGAGAGTTTGTGAAGCCAGCCAGCGTTTTAACCTTAACGTTGCATGCTGCATAAGACAGGAGCGTAGCATATACTAGAAATATATGCAATTGTTATTATTAGATTATAACGGTGACACAAATGCTTTATGCACTCCCCAAACTGAAGCTTATTTGCCTTAAACAGGGAACGGTGGGGTTATGTATATCAGGTATTTATGGCAAAATCTACCTTTTTAAGTCTATTGTTACATGTTACATTTGTACTGTGTAAATATATTATTCAGGGTTATTGTAGATCACTCTTTATGCCCTCTGTCCTGGGATATTTCATAGCAAGTTTTAGGTATTGGACTTGTTTACTGATTTAGCGGGATAAAAGAAAGCTTAAAGTGCATTTAGCTAGTAATTCTGGCATGGTCGTACAAAGTTGATCATTTTGGGCAGTTCTAGTTTTAATTAGGTTGTGTTTCTGGTAAAAGTTTGTGGCTTACATGCTAGGAGAAAAAAGTAAAATTGGCTTGTTAGTTAAGTTATTTTAATCTGCATTTGCCTTGAGGAGAGACAAATGGATATTGGATGTCTATAGTGTTTAGTTTTATAGTACATGTCAGATAGTGAAACAGAGACTAGAAATTTCAAAGACATAACAGGAAAAGATAAAATTACTATCAGTTGAAAATGTTTATAGTACCCCAAATTAATTGATGAAAAAAATCTTGAATTTAAATATTTTTAGACTAATATATAATATATAAGGAAAATATAATAAAGCAAGGAAACGTTATAAGAAAAAAAAAAAGTATAAGTGTCGATATCCCAGATGGAGGGCCACACATTACTTATTTTGGTTTTATTGTGTTCACTGCATTTGTCACCAGCAAAGGAGGTGTGGGTCTGATAGAGATGTATATTTGTAGTTATTGGAGTTGGCTGCTGTATCATGTAAACTGCTGAGTGTGGTGCTGCCAAAGCTACGAGGGTGGTTTTTAACTTTATAATTACCACAAGACACTTCTCAAAAACCTCCTTAAAGTGCACATGACAGGTTAGACTACTCATTTTACTAACACATAGGTAACATCTTGATAATTAAGATGTTTCAAAAAATCCTGTATAGATTTTAATAGTTTGATCATTGTGATTACTTTTATCATTTTACCTCCTGGTTGGACATGGGCAGCAGATATAGAGTTAATTCTTCCATAATTGTTACCTGGCAACCATAAAGTTAACAAGGGCCAAAACTTGTCTGAATTGCACAATAGTTATGATTAGAGTATTTAAAATTAATGACCTTTACCTTTTAATTATGTTAAATGAATGTTTAAATGTCAGAAAAATGTGCTACTTGCATACATTGTCCCTGCATTTTGGATGGAATTTTAGAACATGGTACTTTCCCACTTTCCCACAAACTGCCACTTGACTGATTGACTATGATAAATATTTACCACACTACTTTACTATCCCACCAAACGCAGTAGTTATTAGGATATCTGTCATATGCACTTTAAATCACTCCTAAATGGACTTTTAACCAACCTCAAAAACCATAATCTTGAACATTCCTGGTTAAGATGGTCGCTGACATCGCTGATAAAATGTTTTATAAAGATGTGGGTTTAGTTCGTGTTGACCTGTGCATTTGCTGGGTGAATTTTCCTTCTGTTTTCGACACAAAGTGCTTTTGTAACTAACCACCTTTTATTTTTCCTTTGTGGTTGTTATAGGCTCAGTGGACACTGCACTGGAGACAGAAGAAAAAGTTGTATTTATTTAAGATGTTGGCATAAAACTAGGAATCATGACCTTAACAGAGTTGGTTACGTTTGTTGATAATTTGAAAGTTGTAAGTTTCTATGTGGGCAATGGCACAGGGTTTAAAACTACACAAATATTTTCCACATTATGGTTACAATGTAAATTTATTTTAGGTATAATCATATATTGGTAATATTTACTTCTTGTGGCTATCACTCCAAAACTTAATACTCCAAACCTCTGGCCTTAGTGTCCCACTTAGGCAACTTACATCCCGATGCATCAAGTTGTAGGCAAATCTGAGTGACCGGTAAAAATAGGAGGAAACAGTGTCCTTTCAAATTTCAAAGATAAATATATGTATTACAATTACCAACAATGCCACTATAACAGCCTTGTTCTACCTTGTGATTGGTTTAACACGTTTCTATCCTTTTACCCATGAAAATATGTCTCTGAAGTGTCCGTTGAGCCCAGTCCAAGATCCTTGTTTTTGACTTTTGAGTTTGAACATTTTATTTTGCACTGAGCACATTGTCGATCCAAGTGTCCTGTTCTGACTGTTGTCTTGGTTTTACACATTGTATTGAGATTGTATTGTATATTAAAGTATCCTATTTATTCTTATCCTCTTGAGCGTGTTACTTGAGAAAAGTGCACTGTACACTTTTGTCTAGGATTATTCCGTTGGAATAAAATGTATATAAATAAACAATGTGTTGTCTTTTGTTCCAGTTAGAAGCTTTAAAGTGGGTACTAAGATAGTGCAAAATGAGGGATTTTTATGAAGACCCAAGAAAATCAGATGTTACTGAGCATCCTACTTTTTATACAGCATAATAACAAATACATCTGACATGACGCTAATGTCATTTTATGTTTAGGTTCTCAAACTGATTATCCATTGTGAAAGCAGAATGAGCTCCGTACTTCAGGCTGAAACCAGATAAACCATAGACTCTAATATGACCAATATAAACAAGTTACAGATTATATAGCCATTTTGAAACAAAAAGCAGGACTTTTACCTGAATATACTATTAAAAATGTTCAGATATATATTACATTGTCATTATACTAATATGTTTGGAAGAAATCAACTCCAAAGCCTTTCCTTTTGAAACATGAAAAATATTTATTACAAACTTATTTTAGTAACAAAATCATATATAAACATAATCTTCTCATTGCCGTGGTTGAATTCATGGCTCGTTGCCGTTGACGCTCCTGTACTGCTCCATGCGGCCCCTCCTCAGAGTCTCAAGGTGTTTGGCTTTAGACCAGGACTCTCGGCTCAGAGCGGTCACTCCCACAGACAGAGACAGCAGCCTGAAGACAGAGGGACAATGTAAGAGGAACTTACCTTTTATACTTGGTCAAGAAAAGAGATGGATAAGCACTATATAATCAAGCAATATCAAATGTTCCCTCTCTACCATGAAGAGCTGACGATCATCAAAATACAAAATAGTAACTGAATTAGATATTTGTTCAAGATATCGGTTAAAAATATGAATGGTTAGTAGATATTTTTCTGTTACCAGTTCTTACCTACTATGCTGCATTGTCTACTCTAGCCCCATAAAGCAGAATACAGAATACATTTTCAAGCTTTAGAACAGCTTTCTGGCTCATTGGTGACATCCATGACAAGTTTTAGCTTTGGTTGTCATAATCCCAGTTTGAGCAGTATCAGTATAGTTTAAGTAAGAGCCAAGTTTCCTGGTAAAGATGAATAATTATCAGTACCTATTTTTGAACTTTATTAAACCAAAAAAGGATCACTAACCGTGCCACGACCAGCAGCCTGTGCAGGTCTTCAGCTGAAATACTCTGAGGGTCGTCCTTCCTCATGTCCACAAAGTCATCCTCCACCCACTGAACAGACAGAGAGAGAGAAGAATGTTTTATGTACTCAAGTTATTATCTGTGTGGAGCAAAAATATGACTTTTCTCACCTTGGTCATTTCCTCAGAGATGTTGTAGTCCAGGAGCTGGGCCAGACCGAGGTAGGTCCTGAAGCGGTTTATCTGAGCTGAGGAGGTCTGAGGGACATGAAGACCATTCACAGTCTCCTCCAGCTGAGAGGGGGCAACGGCAGGCTGGAGGGGCACCTGGCAGTCCGACTGTTAGAAGGAGAGGAAGAGGTGAGGAAGAGGAGAAGAGGGAAAAAGAAAGGAGGATATGAGGAGAGAAGGAGAAAAAGAGAAGGCGAGGGAGAGATGAAGGATTTTAAAGCTTGAACAGTTTTGATTGTTGCTGCTGCTGTGCGACTTGGTGAAGGCCAAAAAAAAAAAAAAACCTCTGTAAGCCCTTGACATCTTAGGAAATGAAGAAACTTGAAAATAGGTCTGTGCAGTTAATCAAATTTTAATCAAGACTCAGTCATCTCTAATCTTTTGAGAGGTCTACAGCCAATCCACTATCAGTCAATGCATGTGATTTGGAGCAGAGTTCAGACATTAGAAGACATTTTTACATTTTTGTAGTAAATTGAATTATTATAAATATATAAAGTCTTGTCATATGACTCAGCAATACTTGAAAATAATGCTTTGTATGTAAAATGTCACTTATAGCCCACCTCATACACTCTATATTATTCCCCATTATGTCTGTATTCATACTGTGTCATGTTGTGGCCCTTTGACTGCAGCTGAACCCTGAGTCTCAGATCTAGACTGGACTCCCAGGACTGTAACCCTGGCACCAGCTGCTGCCATGGAGACGGCCCGGGCCAGAGACAGGAATAGAACTCAACACACACACACAATTTGGAATAGAACACACATAACACACACAACTCATTCTGTAATAGAACTTCACGCAACACACACTATGGATATGGTTGCCAGTTACATTGTAGAATTCTGTTTACCTACTTTATTTACTGAGACAGGGACAGTACACTGTAATATAGATTTTTCAAACAGGAGATTTGTTTTAACTAAATCTGGTGCAACAATTTTCACCTGTAGTCCCAGATCTATCCATTCTTTTCAGAAATTGATCCAAAATCTGAATTTAATCAGAGAAGGATGGCAGAGGCCTGTTTAACTATGTAATTGAACTCTATGGTAACAATACCCCCATGTGATCCAATGGTAAATTTTATTTTACTTGGTTTTGTACTGACAGAAAGGCATAAGTTTTTGTTTTAACTGCAATAATATGAATAAGCCCGGTTTGCAATCATCCCATGCATTTCAATTGTATACGCACGTTTCAGTGAATAGCTTTATAATGTTGTTTGTACGTTATTGAGCACTTCTACTGAGAATTTCTCCTTGTTGTGGATGCATTAAGTATCTAGATTCTAATTTATAGTCCCTTTGAAATTTCCGACAACACACAAAAGCCATATCCTGAAATTGTACATTATATACTATACACAATAGCAAACATAACTCACACATTCTGGAAAACAACCCAGCACATTCCACAGCAGCACGGGCCAGTCACATACCGAGCCACAGAGAGAAAACAGAGGACCATGGGGCTAGAGACGACCTCTGATAACCGCTGCTACATTACTGTGTTAGTCCAGAGGGTTTAAAAGGATTAGAGATAGGATATCCTCATGAGCCGAATATTTAGACCATAATATTAATAGACGACGATGGTTTATCCATGTAATCATTTTGGAGCCACTTTAGAAGAGAATTAAGAGTCTATTTTGTTTTATTGTCGATGCTCATTAGAAGCTACTAGAAGCTGCAAGAGTATTCAGTAACTAATTACATGAAATTCCCTGAGGAGACAATAGCTCATTTAAAGGGGAAATATGTAACAAGGGGTTAAGGGTCCACCACCTTTTTGTTTCCATGCAGATGCCTTGTTCCACAGTAGACAAGCATGGAGACAAGCCAGTGATGTCACTAGACCAAGTTACAGGTCAGATCTGTAGAGAGTTGGGCCAATTTACGGTAAGAATGCATGAATGCAGTGTATTTTTGAGGAGTATAAACACCTGTAATAGAATAAATGCAAGATAGACATATCCTGTACATTCCAGGTAAAGCAGTGACATTTCCATGGAAACCAGTAGGTGTACCTTCAACAGAGCTATTATAAGATTGTTAGTTTTAGTTTTAACTTGCAGCCAGGGGATGGAGGGGGTCTGGTTCGGGAACCACAGGATCTCTTGTCTGCTGTTTGCAGATGATGTTGTCCTGATGGCTTCATTGAGCCAGGATCTGCAGCAAGCACTGGGGCGGATTGCAGCCGAGTATGAAACGACTGGGCTGAGAATCAGCTCCTCCAATATCAAAGCCATGGTACTCGGCCGGAAAAAAGATGACTCGCCCTCTCCGGGTGGTGAGTCCTTGCCTCAATTGACAAGTGGATCGGTGCAACGTCCGCAGTGATGCAGTTACAGTTGTGGTAAAGAAGGAGCTGAGACGAAAAGCAAAACTCTCGATTTACCGGTCAATCTACATTCCTACCCTCACCTATGGTCATGAGCTTTGACTGAAAGGACAAGAACATGGATACTACCTGCGCAGATTGGCTACACAAATGCACTACCAATCTTCAGTATTTTTGCTTTATGAAATACTTATAACAAGAGCAACTGTGCCAGAATAAACAGTTTAAATATGAGGATGTGTTTTGTTTCAGGACATGCATTGTACCCCTACATCTCCTCTCTCACCCTACCCCTCCTCACTCTCCCTGTCCTGTTTGTGGATAGGTGTACGACACAGTCCTCACCGGTAGCAGAGAGCGTCCTTCGGAGGAGATGAGCACATTAATATTGCAGGGAAACTCCATCTGGTGGTAGTTAAAGTCATAATCAACCTTCTGCCACGAGATCAGGTTCCCTAGTGCGGTCACGTTCCTCACACCTGATCAAACACAAATGTCACGAATCAGACATTTTAAAACTAATAATGAGCTCAGCATAATGGATCATTTCAGAAGCAGCAATGTCTATCTCCATGAAGACAAGCGGGTGATGCCACTAAGCCATGTTACAGGACTGATCTGTGGAGAGGCAAGCCCACTCACAGCAAGAATAGATTGGTTTTCAAGTTGCTTTGTTTTAGCAATAAAACAGCTGGAACTGAATCATTGTACATCTCATGGACAAGCTGGTGAAGCTTTCACCAAAAAAGTTACATAGTACACCTTAGCATAGATTGCATTTATTGTATCATAAATCTATTGTTATCGTTGGGTCATTATGGAGATATACACATTATAATAAAGGACAGTACCTATAATGTTCACTGATATTCACTGTTATTTATGAATCTCAGTGCAACTTCCTGTTTAATCTTTAACACGTGAGACCTGGTGAAGCTGGCAACCAATGCAATCAACACAAAAGTTGTGCTCTCCAACTAATGTGCAGCTGTTGTTGTATGTTAGAATACTCAGATTCAGTGGCACCCCCTGATGGTGTAGGTGTGTATAGACTCCTGTACCTGTAGTGTCCAGCTGCCCTTGTTCTAGCCTCGTCTCGTCCAGAAAGAGTGATGTGTTTTTGGACAGCTGCAGTGCTCCGCTCACCAGACGATTGGCTGTGTAGTCCTTCTTTGGGACCAACCGCATCTGGTTCATGTTCTGCAGGCTCATGGGGAGGTAATATGACTGGGAAAACAAAATACTATTATGTATTATATGTATTAAGTATTACTTTGCAAAGGATACATCATAAAGTTTAAAGCTGAGACACATGATTTTCACACCACAAAAGGAGGAAGTCTGTATTTAAATCTGTCTGTCCCTTCAGTTACTCTAACAAGCCCTTTGGCCTTTGGCATAGTTAATCTCCACATGTATTCATTTTGGGCATGTGCACGCCTCTAGAACAGTTTTGTTTTTTTTACACTGAAGTGAAACTGGGATGGTCCACCCAAGTACATCCACTTCATTGTTAGCTACAGACAGTCTAAGTCTAATAAAGTCTGGTACCGCAGCTTTAAGCCAAGTGAACAGCAATTTAACCCATCCATTACACACATCTGGTCCAAAAATCTCCTATTTTTACTAATATAATAATAATAATAATAATATATCTGTACAGCTTGTCACTCACAGATGGCACCAGTTGCTGTATGATCTGATACAATCGTTCAGTGTAAGGGGACGCAGAGGGACAGCCGCTCAGATTCAGGGTGAACTTCCCCAAAGGCAAAACATCTCGCCGCGCGTAACTAGAAAAAAACAAAACAATAAACAGGAACTTAAGTCTCTATACAGAGTCAGAAAGAAAATAGATTTGTTATTTAATTCAAAAACAGTTTCATCCCTTCTACCATGAGGACATTTAACAAAGCTCTGGACTGAAGGTGAATTTTTATTGTACAGTTATTGTCTTAAATCTTTTGTCTGTTTATGTTGTTGACACAGTTGACGCAAGATTCCTTTTGAATGCTGTACCAAAAGCAAATTCCTCCAAGTTGTTTGTGTGGCCATTAATATTCTGATTATGATCATCATGAAATCCCAATATTATCGAAAGTCTCACATTATAGACTTTTGCAAAATAGATACAGATGAAAAAAAACATAGGTTTAGAGGTTTAGACTTTGGCAAATGTATACATGGTACTAAAATTCTAAATAGGTAGTAAAAATATCTGAGACAGGCACAATATACAGATTTATATGTGCAAGTATTAATAAAAAAATATAGTGAAAAATAAAATATATCTAGGCTATTTACAAGAAGTGGTGGGATAGAAAACAGCATCAGCTTCCTGTTACATGGAACATTTTGAGGACTTTTTCCCAATCAAAAGATATGGTATTTAGTTCTAAACAGTTAATCACTATGGCAATGGTCTTAATTTGTCATCATTGACAACTAATGGACAGATGCAAGTACTCACACAGTGGAGATGAGGTGGAGAATGAGGTATTCTGCCGCCAGAGCGTCTCCCAAAAGAACGTGAGTGAAATACGACAATAGCTCGGCCCGAACAGAGGGGAACTCAGGGAGGGTCGAGGATAAAACTAAAGAGGCAATGGGGAAAAAAATGAGTTGCCAAAAAATGTTTTAACTTCATGTAAATACACTCAAATAGTCCAGACTGTTTTGATAAGATGATGACGTGACTTGAAAACATTGTACAGTTTAGTCAAACAAATCTGGCTCCTCTGTTCATAACTAAATCTAATGGAGATGTGCAAGAAACATGTTTTTAACTAAGAGCAAAGTAAAAAAAAAAGGTATCCCTTGTTCCATAACAAAGGTGCCTCAGATTCTCTACCCTCACCTTCACACAACTTAGATTTTTTGTCTTTTTAATTGCCTAGTTGCATATCTATGAAGAGCAGATTTTTTACTAAAAGTGCATTTCTGGACTTCAAGTATTGTTTTTAATAAAGAAAACAAATGAATCTAGTTTCAATAAGAAAACCTTGCCATTTGATTAGTAATTTTATTTTTTTGTATGTATAGCACATTACTTTGCAAATCTAGAAATGTAGAAATTATGCCACTGAGCTTAAAATGACAAAATGCTTATGTATTCTGCCAGCTGGTCTTACAGGTGCTGTTGTCCTCTGCTGTTCCAGGGGGCAGTAGAGGGTTGTTGTGGCACAGGGGTCTGGCGTGGAGCATGTGCAGGCGTGGGACGAGCGAGGCAGGGGGACAGTGTACCCTCTGCTCCTCTGCCGTCTCCATGGAGTCCGCAGGGTCCAGGAGGGCACTGCTTTCCCTGTGAAATGGACAAAATCAATCTGAGTAACAGGGTCAGATTGCTCATATGATTATTGCGTAATTATACATTTATATAATTGTTTACCAACGATAAATCATAAAAACATTTAAGGATCTGTTTTTATGATTTGTTGTTGTATGAAAGCAGCTTTCCTTCAGGATTAATAAAGTTTCTATCTATCCAACTTGATATCACTAAAGCCGCTGTGCTGCATTTAAAACTTGAAAAACATAACTTTTTTTTTTATGGTTTGCAAAGGTCCAAAGATATTCATCGCTTAACTTATGCATTCCAGACATCCTAATTATTCACTGTACTGAGTTTAGAAGTGCTTTTAAGACCAGAGCGGAGTTTTGCTATCACAGTAAAGCTAACAAGAAGCAAACTAACACACATTTCATCTAATTAAAAAGTATTTTATGGCAGACAATACACAGTGGATTTATTTTGACCTCAAGAGCAGCTTATAATACTTTTGCAAGTCAAATTTTGCTCAAATACATGGGGGATTTTTAACTAAACACGTTTATCTCCCATTTTGTCTCCATCTTCCTTCCCATATTCACTACACCTCCTCTGTACATCTCAAAACATTTAAACATCCACTATGAAACTTTTGCATAAGCAGTAACATCTCCATGGACACAGACAAATGGAAGAAAGAAAGTTACCTTTAACATAAGATGGCCCATTAGTGTCTAAATATATATTACAATGTCTGCTGAATATCCTTGTACAGGTTGAAGTAAAGACCAATTCAATTACTTTTTATTATATAATAAAATATGATCATGTGCTTGCCATTACAGATTATTTGATTATAACTCCTTTCCTTCATAAATACGCTTAATGCAGGACAATACAATAGTCTTACCTTTCATCTGCCAGAGCACTCAGGGCTGGGCTAACAGACAGGATCCCATAAACCTCCAGTATGTCGTTGACTTTAAACTTGTCCCAGTCTTCATAAACCTGCAACAAAGCAATATATGCAATTCAGAAGATTTTTGGACAATGACTAAAACTACCCTAATAACTAAAAGTAGGTTTAAACATCTAGCACTATTTGGTTTGTAAAATCCAATCAAATTAATAATTCCCATTTATTGAACTTGCTGAGTAATATATTATTTACAAAACACTATCAAAACTAGCTGTTTTTGAAAACATGTCAAATTAGAATACCGAGTAAATCAAACAGACATTTTGAAAAACTTTCCGTAATTTGGTGCAATAATCACCAAGCCTTGTTGTTAGATATTCACAATAAATGTAAACTGACTTTGACGAGGCAGGAGGGGCCCTTCTCTCCAGGTAAAGGGAAGTTTAGATCGAGAGGAGGTGTGGTCGAGGTTTGATTTGATGGAGCTTCAGTCTCTTGTCTTTTACAGTCACCGTTTCCATAGTGTTCAGTCTGAGGACCTAAACAGTGACAGAAATAAAGAAATAAACGTTAAAAGAGCTGCTACTAGTAATAATGCATTCAGACCAGTCTGAGGACCTAAACAGAGCTAGAAATAAACAGAAGAGCAACTCTTAATAATAATATAAATAAATAATAATAAAAAAATAACAATAACAATACTTATTATTATCATCATCATCATCATCATATTTATGAAGACCCTTTTATTACTCAAAACACTTATTGCATTTTTCATTAATTTCTCAGTCACAGTAAGTAGTGGCTATGGCTTCTCGATTATGCGATAAAATGAAAGTCACTGTTATCCGGGTGTTGTAAAATCATGGATTATTTAAAACAATTATTTATGTGCTGACAAAAACAAAAACACTTATTATCATCCATTAGTCATTTTTATAATTCACATTTTGAGTGGCTTTACTCAGGGTTTTGGGCAGAACTAGCACCCATACTGTCCAAAACAACAGTACTCATATTTTAATTACACCTTTTCGTGACTGATGGTAATTATAATTGTAATCATGAATCAAATTTGATTAACTCCTCAGACCTCTTGGTGGCAAATTACTGATAAAGCCAAAGCTGCCATGGAAAACCATGGCTCTCATTCTGTGTTAATGGCCTTTTTTTTTACCATCAGTCACGACAACAAGTCCATGTGTGAAGTGTCTTGCCCAAGGACAACAACACAATAGGTGGTTTTCAGATTCTATAATATGACGATGTGAAATCTTATCATGGGAGACAAGAAACACTTTTTGTATTACATTTTACTTTCTACAGGAGAATTCACAAAATGTTGAGCCTGGTCATTCATATCAGTGAGTATATCCATTAATTTGCTAGCTTACACCAAAAAGCAACAATTTTAACAATATTAATTTTAGCTGCCCCCCCATCTGTATTAAATATTCTTCATCTATACAATGCTGTGATGTCATCTGAAACCCAGAAGTATCTTTAAGAGTTATACAGTACAACCTCCTACTTTAAAATTTGTGGCTAAAGTCTATAGACACTATAACAACAAAATGGCCACCATATAATATCAGGTAATGAGAGTTTCAGGTTTCAAAAATATTCTTGGTATTCTTTTTTTTTCTTTTTTTTTTTTAATTGTCAGCTGTTGGAGTGTTTAATTTCTAAATTACGATGTCAGGAGTTTATACCAGTTTGTTGTGTGTCCATCGCATCTCCTTCGTCTTCTTCGTAGCTGCGTTTCTGTCGAGTCGGAGCATACGATGTGGAGGGAGTGACCCGTGCTTGGCTTGAGGCGGTGTAACAGTGAGACAAGAGTCAAAGAAAACCCAAATGTCAGCTAAATTTTCCAATATCAATGTGTCACCCATGTCACCCATCCATAAAAAACTGGTATAACAAATCATACTTTTAAAATCTAGTACAGAAATATGGTATAAGTAGCTGTTGAGGTACTGTCTGCATTTGATTAGAAAGCATTATTATCCTATACCCATGAAGTGTACCATTAGTATGCTAGATGTTATTAGCTTTACTGTGACAGCAAAACTCTCAGTTGTGAAAAGAGCTCATTGCAGTCAACAACAAGGATGCTAGGAAAGGTAAATGAGGAATAACTTTGTTTTACTACAATAAGTTTATTAGAATTAACTAGTTTTGGTACAGCACCTTTAGCTAAAATGAGAAAGGATAGCTTATGCCACTACAGTGTCAAAACTCTATTAGTAACCAATATGTAAAACCATGTCTCATGATCAGTTTGGCCTGAGTTTTAAAACCATAGCTGTATATAGATGCAATGAAAGGATATCTCTTTGACCCAAGGGTTTTCTCCAGGGATAGGCACACAGTAGAAAGTCTGTCTCTCTGAAGTTACTGTGTTTTCTGAGTTAAAATCGATCTGAAAAACACAAGAGATCAGTGTTATGGAAAAGTCTGTGGGAGAACTGAATTTAAAGTTTTTGTATTTTAGTATTAGACTTACCCCAGAGTCAGCCACATCTCTGTACTTGCCGCATTTTAAAACCTGGGGGTAAATGGAAAAGTTTTAGTTAGAAAATAACTTTTACATGAAGTTATTATTAACCTATTTTTGAATCTAATTTAATAGTTATAGTTTTTATAGCATATAGCATAAGTGGTTCCTACATTAAAGTATGTAATTTCCATACTAGCTTAAACTTTTAGCAGTTTCTTTAATTTTACTCTGTGGTCTTACAAGGATTTGATATAGATTAAGACAATTCTATACAAATTTTAAAAAGGTCAAATTTTGTCTCATTGAAGTGATTTGTCAATGTAAATATCAGTTCAAATGAATCTAGTTTTGATACTAGTTCTCTTGTTTCTTCAAAATAATATGGCTCAAAAGTGTTTGTTGTTGTGATGAAAAAAAGTCTTCAATATTATCATTAATAGCAATATTTAATGTAAAAATATAGTTTTATCTACTGCTATCAAGTACTTAAACATGCATTAAATATCTCTCACCTTGGCTTTTGAAGATGGGTCCACAGTCTCATACACACCCATGTAAAACTCAGGGTCAAACATGTCCTGGATCAAACAGCGAAACTTCACCAGACTGTTGGGCTTCAAGTAATGCAGCGGCACATGGTTTAGAGATGGGATCTGGAGGTAAATATGACAAAACCATCATTAACACATGCTTTATTAGAATAGCTTGTACATTATAATTATACACCAGTGCATTACCGAGGTTTGAGCATCTTTTTCTTTAAGCTGCTCTTTAAAGAAACCAACAGCTTTTGCCTCCCACTTTGAGTCTGGGTTGTTTTGGGTTTCACCTGAAAAAGTTTAAAGACCATTACAGTAGGAGCAAGTAAGTAGTCTACTCTGAATTTTATATCTAATGCACAGATATCAGTGTATATCTACAAATTAAATCACAATATTAAAAGATGTTGGGTATTACAGTAAAATTATAAAAGGTGTGCAGGTCAAAACATACTTGAGTAAACTTTTGCATCCGAGTTTTCATTGAAAGTTATGACTTAACCAAAACTGATGCTTTTGTTTGAGTTTAGATGTTTGGACCATTTTTTCCAGATAGTTTTCAAACAGTGCAAAGAAGAAAAAGACGATGTTGCAGAGCCACATGTACGAAGTTGAGTTGTTAGCATGCTAAGAGGCTACCTCCCTGCAGTGCATTCATATGAGAGCTGTCAATGAGTAAAGCCCAGAGCCGCATAAACTCACCAAACATCGCCTCTACAACACCCAGCGGGTTGTTGATCCATTCCTGCGAGCAAGGCATCTTTAATCAATGAAACGGGACTGAGTAAAATAAAGTGATCCAACTAAAATTCGGAGGAAATCGGGTACTTTGTTGACTTTCCACTCGCTTCAGAGCCGCAGAAGCCAGGGCGGGAAAATTACGTCACTGGTTCAAGACAGGGTACGTTTGTTTTGAGAAAAGATACTGCCCACGTAACAATATGTATTTATTTTAAGTAAATATAATGTAATATATTTATACATGATGAAAAAGTATAATAATAATAATAATAATAATAATAATAATAATAATAATAATAATAATAACATTCAACCTAGGCTTACGTGGTTTCTATGGTAACAATAATCAATCCTTGAAAAAGTAGAATGAATTATTCTTTTTGGGCCCATCCATAGCCTGTAAATTGCAGAAAGCAAACATATTATAAAATGTGAAGGAATTACTCCTAACCGTTAGAGGCAGTAATAGGTCTTCCGTAAACATCGCAAAACGGCATCCGTAGTTGTGTAGATCTACAAATCATCCGTGCCTGCATTTTACCGTTTGTGATGTGATCCGTTTGTTAACATGTCAGTAAAAAATCGGCCAAGGAAAAGAGACGTGTTTTGAGGGCAGGTCGTGTACTGCCTCCTGCCACGGGTTCCGGTGGTGGTGGCTACGTGTAATTTTAAGTGAAAATGGCAGATAGAATTAAAAAACACCCGGACAGTAGTGCAAATTTACTGTTTAGTGCAGCTCCGGAGTTCAACTTTAACCTGCCCTTTCTGCCCGTGAGCCAGGCCGGTGGTCCGGCGTTGATGACAGGAGGTGAGCCACTTTGAAACGACAGAAATGTGTAAACTTTAGCCCTGGCATTAGCTGCTAATGAGCTAACCGGTGTTTTTGCACTGTTGTCAGCTGTTATTATGGTACGGAAGCATATCACATTTAACCTGGCCGTTTAAATGGGATAATATCCTGGTTTTGTTTGTACCAGCCTAGTGAATCGCTGACAAATTGACAATCCTTCTGTAATTATTTCATTCAGATAATTCTTGTCACCTGTTTACCAGTTATAAAATGGTTAACATCTTTGACAAAAAAAAGATTAGATTAAAACTTAACACTCAACTACTTTTATGGCTATATTTAAACATCTGGTCTACTTTAATATGACGCAATTATTCAGTAAATTCTTGGGGGCAAAAATTGCAGGTAATATCTCTGTCAGCAAGCCCCAGGACAGCTGTGGCTATAGCTCTTAAATGAGGAATGAATGAATAACTCAATTTGACTATGGTGTAAAGCACTGTGCGAAGTTTGTCAAATCCCATGTATATTTAAGCTGTATGAGCCGTATTTATTATTGCTTGGTACAAAAAAATAAATATAAAATAAGATTGAACTTGTAATCTCACTTTGTAGACACAGGAGATGTCAAGCTGATCCAATCCTAAAACAATGTTCACGTTTTTGTATTCAGATGATTCTGTTGGTGAAGAGGACAGCTTCGTAGGACAGACTTCAGATAACAGTCCCGCCCCCTCCACGTTTAACTACTTCTCAAATCCAGTGACCAGCGACCCATTTGCCTCCATTGGTCAACCATCAGGTCCCCCACAGACCCTCTCCCAAACCTTCTCTGCCCCTCTGCCCATGGGTCCAATCTCTACCCCGAGTTCTATCTCCATGGCTTCTATTCCTCCTCCTGCAGTCTCTCAAACACATCCTCCTTCTGCTTTTGGTGTTAATAATGCTGTTTACCAGAGCTCAATGGGACGGCATACCCCACCTCCGAGCTCCATGACCCCTCCTCCCTCCCTTCCTCCCCAGTCACATTCTCAGAGTCATAACCCGTATCGCCACACGCCCTCCAGTAGCCGGGCCAGTCCGTACATCCCAGCTCCAGAGGTCCTCCCCCCTACCCAATCCTCACCACAGCAGGCTCCGTATCCGTACAGTGCCCCCCCTCATTCTCAGGCATTCCTCCCTCCACCACCAGCTCAGAGCTTTAACAAGGTAAGCAGCTCATGTGTTTGTTATGAAGGAAGTATGTCAGGGAATGTTTATAAACAATCAGGTCCTGTCTCTATTCATGGGTTTCAGTTTCCTGTTATATGCAGCATTTTTCCCATTCACGTGGCATAATGTTTAGTTTCAAATTATTAATTGCTATGGCAACGGTCCAAGTTTTTCGTCATTCTGTATTCCATGGATAGTTCCCTGTTAGAGTGCTTATAAAGAAAGTCACACACACATGCCATAATGTGACACAAGACAAGCTTGACAAAAAGTCATTTTTACATTTTGTCTTTAACCTTGAGTTGCCAATTATTAATGTGAAGTTGCAATGTAATACCAGTAGTAACTATAAATTAAAATCATAAATTGCATAATTTGCAGCTTTTGAATAAACTTAAGACCTTTACCGTGTAATGATTCTGTAATTGCAACATAGGTTTCTCAGTGATTACCTGGGAGCTAATGAGTGTTGAGAACTGTTACAATATTTTAAAAAATATATAAAGTTATGCATGACATATAGCTTCTCATTGAGAAAAATAAATAAATAAGTAAAACCACCAAGCGGAAGAGATTGTGTAGGCCATACTCTTATCAATAGTGATTTAATGGGGTACTGTCATGCAAAGAGGGAAACATATATTACAAAAACATTTGTTAGTTATATTCCAATAATGAAATATTAAACAGTTGATCTTTTCCTTATTTGTTTTTATTCCTCTACTTGTTTCATTAAAGTGTTAAAAGTTTAATTGAAGTTTGCATGTGTCTTTCTAGCCCCCTTCCTCACAGATCCAGCCCCCTCCTCCCCCCTCTTTGTCCGGGGCAGTGGTCCCAGCTAGTCCCATGATGCCGTACAACTATAACGTGTACGAGACGGTTCAGCCGCACTGGTTCTACTGTAAACAGGTCGAATCCAAGAGCGTGTGGCTGCCATTCAGTATTATCGACTCACTGCAACTGGAGGAGATCTACAACTCGGGTACAGGCCAAGTACTGTTGCCATAGTAGTACACTGTAGAGAAGTAGTATTATGGTCTAAAGAATGTTTTGTTAAGGATTTTGTACATTTCTGATAGAGGGTCCGTCAACTGCTAACTGCTAAAAACACCTTGAAAAACATGCTTACTCTGAGCTTGATTGACTCTCCACACATCTGACCCGTAACTCGTCACCTGCTTGCGTAAAGATATGTTGAATGTCATATTGTGGGCAATTACATCTCCATAGAGACAAGCAGGTGATGGACCCTCCTAAAGAAAACGTATAGTTCACCTTTAAGAAATGCTTTAAACAGAAAAAAAAAATCCAAAATGACTGCACTGACCCTTGCAATGGTAAATGCACTGCCCGTATCTTCTTTGGACTTTGTATTTCACATTTTTTACAAACACTCATAGATCTAAACCACTAATAATTTTGTTCTTAATCTTTTATTAGTACTTTCATAATTATGGTCACACATTTGAGAGATTTTCTGGTTTTATTCTGTATTGAAGCACTCTTACTTGCTTTTGTGTTTATTTCTGTGTATTATGTTGTTTCAGTTCAACCAGATCCTGAAAATGTGATAGTTCGCACTGACGGAGGGCGATATGATGTTCAGTTGTACGACCGGCTGCGGACGGCAGTGTACTGGGAGGAGGAAGCCACCGAGGTTCGGCGCTGCACCTGGTTTTACAAAGGAGACAACGACAGTCGATTCATCCCCTACTCAGAGGAGTTCAGTGAAAAGCTTGAGGTTTGTGTCTAGACCTGTCACTAGGGCGGACCGATTATGGAAAAATATAAGTCACTACATATAACTATGTAGTGATGTTTTAATCGTAGGATTTTGTTCAAAGTTCACATTTTGTCTAGCAGCATAAATATTTGAGAGAAGACTGAAATCTAAACCATGCGTTTTCCATGTTTGGAGAGGTCTAAACTAAGGGTTAAGAAAGGGTTGGCAGGTTTATATTGAATAAGATAGGATTATTTTTAGCTTGCAATGGAAATTATATTAGCTGAATAATTAATTGTGAAATCCTTGTAATTTGCTTATTGCGACTTTTCAAATCATGATTTGGACTCATCTTGCATCCACAACATTAGCGCATTTTGCAATGTGATAAATTGCAAGTAAAAGAGAAAATATCATGATAAATAATAATGGTGAAACTACTTTATGTCACTGACACAAAGCGGAAACAGCACTTGGCAGCTTGGCCTGTGGCAATGACGAGCTCTGAATATACTAAATTATCTCTCCATGTTTTATCTCTCCATTCATGAATACACTGTTCAGACCACAGTCCAAATTCCTTCTTACTGCAGCACAGATATGGTGGGTTCAACAGCGTAGAGCTGAAGCAGTAGAATAGCAGTGGAAAGTGTTAAATAATAAGGAAGTTTTGTTTTTCTGTTAGTTTTTATTTTGTGCCAATTGGTTCTGTGCACTACAGCACCCGGCAACCTCACTGTTTGCATCACTACTTCCTGTCCTGTTCTTGTGTCTAATGCTAATTTCAAGGCATAATAAATATAAAAACAACACTACAAACTGAAGTAATCTACATATAACTGGGTAGTCTTTACTTCATTTAACAGAGAGCTATCTGCTATGCACAGAGGCTATTGGTCCAGTAATTGTGAAGACACAATCAAAGTTTTAGTTATATAAAATAAATAAATAAAATAATGTTGGTATAATAATTACCCTAACATAAATAACTTGTATTTCTAACATCAGGTTGAATATAAGAGAGCTGTGTCCACAAACCAGTGGCACCGCAGATTGGAGTTTCCTTCAGGAGAAACAATCGTCATGCACAACCCAAAGGTGAGAGCGCCATCGTCTGACTGAAATACAGTGTTTAATACTATGTATAAGTATGTGTATATGTATGTATTTATGTACAGTGGGGCAAAAAAGTATTTAGTCAGCCAACAATTGTGCAAGTGCTCCCACTTAAAAAGATGAGAGAGGCCTGTAATTTTCATCATATGTTCACTTCAACGACAGAATGGGGGGAAAGAATCCAAGAAATCACTATGTAGGATTTTTAATGAATTAATTGGTAATTTCCTCGGTAAAATAAGTATTTGGTCACCTACATACAAGCACCATTTCTGGCTCTTACAGACCTGTAAGGCTCATCTGTCCTCCACTCATTACCTGTATTAATGGCACCTCTTTGAACTCATTATCAGTATAAAAGACACCTGTCCACAACCTCAAACAGTCAGACTCCAAACTCCACTATGGCCAAGACCAAAGAGCTGTCAGGACACCAGAAGCAAAATTGTAGACATGCACCAGGCTGGGAAGACTGAATCTGCAATAGGTGAGCAGCTTGGTATGAAGAAATCAACTGTGAGAGCAATTATTAGAAAATGGAAGACATTCAAGACCACTGATAGTCTCCCTTGATCTGGGGCTCCACGCAAGATCTCATCCCGTGGGGTCAACATGATCACGGTGAACAGTGAACAAAAATCCCAGAACCACACAGGGGGGACTAGTGAAACTAGTGAATGACCTGCAGAGAACTGGGACCAATATAAAAAGGCTACCATCAGTAATATACTGCGTCACCATATTTATGTATATGTATCTATGTTTGTATATGTTCAGGTGATAGTGCAGTTCCAACCTTCCTCAATGCCTGACGAATGGGGCACGACACAGGACGGACAGGCCAGACCCCGGGTGGTCAAGAGGGGCATTGATGATGACCATGATGAAGTCCCAGATGGTAAAATAATGATATATCTGTAGCGGTTACATAATGCCCCTTTTAAAGCAATGAATATTATTCTGGTTGAGGGTCTGCCACCTTCTTGTTTCCATGGATATTGCTTTGCTTGGAATAATCCTCAGTATGGCATTAAGTTTATCTGATCTGTGGTGAGGCAAGAACGCAAGTTTTTAAAGTTGTGTTTTATCAATCAACTCACCTATGATTGAATAAATGTCTGATACATAGCAAATTTGATGCCATACTGTGGAACATTCAAGATAAAGCGATAACATCTCCATGGAAACAAGGAAATGGCACCCTAAAAAAAACAAAAATTTTGTCTTGAAATTTTCATTGATTAAATTTAGGAAGATGTATTATAGTAGGATATCTGAGCCTCTGTCTTACTCAGGTTCTCTCCCCAGACTTAAAATTAGTAGGTGTCATAATGATAGATGTTTCATGTCTGGATGTGATGTTATTACTTTAGTCTTGTTTGACCACCTTTTATAGTAAACATGTATTTAACTCTTTGTAATATTTCTTTTGTGTGTGTTTTTTAAATTTTCAGGTGAGCTTGCGACAGTGGACCATCTGGTTTTCATGGTTCATGGGATTGGTCCTGTCTGTGACCTGAGGTTTAGGAGCATGGTGGAGTGTGGTGAGTGCGTCTTTATATTATACTGCAAAATGCTACAGATCCACTATGAACTCTGTTGATGTTGTATCGGTGCAGCTAAATTGTGTATTTATCACTATAATTTTCAATATCCTTAAATGTATTCTTGATTCTTTTACTTAATGAATGCCCCTTCCTCTTTCTTCAGTTGATGATTTCCGCAGTGTGTCCCTGAAGCTGCTGCAGACTCACTTTAAGAAGCAGGTGGACGACCACACCATCAGCCGTGTGGAGTTTCTGCCTGTTCAGTGGCACACGGCCCTGCACGGAGACGCCACCGGGGTCGACAGGTCAGAACTCCACCAAATCTAAAGCTGCTGTGCAAACTGTCGGCAGTCATATTTTTACAGGCAAGATAAGGCTAAAAAACTAATCACCACTGAGCTGTGGATGAATATTGTATATAATTGTAAAGAAACTTGGAGCGTCAGAGAGTACCAGAGAAAAGGGCTATGTATCCCTATTATTAGCATCAGGATAATATGAACAAAACCACAGTTAAACTTTAGTTAGACCTTATGCCAATCTATTCAGAAGAAAATCACAAACCAGTACACACTTTCTGCTTGTCCCAGACCTGTATAAACATCTGTACAAATGGAGCTGACATTTAATAATAGTACTTTTATCATAACTCAACCAACTCATAAATCTTTTTGAGCTCGGGAAGATATGTCTTGCTCAGCACAATACAAAATATGTATAAACTTATTTAAGTGTGAATTTAGCTGCACCAATTCAATTACAGGACAACCACTCCCACATCTGCCCAAAATCATACCTATAATTGATTGGGTTATTTATTTATTCATTTATTGTCATCTTTCACTCCTCGTAGACGGATAAAGAAGATCACGTTGCCGAGCACTGGGCGTCTGCGTCACTTCACAAATGAGACTTTACTGGACGTGCTTTTTTACAACAGCCCCACATACTGTCAAACCATCATGGATACAGTCGCCATGGAGATGAACCGTCTCTACGCGCTGTTCATGGAGAGAAACCCCGACTACAAAGGATCAGTGTCAGTGTCTGGGCATAGTTTAGGTAAATACCAGGTTGATATGATATGATATTCTACACTAATACTGTTAATCTTGGCTAGAACTGAAATATTTTAATCTAGTTTTTAAATCAAGATTCGGTTCACCTTGAAAATATTATAATACTATACACACAACAGCATTTATATTGTACAGACAATTGATCAGCTAACGTAAAGCAAGAATTGCATTAAGGCTACACAGTTTTATAAAAAAATAAAATAAAATAAAAAGATTTTTATTAATACGTATTGCGATTAGATTTGCAATGTGTTTAAAAAGTTGGATTCTGTTTAGAGTGCACATTGTAAACAACTTCAGGAGTATTAACATTTGAGAGAAGATTGAAATATAACAAACTAATGCAAGAATCTCATGAATTTCAGAACATATTTGCAAACGTCTGAACTGTTAGTCCAAATTATAACTCCATGTTATAATTTTTTCTGTAACCGCCACGTTCATGTGCACCACAACAACTATCTCTGTTAACACCCAGACACAAAACGTGTGTAAAAAGAGTGCCCCGTAGCTATGGGGCATGTAAGGTAAACATAAAAACAAGAGCTAACAATCTCTTTCTATAAAAAAAATATATATATATATATATATATATATATATATATTTTTTTTTAGACCCCAAGTAAAAATGAGCTCATGAACCATAATCTTAAAAAACAGAATAACATGAATGTTTTAGTTTGAACAGCACATTCATTTAAATATCCTTTATGGAGAGCCTTCAGAAGCATGGTAAGCATGATAAAATGCTTGACTATTTCAGAAGATCTCTTTGTGGTTAGGACACTTGCTGCACTAAATCATATTTACAGTAATGTGTAAATACCACACCCCTGGCTCAAGCTCATTCAGATCTACAGCTACGGTCTCATCATAAGTTAATGCCAGGGATAGACCAACTGCAGGTGTTTGGTCATACAGTACTTTTGACATGCTTCACACTGACCTATGACCTTATGTAGTAGGCTGATGCATTCTGTGTCTTTGTTGCTAGAACTACTCCAAAGTCTCTGTAGCTTATCACAGAAGTATGTCCAAACCATTTAAATTAAGTTTCTCTAAATTTTTCATCATCTCACTCATTTTTCATGATCAGCATTAGCAGAACATTTATCCACACTGTCCACTATGTTCACACAGTAATGTCTTGAGCTAGTCAAGTCCAGTTTGATAGGTACCATCACCATAATATTCCATGTTCAGAAATGTCCCTGCTCTTTTCAATGATGTCTTACTCAAAAGGAGGGGGATGTTCACAGGGACCACTTCAGTTTATATATTACAGTTTGTGTTGCCAATCTTGGCCTGTGACTTTGTATTTCTGTTGTTTTTCTATGAAAAATGTATTATTTGCAAACGACAGTCTATTATCTATTGTATCCTTTGCAATCTGATAATTGTGCTTGTGATTATTGTGCGGCCTTAAATCACATGGAAATATCTTCTTGTTAGCGGAGAGCAGTACAAAACCCATATACTAGCCTTTGGGCTTTGCTGATTACAACTATTCAAAATGTGTTTGCAATTAATTTAATATATCTGCCATTTGCTAATATGAGTGAGGAAGACTGTGAAAGCTCTTTTTTTTTTAAAAAAAAACAATGTTATCAAGAAAGGATAATGTTACACAAATCCTATGTTTTCCTTGTGTATCTGCAGGATCTTTGATTCTCTTCGATCTTTTGTCAAACCAGAATCTTGGTTCATCGATGCCAATCATTCCCACAGCAAATGGAATAGAGCCACAGGTTAGAAATACACTCCAGTTCAAGATCCACATACATGTCAGAATGTATCAGTGATTTTGGTAAAGGTTTATTGGAACAGAAAATATATATAGATGATGGTTATAAAAACACAAAATATTTTTTTCTTACACAGAAGATAATTTATTAAGCAAAAAGCAAAGCAGAAGTCATCATATTTATACCAGTAAACCTATATAAGCATACGTGTCATAATGCATAAAAAACTCTAGTTCTTAAGACTTATAATAATTAAAGGGGCACTATTTAATTTTGCTGGAGTGCATCTTCCACCTGCTTGTCTCCATGGCGACGTTATTGCATTGCCTGGAATGTTTCACAGTATGGAATTATCCATCTTACATGGATCCAGTTTACAGCTCCCGCTTACATGTGTTTTATTGTTTCCTTAAGAGAAGTAGGTGACCCTTCACCAGAAAAAGTTACATAGTGCACCTTAAATTAGATTATTAACAATGCTAACTGTAATTGTTTTATATATATTTAAACCTTGCAGGTCCCAGCCCCAGTACCACAGATCACTCCGTCTGTGACTCCCCCTGTTGAAGAGGAGCCAAAAGAAGAGCCTAAAGGAGACGGGTTTGAGGATCTCAGCTCTGTCCTGGAACATTTAGGACTATCCGAATACAACAGCACTTTTGACCAGGAGAAAATCGACCTTGAGTCCTTTGTAAGTCTGTATAATATTCCATAAGCAACAGTTCTTATTTATTATTATTATTATTTTATTATTATTTTATATTTATCTATATATATTTTTTTCAGTTCATGTGCACAGTCGATGACCTGAAAGACATGGGAATCCCTCTGGGTCCCAGGAAGAAAATTGCAAAATTTGTCAGAGAGAGATTAAGCAAACAGGTAAGTTTTTGTTTAAATGTATACATTTTCCAAACCCTCAAATGTTAGATTTTGTAACGGCAAGTTTAATAAATAAACTAAATGTATCTACAATGAGAGCCACTTTTGTCATTATACTTTCATGTGTTAATTTCAGGTTGAGGAGAAAAAGACAGCAGAGGTGAAAGAGGTCGCTCCGGTGGTCACTCCTCCAACTGCAACTTCTGTCCCTGAACCAGAGAAGACACTTCCTGTTGGAGTCTCCTCTGTCCACGTCAACTACAACTACTTCAGAGTCGGAACGGGACAGGTACAGCATTACTATCAGTCCTGAAAACCTGAAAATTTATAGAGCCATCTTGGTATAAAACTATGAAAAAAATGACTGCAGATATTTAAGTGACTATTTTGAATCAAATTTCAAATACAAAAGTTGTTAGTTGAACCAATTCTGTTAGGATTTGTAAAGTCACAATGTCAAGTTTTTTCCACTCAAATGAATACATAATTATAATCTATACTACCACAGATTTTTGTCAAATTGAGTAATTGCAACTACTTTCTTTGGTTTTCTTATACTTATCTAGTCAATGTAATCCCTCAATTCCCAATGGCAGAAAATATTTCAAAGTTCATCTGGATAGCGTTTTTGAAATTGAGACATTTCAGCTGCCATTCTTATATTTAATTAATTGATTTAGTTTTACCAATTGATTCGTGTGTGAAGCATATTTAGTTGCACCACTCTAATGCCCTCCGTAAACCTGTGTTATATGTGTCAGTAGTAAATGTATTTGTTACTCTCTCCTCCAGGTGTCGGTGGTGTACCACACTCTGGACTTTGAGCCTGTGAGCTTCTTCGCTCTGGGGTCTCCCATCGGGATGTTCCTCACAGTGAGGGGTCTGGAGCGCATTGAGGAGACGTACCACCTGCCCACATGCAAGGGCTTCTTCAACATCTACCACCCGGTATGTAAGGGATAAATAATAAAGGGTTATAATAAAGCGTTATCCTTAATAAAGCATGAACATAGAATCATTTTTAGTAAGCTCTTTGTTCATTCATTTGTTAGTAAGGCTTGTGTAAGCGTCATTATTACTATTAAGTGTTACCATGCTTTTTATTACAGGTTTATTTATGTTTCCTTTCACCAAATTGACAACTGCTCTTCCTGGGGTTCATAAAAGGAAAATACAAAGTTCATTAGACAATTTTCTAAATCTATATATATGATATTGCATGTCCCAAATATCTATAAAAAAATCAATATGTTGCTCTCAAATGTAGAATATATAGGAATTTTCATAAAATCTTTGTCCCTGAAGTGGAATGTTCAAATCTGTTGATGAGAATTATGTATTATTTATTCACAAAACTGATGTGACAGAATAAAAAGGTTTTTTTTTTTTCATTTTTACTGGGCCTTCTTGATCATTTTGTGCACTTTATTAATAACCATAATTCATATTTCCTTGTAGTTGGACCCAGTGGCGTATCGCATTGAACCGCTGATCGTACCAGATTTGGACTTGAAGCCAGTTTTAATCCCACATCACAAAGGAAGAAAGAGACTCCACCTCGGTAACACATTCACAAGATATATATACTAGATTTAGTTTCCTCAACAAAGCATCACACCATCATAAATGTATTTATATTGTGTATAAATGTGGAATTGCTAATGCTAATCACTTCATATCATTAGGAAACACATTACAAAGCAAAGCTAATGGCAATTTAATCATTAGACATTAGTCAATTGTTTTTAAATGTTTTGTGAGTTTCTTCTTTTTCTTTTTAGCATTTTGTGTTTTGTTGTTGCCTTTATGTAATAAATATGGATAATACTGACTTTTATTAGGAGCTAATGGAGATCTTATACTAAACACGGATTTAAACTAAAGCAAAATTGCATATCATTACAAATTGGAGAAGTTTCTTATACTTTCCTGCACTGGGTCATAATTTTATCTTGTTTTATATTAATTCGACTTTTTTGTTTCAATGAATCACAATAGGTAATTTTAACTTGAAAATGAAGCAATATTAAACAGTACAGTGCAGTAGGCTGTTATGGGAGTGACTCCATTTTAGACTTCAAGCTGGTCTTCTGTTCGGGTACAGAAAGTAGCACTTTGTTTAAATTGTTTTTTGTTTTTTTTTCGTCAGAGTTGAAGGAGAGCCTGACACGGATGGGCTCAGACCTGAAGCAGGGTTTCATCAGCTCTCTCAAAAGCGCATGGCAAACTCTGAACGACTTCGCCCGCGCTCACACCTCGTCCGCGCAGCTACAGGCTCAACTCGCCATCGTCGCAAACCAGATCGAAGAGGAGGAGAAGAGCGCACAGCAAGGTCAGTCCACTTTATCACTGTCACATGCTTGATGGCAGAATAGTTAACATTCCTGCTAGCGTTCCAGCAAGGATCTTTGTTTTGTGAAGCTCTCCAGGGTTAAACGTTTGTCTATAGTTGAAAAATTGAATAAAATATATATTTAAAACATTTAAATGTACAATTGGCTAATCCTGAAATTCTTCAAAAGCACCACTGGAGGATCTGTGGATTTATATAGCTTTGAACATGAGACAAAGGCCAGACTATTTTGGCCAGACAGATGCCAGATCCTTGGTTAAATGAAGTTTAATCCACAAATATGTTGACTAAATCAGGACAAAGGCCCAATCTCAAACAAAGGGTATCAAAAAGAGAATCATACTAACTTACTATTTTTCACTATTACTTACTATTCATCTCCAGGCTTGTAGGGGGATCCTTTGGTTTTGTATACTCATTACATGCCCCCAATAAATCAAAATGAGCCTCATACTAAAATGAAAACATTACAATATTTTTTTTTTACTAAATCAACTGGGTCTAAATTAACCTACACTTTTTAAACATTTTGTCCAGAGGACAAGAGGGACATTGAGACACCAGAGCCACAGCGGGAGGAGGAGCCTCAGGTGAAGATCGGGCTTTTGAATGGAGGAAACAGGATCGACTATGTTCTTCAGGAAAAACCCATCGAGAGCTTCAATGAGTATCTGTTTGCTCTACAAAGCCATCTCTGCTACTGGTACAGCCTGATTTAAACTTAAAATTAAGATACTGTGAAGATCTAATATTAGGGCTGCACAATATATCGCAATTTAATTGAAAATGTAGAATATATAGGAATTTTCATAAAATCTTTGTCCCTGAAGTGAAATCTCAATTTGAGTTGCTGCAATTATGAAATCACATAGGCTGCAGTTATTAATATTATAGATAATGATTATAAGATATTGTCCTCTGCAAAAAACAAGTTATCCTGTCTTGTCACATATGAATGCTCCACGAGTTGTTTCCAATGTGCACTCTGCACAGAATCCAACTTTTTACCATTTATTGCTAATTTAATCGCAATTAGATTTTTTTTGCCAGACTTGTGCAGCCTTAAGATCTATCCCCCAACTTCCTTCAGTGAATCCCAAATGATCAATAGTTTAGTCTTACTCTTTTCTTATTCATTTTCTTCTTCATTACGGTATTTTCATATAAGTTATATGTGTGCAACATGAAATTAACCTCGCTGTAGTAGGCATACAAATTTAGTGTTTTTTATGTTTCACAAAATACATTTAAGATCGAGCCCTACAAAAAACAAATCTTAGGTCTTTCACATCCTCTTTATCTAGATAAGCTTATTATTTCCATATAAATATATATAAAGAATAATTAATATAAAAAATTATAACTATTTTATACTTTTGTTGCAGGGAGTCTGAAGACACAGCACTGCTCATCCTCAAAGAGATCTACAAAACCATGGGGATTCATCCAGAGCCACTCGCACATTAAAACATCGGGACAGAAAACCTTTAACTAATTTTACTGAAGCTGATCATTTCTTATTTTCTTATTTCTATCCATGTAGTTTATTGTATTAAGGTGAAAAACACACCTGTATAATGCCATTTGTCTTAATTAAGAGACACAAGTATGCTGGCAGATTTAAACTTTATATGACATTTTATAGATAAATTATAGCAGGGATTGAGTTTAGTGAAAGCATGTAAAATAAAATGTTAAATGAACAATAAGGAGCAGAGATGAGAGAGGTTAATGCAGTTGGATTTATTATGGCCAAAATTCAAAATAAACTTTGTAGTTTTTACAAAATGTTGGACAATGAGTGGAAGACATTTCTCCTGCCAAAAGAGAAGACTATTTACAAGCACTGGGATGTTTGAAAATGTATTAAATAACAAAGTACAAATGAGAGAAATAAAGCCTGCTCTATACAAGTGTGTCCTTTTTAATCCTAATTTATCCTTTCACTGCCATTGCAACAGCTGTACACATCTTTACACTGCAAAAACTCAATTAAAATCACTTGAATTCAAATTATCTAAATACAATTACAATTATCTAAATAAAAGTAGTTTAGTCATTTGTAATATATGTTTTGTATGTCTAATGTCTGGCCTACATCTAAAGAACTGGGTAATTATTAAAATTAGAGCCATGTGGTTTGTAGTGGAGTTCAGACTATGGAAGAGGAAATTGGTCTATTTGTGTTAAATGATACAGTTTAAAAGTGTCTGGTTTAGGCTCATGAAATCAATACTGAAAGCTATTTTTATTGTTTTTCAAAAGCAAATGCCTAATTGCCCAGCCTTATTTTTTTCATCTTTTAAGCAAATTTATTCATCCAAGGAGTAAGATTTTTGTTTTAGGGATTTGATGTCAAACTTACTTCACTAAAATTAAAAGAGAATCAACAAATCTAGAACAAAACTCAATAAGCCAAGTCAAAACTACTACAAGAGTCATATTCTGAATTCAAGTAATTTTAACAGATCTTCAGCTTTTATAACGTACAGTTCAGCATTTCCCTTCAAAGGTTTAAGCGCCAAATAAAAGCATTACAAACATGTATAAACAATGTATATTAGCAGTATTTACAAGAGCAGCCATAACATTCACTTTCTATATTAAAGATTGTAGTGCTGTAAAAAGTTGTATTTTTGTAACACTGGTCAGACCTGAAAGTCAAACATGCGAAGGTGAACCAACGTGCTTCAACCGATTGTCACTAAAGAAAGGTCCCTTTTTTCATCTTAAAAAAAAAAATCATAAAACAATTTGAACTGTAGGGCCACATTAAGAAAAATATATTCAGCTATGACATATTGGAAGCAATACAGAAGCTCAATTCAAGTGGGTTATTTAGAAATGTGCAATACGATTTATTGTTTTACTTAATACTTAACATGTTACTAGTTTAATTTAATTTTTGATTCTATGTCTTGTTCACAAAGAAATGCATTTAGATATATTTTGTATGTTTTGAGTATCTACCTCACCTCAATACTGTATGTTCAAGTTACTGAATAAAAAACAAAAACATCTTAATAGGGATGCACCGATCCAGATTTTTCAGATCTGACACTGATATTTAAACTTTAAGTATCTGCAAGTAACTGCTGAAAAGCTCTGCATGAATAAAAGTTCAAACATTAACAGTTCTGAGCCAACATCACACAATAAATACAGTAAATAGCCCATCAAATTAAAATCCCAAACAGGATCCCAAAGCCAGCAAATTTTTCTGGATTGATGCCAATATTCGACATCACTGTCAGTATCGGTGCATCCCTAACCTTAATTTGATACTTTTAATGCTTACTATTTGGTCTTTTAGTTGACTGGTTCAAAACTAGAGCTTTACCTAGTTAAGAACAAGATCCATGCCAGCTTGTAATAAAAAACAACATGCAGCAGTTTTAGGCCCAAAGTTTTACATTGTTTAATCTACAATTTCTTACATTGTGCCATTGGACGGATTCAGGTAGTTGCAAACGCTGTCTGCAGAAATTAAAGGTGTACTACATAACATTTCTGGTGGAGAGTCCGCCATTTGCTTGTCTCCATGAAGATATTATTGTTTTGCCTGGAAAGTTCCACAGTATGGCATTTAACTCCTCTATCTCCATATAAAGACAAGCACAAGACGCCACCAGGTCATGGCTGGGGAGAAACCGACTCCTCAAAGTAATAAAGGTATTTTTGAGGACTAAAAACACCCCTAATTGAATAAATACTTGTTAGATGAGTTTAATACCGTAGTGTGTAACATTTCAGGCAAAGTAATATCATCTCCATGGCAGAGGACCTTCTACCAGTAAAGTTACAGAGTGGGCCTTTAAGTACCACAAATATGTCTTCACATAGAGGAAAATTCAGTTGTGTAGACAGAACTGTTCAGGTTTAAGAGTTGCACAGCTGTAATAAAAAGGTCCAATGTTGTAGCTTTGTGTGATATAAGTTTGATCACACTTAATCCTTATTACATTGTGCCCTTTGACAAAATTTACCAAAACATTTGCTGGTTGAATGGTCTTTTCTTTACAATTCTGTTCAAGTTTCATGAAGTCTTCAATTAAATGTTCAGGAATGCTCAAGTCCTCCCAGAGGTTAAATATAAAGTTAAAAGATTAGTTAAGCAGCAGAGACTATGAAATAAAATAACATTAAGCATTGTAAAGAACAGTTTTAATGGCTTATATTGTTCCAAAGTTTAATATTTGTCTCTTCTTCGCTCGCTCCATCGGGCATTTGTTCATTTGTTGATCCTCCCAGCAGCGATTTAAATATTAAAATTGTCCCATTTGATCGTACCATTTTGTGAAGCTTCACATTCATAAATGAACTAGTTTTGGTACATTCATTTGTCTCCGATGTGCAGTGAAATGCAGTAGGCTTCATGTAAACAGGCTCTGTCCTCAATGCAGTCTTAATGCTGGCTTTATACTGCAGTAAAATAATCACGGTCACACTTTATTTTAAACCACACTGTATCTATTTCATTAAGTACAATGTCATGCCCTATGCCAACCTGTAATATGTATTTAATATTTTATAGCATTGAATTTAATACTGTATATTTAGGGAATCAGGCTGCTTATTACAGGTTGTAACATAGTGTAACATTGCTGATATAATGCATCAATTGTATTTTAAAATTAAGTATTGCCATAACTGTCTAAATTAATATGACTTGAATCCAGAAGATTAAGGTCCCATATTATGCTAATTAGACTTTTAATCATATTGTTTGCTCAACAGTAACTTAAAATGTGTTTTATTTCACACACTTTTTAATAAACCTGCATGCTACCAGTATTTGGGGAAAGGCCTGAAATATGCATAATATGTGATCATTAATCTTAAATTGAGTAGTTTAATTCATTTATTTATCAGTTGAGATTTAATGAAGTATGCTTATTAGACCTAGATTATTTTACTTTAAACTTATTTCATACTTCCTGTTGAAATGCAAATGTATCAAAACTGTGAGTAAACCCAGAACTAAACCTGGATTAGAATGGGACCAAACCAGGTCTACATCAGGACTAAACTTGTCTGAAATCAATTTACAAGCCCAAATATAATCAATACTAAAAAATTAAGCTTTTTATATCCTGAATTCAAGTACCTCCTGTAGATACTAGTTTTTGCAGTGTAGTTCTCATATCTTGTCTCTGTCCTCCCTCTTGCTCTGCGTCTTGAAAGCCTGTTTATGGAGGTGGGCTTCTATCTCCTCTCTGAACACGAGCATGCCCAGGTGGGGGTGAGAGGCCTCGTTCATAGCTTTGGACTGGATGCACATGCGGTACTGTTCTGGGGTCAGCTCGTCAGCGCACTGTTTCTCGTGCCAAAGGTGAAAGAGACTGGAGACCGGAGCGCGCACCACGATCACGTCACTGCGCAGGTACTTCTTATACAAATGTACGTCCTCCACGCCCCAGCCTTTAACATCCAGGTCAAACCCACCTGCAAAATGTGAGAAACAAGACATTACAACAGAGTATGACACAACCAGAGACACACTAGTGGTATGTCAGCATTACTTGTTGCTGACTAATAGCAGTTTGTTATGGTTCTTCAGTGTAAACTGTAATGTTTTTAAAGGGCCTGTACCTGATTTCAAACGATGAGTCAGGGACACTTCAGTTTTACTTTGAACTGTTATACCCGCCCACTTAGTACTTTGTGCCACTGAAATATTGCACAATGACATAGAAATAATATCATGTGGTTGTTTCGTTATAGTTCTCCATTTTCTGCCTACTACTTCTGTTCTCTTGAAATTGCACCATGTCAGTGAATCAAGTGTCTGGGAAAATGTCCAGGAGTTGGTTTCCCATGATTCTTAATAATAATGTGCTTGATTAAATAAAAAAGGTGAACCTGTCAGTAGCACAGACCCTTTAATTTATTATCAGTATTTTAATGTGCTTCAGTGTGCTTCACTATTAAATATTTACTTTTAAATTGTGATTCTGCACATTATTTAAACAATATAGCAAATAACAATAAAATAAAAGTAATATGAGTTTCTTGTTAAATTCTTGCATTTTATATTTACAGTTTATTCTGAATTTTTATTTGAGAAAAAAGTGCAGAAGAATTTGAATGATGACCAAATGCAAAGTAAAGCAGGAAAACCACATGTTCCTGTCACCGCAGCGTTTAGTCAATGGAGCGGGAATAAAACACTGCAGTCTTCAAGTGTGTTTTTCCAGTGCGGTATTTTAAAGTGCTTTTAAGGTATTTCGGTTTGTGGCTTAGTAATGTGTGTGCTAATCTCATCAGTTAGATCTCACTTTTTATACATGTTCTTTGACGTTTTGTTCAGATTAAGACCAAAACAAGACATCAAGTGACTTCTGATATTTGCAGTTAGTGTGCTACTTTAATTGTCCAAAGACTGAACAGCTAAAACGTACCTATATTTAAGAAATCTGAGCGGTACTGACAGGTCATGCCAAAACCAAAGTCTCTCCAAAAGCCAGCATCTTTTTTATGAATCTATAAAGAAAACATTTAAATAAAAGTTAATCGGCCGTTTGACATAAAGACACAAGAACACCGTTTAATCAGTACTGATGTTCTTACCAGCTGCAGTTCGATGGGTGGAGCCAGCTCCAAGTTTCCATAGACTATGGCAGGATTATACAGGCTAAAAACTACTGGATAAAACACCTTTTTATCTGCACAGATCAAACGACATGACAACATTAAATAAAGCAAAAAGCCCCCTACAAAATACACATAGATACAGGGCTCTCTAGTAATATCGGCATCCTTCATAACAGTTGAAAATACAACTCAGATGATTATAATAGTTTGTGTGACCTTCTTGTTATTTTAATAATTGTTAATTTAATAATTTGAGAAAAAAAGTAAAAAAAAAAAATTAAAATGTTCAAGCTGTATACACTACAGTATACTAGGGATGTCAAAAGTATCCAAAAATCTGATAGTAATCTATACTAAAACTAGTATTGAAACTAGATACTCATTTTAGCAGGTATCAATACTAAAAAACTCACATCCACAGGACAGAAATGTACCTTTCCTGAATCGCTTTAAAATGATCTTGAGCAATATCAGAACAAGTATAAGGCTATTATTTAATGCTGAAAATTACATTCTATTGTCTAAATAAAGTGTTTTTTTTTTCCATCGTAGTATCTGAATCAGTATTGCGTATCGAGTCTATTGCTTAGCATCAAAATCAAGTTTAGTCCCACGACAAGGCTACAGTTTACATGAAATTATCTCATCATTAGCGGTTCTGGTGACTCAACATTCTCCATGAATTAGTGGATGTGGTTACGTGCTCACTGTAAAACTGATTATTATCGGATTATAAAAATGACATTTAAATTGCAAATCTGGTCATGGTCCCTTTGATTACTCAGATTTTGTGGTGTGCATGTCCTTTTGATCATCTAAAATGTTTAGGAATCAGATAATAATCACATTTCTGTGTGCATGTAAACATAGCCACTGCTATGCCGTGGGTTAGCTGTGTTACCAACATTTTAAAGTAATCCTTTTTTTAAAAAAAATTTATTATCATTATTTTTATTTCAAAAACATTTATTCGCATCTTTTACTGATCTTATCTTTTACTGAAACCATTTTAATGGCAAATTTCTCAACTGAGATTTAATCAATACATATTTGATCAGAGGCGCCTATATCATCAGAGGGCACTGTAACTGTAATGGAGGTTTGGACCCACTAGGGGCAGAGTTGAGGCGACAGGTGTTGAGGAAGTCTGCGTTAAAGTGGATGTCGACGTCACAGAAGAACATGAGCACATCTCCTTTGGTCCAGGCGTGAGCCCCAATGTCCAGACCTCTGCCTCGAGAAAACTCCTCCTCCACTGGGATCAGGCTGTAGTTTGAAAAGCCCTCCTCCCTAAACACAAACATTAAACAAATGTAATATCAATGTAATCTATGATATGATGCATCATATATAATAAAAACTAAACTTGATGCTATGAATGTTGATAATAGTCCCATTCATTCAAATGTTTATCTGGGCCCTGGTCACAGCTGCAGGAGTCTGAGCAGTGACACCCAGAACTCTCAAGAGATGAAAGATTTGGAAAAAAAATATCAAAATGTGCTTTTTCTCCGAGCATTGCAGCCACAGAGCCACGCTGCTTGTTACTCGTGTTCTTTAAGTAAATCAAATTGCCGACATGAATAAAAATCACTTGTGAACAGTGAGGGATGGATAAAAATCAATGGAAAAAAGTGTGATATTCTCTTAATTTGAGGAATAGTTGCCTAAAAGTGGGACTAAGGGGACAGATATTGCAGCTTTGAAAATATTACTGTGGCATCTAAGACTGACACATTAAATATAAAAGCTTTAGACTTTTAAGAGAAAGACAAACCGTGACAGTTTTTCCAGAGAGGACCTGACCTCCGCGAGCCCGTCCTGCCCAAAGTAAACCACAGTGAGGTACACTCTCCGGTCCTGCTGGATACACACCTCCCTGAAACACAACAGTTAGAGAGTTTAGAGGCAATAAGTGGACATGGGGCATTTAGTCATGCGTTTATTCATGTTAATGGGACAGTAAAAGAGGTGGGATGAGGTGCAATTTCCCTAAGACAAGAGAAGATACGAGATTTTGACATAATTAATTTAAGTAAACTGTGTGATCAAGTTCACAATATTGCCCTGACCATTTTGTGTTTACTGTATTTAATATTTTTTTGTCATTGTAGTACTGCTTTTTTGAACTACAGCTTCTCAAGAAAAGTAACTCGCTTAGCCCCTTTTATGTCGAATTCAAATGTAAACACATGGAAACTGCGAGTCTTGCGAGATCTTGTGGCATGAGATCTTGTCCCTTTCCTTTATATTCATTTATCATGATGGGACAGCTATTATAGGAGTTGTTTTTTTGTTTTTGTTTTTTTTGTTTTTTACTAGATGGGATGAGACATGACACAAGATAAGAAAAGATTTAGATTTATTTGTTTATTTGTGTTTTCAGAATGATGAAAAATGAGGCCTGTTGCTACAGCGATTAATAATTTATAACTAAATATTATATCTTTTGGATGGAAAACTGTCTGAAGCTGAAACCCATGAATACTTTATATGTTGTGTACTTTATATGTTATGAATGAATCCATTTTGTTACATATTTCCTTTTAAGTGACTATTATTTTATTATAACTCAATGTAAACTATTTTGCGGTAAAACTGAAGACATTTAAACAATATAGAGAGAGAATCAGACTGTTCTCCACTGAGATGACACACCCTGTGGTAATTTGAATGAGCAATACCTTGTTTCATCCCTAATGGACCAACCAAGTGCTTTAATGCCCAAAGCCAGTCTCCATTTCAAAACCAAAAAATAATTAGCAAATCCACAGAGCTATGGAAATCTTATGAAAGAAATGGGAAACATGAGTAACATTTTGGAAATATGGTGTAGCTGCATTTTTGTTGTAAATGTGTTACATTGGGATACAAGTCAAAAGTATGTAAGCCCCATATACATTCATAACTATGCTATATCTTATTATTTTTATCCTTATGAATGATAATAATTCATCAGGTACTGAATTTTGTATTGCAATAATATGGAAACTACTTAACTGTGTGCAGTCTTTTCTCAAAAAACAGGTTTTATCTTTTTGGGGCACAAACCCAACACCAGCACAAAAGGCAATCCCCCAGCAACATGGAACGATGGGTCAAATACAGAGTACACATTTCAACATGAGGACAGTAAAGTGTACTTTAAAGTGTTGTCACAATACTAAAGTACTATTTCGCTACTACTATTTTAAACTTGATTTCGAAGGAATAGAGTAGATAGTACTTCTTTTTATATTGCCGTGTGGCCTTATATCTGTGTAGATATTGGTCCATGGGCGTATACTAGTCTATGTGGTCTTATACTGCTTCTGATTCCGCTCATCCTAAAGCTATTCAGGAAAGGTTAATTTCTGTCCTGCGAATATGACTTATTTAGTATCGATACTTGCTCAAATGAGTTTTGATAAGGGTTTTAGTATCAGATTTTTGATAACCCTCGTACCTTAGCCCAATTAATACATTTTCATCCATGTATATTTTATTTTATTAAAAAGGAATTTGAATCAAGTCTGGACATCAAGAACATGAGAAGCTTGTAATACCAAGTTTTGTCTAAACTGAACTTTGTTGCTTCACTGTCGTTTCTGCCAACAAACATTACTTTTACTGTTGGTTAATAGACTAGATGTTAAAATAAACATGCTGTAACAGTATCTCCTAAAGTGACTCACCTGAAGTTGTTTAAAAACTGTGTGAACGTCTCGACTCGTCCTGACAGAGGTACGATAATATTTATGATGATTCCCGAAGTGTCGACAGATGTGCTCCTCACTTTCATCAAAGGACCGAACGGACGAAACAAGGTCACGTGACGAAAACTATTTGAATCTTCTTTGGCGAAAAACAGTTCATACAAACTGCCCTTGTCCCGCTCCGTCCGATAAAGCCCTGAGACAGAGAGGGAGAGGGGTCATGTGATCTGATGAAATGGAAAATAAACTTGAAAATAAAAAAAGACTTGGGGAATATATAATCTACAAGGCAATATTGAAATTGTTGCTTTAAAAATATGCAACATTTGAATACTGAATATACTATATAAAAAGAAAAGAAATCCAAAAGAGCTGATTTAGAGTATAAAATGATAGTTCTCAATTTTTCTGGTTTCACATTTGTGTAATGCAAGATGCTAAGCTAATTTCAGCACATTTCTGATGGATTGCACAAATATGAAAAGATTTATCAGCTGATATATACAAAAAATATGACACATTTTCATCAGTTGATAGAGACAGTTCATACTAGTCCCTTCATGAAACAATTCTACAAGAAATTGACCTTATTCTGGAGCTTAATGTAAAACGTTTGGTGCTGGAATTACTATAGTGTAGATAACTTTTAAAAATGACTACAATGTTTATACGGAAAAACGAATCCCAAAGAATAAATCCCAATTTTTTTTAAAGTCATTTTGAATTAGCAAACAGTAATATATTTTTTCTAGAGTAAATTAAATGTAAAATTATCCTGTCTCCATGGAGTTTTATTATGTATAAAATCTGCTAAGCCTGAAGTTTAGAGCTCTGAAATGCATGAAATTCTTTTATTAGTTTAGCTTTTAATATTTTAGTACTCATGGGTGTGTTTAAATGTGCACAAAACTGAAACTTCACAATACTGTCTGAAATTTTTCATACTTTAAAACTCTGTACATAAAACGTGAAGTAGTAATAGTTGGTCATTCGGTTGAACAGGGGCAAGAATATTCAACACTTCAAATCACTTGTGCCACAATTGCTGGGTTTCAGATTACATCACAACATCCTATAGGCCAATATTATTTAATACAGATGAGGGGCAGCTAAAATGAATGTTTTTAAAATACAGATCTTTGTTGTAATATAGTGAGTTTTTGAGTCTAGTCACTGATAAAAATGATCAAGTTCTTTGAGGCAATCATTGGGTGTAATGTAATGTACTACCTTCAGTAAAATGTGCCTCTGTGTACAGCTGCCTCTGCATGGCCCCTTCCTCCTCTGCCCCATCCTCTTCATCAGGGTTATTGATGATGTCCAGTGCGGCCTCGATCACCTCCACCAACTCGTCCCTGCGGTCCTTCCTCACGGGTTTCTCCTCTGGGTGCCGTGTTAACCCCATCTCCAACTGGTAAACCTTAGACGATGTAAAGCTCTCAAATGGGACCAATGCATATTCACTGGCCAGTCTGGCACCTGTGTTAACTTCAGCTTTGTCAATTTGAGAGTGTAAGTATTCTAAAAGATCACTAGGTTCTTGGTCTTTAGTTTCGGTTAACCCTTGCACCACAGGAGCCTCCTTTTTATCCTGTAACATTTTTAACTTTTCACTCATTTCTTGCAGTTCTTGCTTGAGCTGTGCAATTTGTCGTTTTAAGCTTGCAGCGCGGTTCAGATGACGTTCCTCTTGTTCCTGGAGTAATGCCTGATAGTATTCCCGTCCATACTGGTCCACTCCGGGAGCAGACAGGTTGAGGTCTGTCGGAGGGGTGCATTCGAGCAGATAGGCAAATAGGAGGAGAACCAGGAGCAGGCAGAGGCCCAAGAAAAGCCACCGGACGCGGCCGTGGAGCTGCAACCCGCGCCTGGGCATAGCTACGGCGGCTAAGGCTCACCAGTCTGCATGGTCCTCCAATTACTTCTCATAGACAGTCACATCACTACAAACATGCTCCCAATGCAATTAGGAACAGAGTCTCAGCCATTTATCCATATTCATTTAAGAGTTATCCATGAGTATGTCTATTGCTTTGGTGAAGAAAGAGCATCCTGTGTCTTTTGAAATGTGTCCGAGAAAAATCCATGCAGTGGTCACCTGATGACAAAAAATATTGTTAATAACTAAATCTTATGTGAACGTTTAATGCTGCAATAATAACCTCTACAAACATGTTCTGAAATTCATGGGATTCTTGTATTAGTTTATCAGTCCATATTTCAGTCTTCTCTCACATCTTAATGCTGCTGTAATATTTTAAAACACACACAACACACACTGTTTAAACATATATTGCAAATATAATCACAACAACTGAGAACTAAGAAAACAACTTCTATGTTATAACAAAAGAAAAATTCAACTCTGTCAACTGGACAGAAGTTTTAGAATGAAGACGTTTCACCGCTCATTCAAGCGACTTCAGTTCTGGTCAGATTGCTGCTGGACATGGCCTTGTATCTATTTGAAGGTAGGAGCTAACTGCACAGAAACACACCTATTTGTTTACAGTTTTTGTTTTTAGCTAGGTCTATTGAACTAGACTAAGTGCAAACTGTGCTTGAGGCATATTTTTCCATAATTTACTGCAGATATTAGTGCTGTGGATTCGAAAATCAAGTTCACACGGGAAGAGATCAAGGAGAAGAAACTGGCCTTCTTAGATTGTGCAGTAACTCTAGGAGTTACTGGCGACTCCAGGTAGAAGTCTTCGGGATGCTCACACACAGCAACCAATACCTGCTTTTCGATTCACACCATCCACAGTAGCACAAACTCAGAGTTATTCGAACATTACAACACAGGGCTTAAGTGGTTCCTAAAAGCACAGAGGGAAAAGTGAAAGAACTGTTGGCGGATGTACAACATGGGCCTTCAATAGATCTAACGAAGAATCTGAACCTAGGAGAAAAGGTGTAACTATTCCCTCCACAGCTGGTGTGTCTGAAAAGCTTCAGAGAATTTTCAGACAGCATAAATCACGGTCTATTTCAAACCTACAAACACTTTAAGACAAAAACTGATTCACCCAAAGAAACAGTGCAATGTGGTCTACTCCATTCAATGTAGTGAAGACTGCAGTGAGAGTTATATTGGAGAAATAAACAGTCACTCCTTAAGATAATGTACCAACACTGTCGCGACAGCAGCTCAGGGCCCCAGTCTTCTGTACAGATGTTAGCCAAAGAAAATAAATAGTTTGAGAGGAGAGTTAAAAAGGGAATTTTTGTGAGGAAAGACAATCCATCTTTTGAATTTATCTCCTATATATAACTCCATCCTCAGACCTAAATCAAAACAAGGAAAACAACAGTGATAGCCATTAGGTGTGAGAGCACCCATTAGGAGCCTGAACGATTATGCAAAATATGACTCAAGCACAGCTCACACTTAGTGTAGTTCAATAGACCTAGCTAACAAACAAATAGGTGTGTTAGTTCCTGTGTAGTTAGCTCCTCCCTTCAGATATAAGGGACTGTCCAAGAGCAATCTGACCAGAACTGAAGAAGTCGCTTGGATGAGCGGTGAAACATCTTCACTCTAAAACTTTTGTCCAGTTGACAGAATTGAATTTTTCTTTTATTGTTGATCATACCTGGATGACTGAGAGATTACATAACTTCCATGTTAAGTAATGAGAAACCTCAAATAACAGAGGACCATAACATTATTGTCGTACATTTATTTAGTCATTTTACATCATGGATATTCAGATACCTATAATTTAGCAAAATAAGGTACATCCGTATTAAAAAGTTAATAATATAATCTCTGCTTGTTGCATAATCAAATAAGATAAAAATGACCTGGGCTTAAATCACAACAGCCACCTCCAAAATAAACAATAGAAAGTTAACTTCATTAAAAGTAATGTAGCGAATTGTTTGCACTTAAATTAAACAATTAATGAGTTACACCAATTAGATTAAAAGGACAGTCAGAAATTAGATACAGTTAAAGGGTCCTCCTGTTAGCACTGAAGCTAAAACTACAGTAACATTTTAGGGCTAAACATCCTGTTAAAATGATTGCCTTCAAAATAAAAGCACTATTATTTTCAGTTTCATAGGGTTTCAGTCGTGACACAATATCAAGGACTAACTCACTATGGGTCTAATACCAAAAAACTACAGTCAATATCATATCTCATTTTATAGACTTGAACAGGCTAAATGTAATTGAGCACAAAAATGAGTCAGGTATTCACCCACAAAGTCAGCGGTTTGAATGTTGAGTTCATACTGTTGTTTTGTCATTGAGCAAGACACATCGCATGTATTTCCCATTGCAGTAACATTATATGGTTTGTCGCAACAGGAAGGGCATCTGTCTTAAAACCTGTCAAATGACCAAGAAGCTGTTTTCCCTAAACTTAAAGGTGCACTATGTAACTTTTCTATTTTCTATCTCCATAGAGATTTTATTCCTTTTCTTACAGTATGCTATTAATCTATCTTCAAATATTTTGTATCAATAAATATAGATGCATATTGTGTAATTTGTATGTGTATAATGTCATGTGTATAATTCCATATTGTGGAACATTCCAGGTAAAGCAATATCTCCTCGAACACAAGCACGTGGCAGCCCCTCCACCGTAGTTCAGATTAGCACAACAAATATCTATGTAAATTGTGAAGACACATTTGGCTGTGGCATTTAAACTTAAATGTATTATGCTTTATTATTAATCGTAGTTAATGAGATCTTGTCTGTATTGAGCCCTTTAAACCACTTTAAAGGTGACATTTTCACAGCACTTTTAAAGGTCAGCTCTCACGTCGCGCAGAGGAGGTATTTCAGCTTGTGTCAGCTGGGCTCTGTGTAAATCAGAGGCAAAGGTGTAATTAAAACCAGTAGGGATCCAGGAGCTGTGAGCAGGCATTTATGACCTAAAGGTAAACATATTTAAACAACTACTGAAGAGGAACAAACCGGAAAAGTGCTGATGAAGTAGCAGGTATGTTTGTGGTGCAAATGTTTTCTAGTGGGGTGGCACAGTATCTTTCAAAACTTGGCTAGGTGTGCAATTATCAAATCACAAAGACTGTAGTTATTTAGGTAATAAAATGTCCCCTGTAACCAACAACACATCATGTCTTTTGATAAAAAAAAAAAAAAAAAAAAAAAAAAGCATTTTAGTATTCACCTACAAACATGTTTTGAATGCATGGGATTCTTGTATTAGTTATCACTTCAACTCTTCTCTCGAATGTTAAGATCCTGGAGTTGTTTACAATGAGCACTTTTAACAGAAACTTTGTAAACATATTGCAAATTGAATCTCAATAACAATACTTGTCATAAAAAATTCAATTAGTCTTTTTTTATATGTCCCTATTTTCTAATGTGGCTTGTTTTTGGACCCTGCAAGTAGGTTAAGAAGTTTTTTAATATTTATGTCTTTTTCAAGATTAAAGTGTGAGTGTAATAACCACAATCATTTGAACATTTTTTAATGTTATGACAGCACTTCAAGACTTGTTCTCTATTTGTAAGTCCATCTCACACTTGAGTGACAACAGCTGTAGCTACATTTGAAAAGGTCATTACTCTGCAGAACATCATGCTCATAAAATATTCAGAATAAATATTGAATTTTGCCTCTCATTCAAGAGACTATCAATTCAGATAGCAACCTTTTGAAACTCTTGAATAGCCTAGGGATTACACCAACATTCCCATAAAATAAAATGTATGAGGGCACTGAGCATCCTTATTACAAGATCTGTGTAGGCTTTTAAGTATTGCTCTGACACCGTAAGAACTACTTAATTGTAATTGTACCATTCAAAGTTTTGAGTAGGCTATGTAAACTTATCATTAGCAAATCAGTTTTAACTATTACGTGTAGGATTATAACTTTAAAACTGAAAAATGACAGCCAAACACTACAGAGGTTTCACCAAATAGATTGTTTGTTCAAATATCACGCCTATTTGATTGCTAAATCGTTTCTAGACTTTGCAACGTGCAAACAAACTAAACTAACAGCATAGATGCATTTTATGGGTGTGTGACCGTTCCACAAAAGTAATTTATAGAGCATTTATAACACACTAAATATTGTATTCGGTTTCATTTTAAGAAACTCACTTCCCTGAAATATCTTAAATTAGCGGTTACCTTTTATACTGAAACTAGTCTCGGGAATTAATGGAGATTTGAGGCTAACTTAGCACCACCCTCCGCAGCACCGCTAGATTTCATCCTTTTATCGTCTACTAAAGATGCTACATAAATGTTTGTACGATTTTAGATATGCTACTCACTTGTTTTGTTCGGTCTCCATCCAGGCACGTGGTAAAAATAAAAGATTTAGGTGTAAAATCCCTCAGTGACGACCGGACAGTGAAACAAATGATGCCACGGAGCAGTGAAAAGAGTGGGTCTAGTCCACTTCCGCTAAACGGCGTCCAATGAGAGCGTTGCTATGGTAATGACGTCGCCGAGCACGTTGTTACGCCTCTGTAATTTATCTGTAGTAAGCCATTAATCATGTTTGTGCTGTACTGTGTGAAAGATTTGGAAAGGATGTATCAGAATGTACAAACTGTAAAGTACATTTATAATGACATGCTTTACACATTCATTAAATTTATAAGAGAAAAGCATTCTTTAATGCTCGTTAATAAAACACACAATGTGCGTCAATAAACCGCACACACCCTGGATTAATGATCAAAGAGAACCAGTAAAACTACCAGATCTCTAAATCTTATCTAACATGTCAGGACTAACATAAACATTTTGAACAGGTTTGGTCATAGGCTTATTCATGGGTTTTGCTTCCTGTTATGGCCGAAGTGACAGTTTGAGGACTTCACCATTCAAAATATATAGTATTTGTTTTAAATTCTTAATTGCTATGGCAACAGGCAGTCATTTTAGTCATTCTGAAACTAAGTGTAGGCCCAAGGTGTTAAAATAGCCACTTGCAAAAGTAGAAGTAATTCATAAATAGGGTAACCTAGGGTAAGCTAAAATAGAAAGCATATAGAAAAACACTACTACTTTGCTACTTTAGTGACCATCACTTTAGATTGGTTGACTCTATTGTTAGACTGCTCACATCTTCATGCAGGGACACAGTTCAAGAGGAGCTGTCTTTGCAATTTGTGGTATGGCTTATCTCAATACATGTGACAAAAATAACAGACATCCAGTTTGTTTTTTCCAAAATCACAAATCATCATTCAAATTCTAAATGGTCTCAATGGTATTTTCACATTTGCACAATCTTCATATCAAAATTGGGACTGAACTGAGAATGAACTGGGACTCAACCTGGAACTAAACCCAGCCTACAACAGGACCCAAACAAATCGACATTAGAACTTAAACTGCCCAAACCAGAACAACTGTGAATGCACTCTTAATCACCAAAGAAACAAGGGCCTATGGGCACTGGGCATATGATGGCAGAGAGCTAACAGTGACTTTGATGAGTGGCAAATAAAACACAAGTGCACTTTTTACCTGAAAGTGTGGCTAATCAATCTATAGTGGCATTACTAGTAAAAATGTTGGTACAGACCCAACAGTCACTTTAGACTGATGAAAAGCTGTATTATACAATAAAAATGCCATATTATGAAGGTTGACTATCCAGTCTCTGCTAGTGCCTGTGTCTTTGGGCAAGGTGTAAATGTAAGGTGTGATTGGTGGGGACTGGAGAGGTCGATGGCACAGAATAACAGCCACATTTCTGCCAGAGGGCAACTATGGTCACATATCTTAACACCTTTTTATTGAGAGGGAAAATAATAAAGGGCCTATGTAAACCTTTATGACATTTAATACATGCAAAATCAAGTCCTAATTTATCTTCTGCATGTTTGCACTTATCATTGGTGCTGAATAAACATGGTACAGAAAAGCACTGTATGTTTTCTCTTTTGTACTGATAAAGGAAAATACAAGACAATAATTTTACTGTTTATTTAATAACTGTAACATAACCAAATATTCTCAACATAACAATGATACACACAGTAGTTTACATGACCTGACTTTTTACACAAAGTTTGCCAAGTACAGACAATGGATCTACATTACGCCTCTTGACTTTACAATGGACTCACTTGTTGATATTGTCACATAAAAAAGAGCTAGATTGACCAGTACGGATGGTTTCTGAACATGTTTATCTTTGGCAAAAACTGTTGCGAGGTGGGATCACAAATATGACATCAGCAACACAGTATAAACTTTAATTTTTTTTTCAAACTTAGGCGACGGTAAAGACGTCCCTTATGTATTATTCCTGGGCTGGACAAGGTCTTCATTCAGGGACATGTATTTATCATGGTTGGCTATTGTCGAAGCAGCACAGGCACTTTGAAAGACGCGGACATACAATCTGGTACAATATCATGCATGATACAGCTCAGCCGTCTTTGAGGTAATACTGAAAGTGCATATGACAGGTTAGACTATTCATTTTGCTAATAGTTATCATAATTACATTAATTTTTGTGTGGAAATCTTGCCTTTTTTCCTGGTTTGACTATCTGGGTAAAGTTTATCATTACCTGGTTGAACATTGGTTAGCATGTGTGAAATAATTAGAGGTTATTATGTTACCTAGCAACCATTCAGTAAACACGGGCCAAAACATGTTTAATTTACAGGCTGGTTATGATTTGACAAATAGAAATATATCACAGTGCCTTAATTTTCTTTTTTAACAACAGGTTTTAAATTGTCAGAAAAATGTCTTGTGAGTAAATTGTTTGTGCATTTTGGATGGAAGAGTATTTATGACATAGATAAGAGGGGTTCCTTTTTACGCTACTCTCTGTAATTTTTAACTTTTATTTTACAACATTTCTTCACAAACCGGCACTTGACTGATGTAAAACTATGATGAATATTTACCACAGGTACTATCCCACCATACAAAGTAACAATTAGAAAAACATGAAAACCTGTCATATGCACCTGACTTTAACATAGTGAAAAAAGCTTGGTCTATGTCCATGAACCAACGTTTTGCAGCAAAACAGATCCCAGTTTTAAAATACCCGTGCAACAGAAATGAAGGGAACCAACTTTAGCTTCATCAGATTGTAATATATATTTACAGTCTTATAGAAATATACACATCTAGTACTGATTAGTCACTTGATTTGTCTGGTTGCCTTTAGCTATCGCACGTCTCCACAGGTTTTGGGGGTGAGGGCAAAGCCATCCAGTTTGCATATACACTATCATTGGCATATCTTGTAAAGAGCGGATTAGAGGCATCGTGTCTGCTGAGCGGCACCGGGCTCTTCTCGGGCCAGTTGGGGTAAGACATGCCTAAAAACGAGAACATATCATTTTTCGGCGCTCAGTAACAGATAAACAGCGTGCACACAGCAAGGCTTTTCAACTCAACTCTGACAGGAGAAAGAGGATGTTGCAGAAAATATTAAAATAAATAAAGCTTTGGCAGTGTCTATTTTGTGTTATTATTATGTGATTCATTTAATATTCTTTTTTCAAGCAAATTAGTAAAACATGAACTTATCTTAGTTTGATTATTTGAAAAAGGGACCTATTGTTGGGACCCAGGTGTTCACTAGCTTTACAGTATTATTGTAAATATCTCTATGCTTTTGAGTAAGAGTTAACCCATTATAGTAAAGCATTTTGTAAGTACTGTAAGAAAGTTTATTTAGACAGCACTTTTCACAGGCCATAGTCACAAAATGCTTCACAGCAATGTACTCTGTGAAGAGTATATTTGTGCATAATATTTTTCTAATATAATAATAACTGACAGATTGTCTATATAACAATCATAGCTTGAGCTGTTGGTGTTATTGGCAACCATTTTTAGCAATGCATAAGACAGAAATAGGTCTATATATAAAGAAAAAAGTAACATAAAATGTATTTTAACCAGTGCTTCATAGATTTTGTTTTGAAATTGTACATTTATCTTAAAATTACCTACTTGTGAGCATTGTAAACGTGTTTGCAATCATGGATCTAATAATGACTTATTTAGCTAAAATGCAAATCATTTCTATTCATGGGTTTCAGCTTCCTGTTATATGCAACATTTTGAGGACTTTTTTTTGTTATATGATATATTCAAAAGATATAACACTAAGTTGTATTAATTGTTTATCACTATGCCGTTCTGAAACCCATGGATACTTGAGATGTTATTCAAGAGTCGTGCTCAAAAGCCTTACTGTTTTTCTGTTGAGTTTTCTAGATTAAAGCTTTTATAGAAAAGACAGTTTAGACTCAGACCACAGTGAGTGATTGGTTCGACGTGGACCTGTTTCAAATGTTACACAGCATTTCTCAAAGCAAAAACAAAATGGAGAGATGTGATGGGACTATGTACAAACCAAATGCAGATGAATTATGAGTACATGTATATTATGTAAGTGCTTTAAATTAAAATTAAAGGTGCACTATGCAACTTTTCTGGTGGGGGGGGGGGGGGGGGGGGGGTCTGCCACCTGCTTGTCTTCAAGCTTTGCCTAGAATGTTCTATACATTTCTTGTATTTAATTAACTGCAGGTATTTTTATTGCTCAAAAATACATTGAAATACATTTTTTTTTACTGTGAGTGGTGTTGCCTCTCCACAGATCTGACCTATAACTTAGCCTCATGGCACCCCCTGCTTGTCTCCATGGTGATAAAAGTAATGCCATTCTGTCAAACATTCCAGGCAATGCAGAAATATCTCCATGGAGACAATCAAATGGCTTAGTCCAGAAAAGATCCAAAGTGCACCTTTAAAAGATATATTTGATATTTACAGATGTATTTTGGTCGGAATTACATTAGAAGCAGGTCCAAATAAACAAAAACACAAGGTCTTTTTTTTCCTCTCATTTGCGGTGAAATGGGAGATATGTCAACAGCAAAAGGCATGCCTATAGATCACAGTCACACCACTACAGAAGCCAATCACAACTTGCCAAAAAACAGTGTGTCCTGTGTCTAAATAAATCCTAAAATCGAGTAAATGCGTGGGAGATTCTACCATAGAGCTTGTTTTCAATCCATGTGGAGGGGAGTGAGCGAGGGACAGGGGCGTTATTACAGTCCACAAGAGGAGTATCTTCTTCAGAGAGAGCGTCGTCGTACAGCAGCCCGTCCGCTGGAGTGGAGGCCGCCAAGTCCAAGTAATCCTAAATCAGAGTTAAACAAATTAGAGTCAATACAACAGCAGGTGAGAAGGATCGCCAAGGCAACAGGCGAATACTCTGAGGGAATCTATAGAGAAAGCACACTTCACTTCATTCATTCATTTTTACAAATATTCTAAAGAAAGGGATTGTATTAAAATCTGATTCATTATCTGTCATCATTCCCATGTATGCATCCCCACACAACAAGCTGAGATGTGACGTGAAAAAAAAATAAAATAAATATATATATATATATTATATATATATATATATATATATATATATATATATATATATATATATATATATATATATATATATATTTTATATATATATTTTTATATATATATATATATATATATATATATATATATATATATATATATATATATATATATATATATATATATATATATATATTATAGTAATTTGAGTAAAATAGTGCATGGTGCATCGTTTTGGTCAAAACGTAAATTATGTTTTCACAGTGTGTACATAATAATACTTTTATTTGAGTCTTTGAATATTTCAAATGTAACGCATACAAACGTGTATAAAGAACATATAATACATCATATATACGGTCTATAATTTGTAGCCACCCCTTCTTGTCTAAGAAAAGATTTTAAAAAATTATAATAAAAAATAAATAAACTCTATCTATCTATCTATCTGCTACATTTCTGATAAGTGGAGAGGCCCTCTCATGCAGTGGATACATTCCCTTATACTTAAAGGTGTTATTTTTAGATCGACTTCTGGTATGCTCTGTGATTAGACCTGGCAGAGCACAGTTAGGATTCCCCAAACAATAATTATGGCATCTGCAGCAGACACAAGCTGATAGATCAAACATGGAAATCCACACAGCATCTGCCTCCTTGTCTTTATGTGATGTTAAATAATAGTGTTACAACTCATGAGACCAACCATTTACAGACACTGGTACTATTATAAGAATTACATGCATTTCTGCTTTATAAATACAGAATTCATACATTGTTTAGCCTGTAACTATATAACATAATGTAGAAAAATTGGGCAATGCAAGACAATACTTTGATCAAAATAACAAGACATTTTTTTGCAGAAGATGTCTATATGATGTTTTTTATCACTGTAATTATTTTAAAATAGATATAGACAGAGACAAGTCAAAATAGTGTTCCCTCATTTGATTGACTTATGCATGTTTACGTAATCCTCTATTGTCCTTATTTAGAGAGTTGAGTGCTTAGAAAATTCCTGTTTTCACCTACCCCCTAGTCACCCCCATCACTATACTTAGTGATTATTTAAGTTATTTAAAATCTAAATCTAATATGCAGGATGACAAACTCTAACAGTCTTGCTTTTGAGTCCATATAATCAGTTTGTTGTCTTAAATGCATTACATCTAAACCATGAATCAGCAGTAACTGTAGTTTCGACTGAAAATAATATGGAGCATTCATTTACTAAAGTTCTGGCAGCCAGTACAACCAAAACTCTATTTAGTTTTCTGTAATGCATGGAGAGATCCTGATTGTAAGTCTCTGGCATCTTTCCTTCATGAATAAATGATAGGACTGTTCTGTTGTTTCTGTTGTTTTTCTCATACCCGACTCTTCACCATCATCTTTTCCAGTTCTTTGCTGATGTCGGAGAAGGTCGGCCTCTTGTCTGCTTCCTGTTTCCAGCAGCGGAGCATGAGGCTGTACCTGCGAAAGGAAAAATGCAAACTTCAATCTAATCCACTCAGAAGGCTATGGTTTTAGTGAGTAAATCAAAATACACTGAATGCTGGACAAACATTAGTCAAGTATAACATATTACTATAACTTACTTTTACAATAATTTGAGTGTTTGAATTTTTACTAAATTGTAATTTGAGTCAAGACAGAGTGACATTTTTGTTACACAACAGAAGGACGTTCATGATTCAAGATTCTGTCCAGAGAAATAAAACCTTGAGGAGAGAAACTATGCTGAGTATGTTATTGAAAAAATTTGTACTGAGTGTTCACCAGATTTTTCTCATATCTCCATGAGAACCAGTTTTATCATCTTCAGAACTAAAGGTGCACTGTGCAACTTTTCTGGTGGAGTGTCTGCCAACTGCCAGTTTCTATGGCGATGTATTTGCTTTGCCAGGAACACAGTATGACATTAAACTTATTCTTCTATATATTAGAACAAGCAAGAGGTGCCACCAGGCAAAGTTACGAGTCAAATCTATGAAGAGTCGATCCCCACATTAAGAATGGATGTTTTACTATGTATTTTTGACAATGTGTTTTAATAATAAAAACTGCTGTACATAATCTAATTGAATAGATAAATTAATGCAAAACTGTGGAACATTTCAGGTAAAGTGATAACATCCATGTAGAGAAGCAGGTGGTAGACCAACCCATCCTAAATGTTACATAGTGCACCTTAAGACTAAAGGAGATGGGGGCACGCTTATCTGCCAACTTGAATAACATTTCCCCACTGGGACTGGAAACAACCCACAATTTTGGATATTCTTATCTAGTTATCCGTTTAGTGCTTCTGGAGCTTACATCTCTTCTGAGCAGTTTTCCGGTCTCTCCATCCTGTATCCCGTTTTCAGGAGGTTAAAGAGGCGTTCAGGGGCGATGCCAGGGTATGGATTTCCTCCCAGTGTCACAATCTCCCAGAGCAGCACTCCAAATGACCATCTGAAATAACACACACACAACTTAAAACCTCATGAAATATAGTCTAGGTAACACTACTATAAAGGCTTTGTACTCACACGTCACTTTGTGAGGTGTAAATGTGATCAAATAATGACTCTATGGCCATCCATTTGACAGGTATGCGGCCCTGAAAAACACACAGAAAACTAATTTGGTGGATCTAAGATGTCTAGGGACAGGCAAATGACTACTGCGACTATTGGGCTTGACATTAAGGTCAACTGATAGCTTAGTTTTCTATTTCGACAAGCAATACCTTTACTCTAGCTAGTTACTTTGGCCAGTTCAATTTACGATTCAAAAAGATATAATTAAATTGTTGGAAGAAGGGTTGTGTAATTACCTATAAAAAGACATAGTAACCAATGTGAGCAATAATGAAAATGGTTAGAAGAGATTTGTTTTGATCTGAGAGAGAAACACCGTTGCACCGTACAATTCGAAAACACCCAAAATAAAAAGTGGCCTCCCTCACCTTGCTCCTCTTCACGTATGAGTCTTCCTCATAAACGTCTCGGGACAAACCAAAGTCTGAAATCTTCATCTTTCGACCTTCAGCCACCAGAACGTTTCGAGCCGCTAGGTCTCTGTGAACCAGCTACAGAACAATATCTAGTTTTAGTTAAGGTTAAGTGACGGACAGCTGTTGAAAAAGAAGAGACAGAAAAGCAAACCGTATAGGCACAGGATTCATTTTAATTACCCACACAGAATTCAGTTGAAAACCCAGATGTCAAATGTACAAGAAGTTAAGGATGATTCTTGTTTGAATTTGTTCTTAAGTGGGCTACAAAGGTTGGTCTTTATATTTTAATGCATCTATGCTGCTTGTGGTGCTGCCTTCAAACTTGTTCTCATATCACACTGACTGAATATAGCTCATATTTTGAATTTGCCTGAAACAACTCACCTTTAAATTATTTCCTTGACCTTTCTGGGCTTCAGTTATCATATTTGCCTTCACCATTATGTGATCACTGAGTGAATGACTTTACTTTTTACATTTTTAAAAGCTTTATTTGTAAGAAAAAGGCCTGATGGACAGACATTGCCATGGCTATGTCTATTTGCCTGTTTCATGTTTTGTTTGTTCAATAGTTTTAAACGTTTCATTAGAATTACACAAAAAATAACTGATTCCTGAAGGAAATTAATGACAGTAATTCAGTAATATTACACAAACAACCTACAAAACACAAATAATAAAATATCCTTGAAAAATTCTAATATATATTTTGAATGTTGGTGTATAAAGCATATATTTTCCTGTGGGCTCCTTATGGTTTTGGGCTTTACAAATACAATTCACTTTACTTTTCTTTCCATTAATCTCATTCTTATTTACCTTCATTTCTGCCAAGTACTGCATGCCTCTGGAGATTTGCCAGGCGAATGATATTAGGTCCCCCATGGTGAGCGCTCGGTCGTCTGGGTTTTCTAAATAACTGGAGTTTCGGTTGGCGTCCCGTCCCATGTAACTTGGTCCAACTTTCCGGCTCTCTCTGAGGAAGTTCCGCAGCGATCCAAATTTGGCGTATTCCACAATCAGGTACAAAGGTCCTATTGAGAGAACAACACTGTTTAAGCCTATATTCAGTCACCACGCTTTATAATCAGAGCTGGGAATGGTACCAAAACTATTACTCATACTCAAATTACATGTAGAATAGTAGTGTAGTGTGGTTTAAAAGGAAGTAAATTTAGTAGTAAAATGTTTTCTAAATAAAACTTCAAAAATAAAAGTTTTTTGGCCAAATTAAATTAATAATTAATAATACGTATTAAAGTATTTTTATTTGTGGGCCACACCTTATAAGTGTCTACATTTATGTTTATGTGGCTGAGAGATTATTGGTGTTGGTTGGAGGGACCAATGGCACAGATCGTCAGCCTTGCTTCAACACGTCTGCCCCAGGGCAACTGTGGCTACAGAACATAACACTACCGACAGAGTGAATGAACAATGCAGTGGAGTGAATGAACAATGCTATTTAAAGTTCTTTGGACTACTTTTCTTAGTTGTAATAATTGTCATCCTTACAATATATATTTATTAGTGTTTTGTCCATTTTTAATCTGGGTTATTACAAAAGTGCAAAAGTAAATAATTTGCACAAATAAAACAATACAGTACTAAACCAAACAAACAAATATTTTTTCCTAACCAAAACTTTCTGCTTAATATCTCTGCTTGTACCACCTCCACTTGTAGAGAAATTGCCTCACCGTCTTGGCTGCAGGCTCCGAACATTTTGATGACGTGAGGGTGATTGACCTGCTTCAGTAAAGTGAACTCTGACAGCAGGTCCCGTAACTCACTGTGAGAGGCGTTTTCTATTAGACAAAGAGACACAGGGTTAAACTGATGAAGGCATTCGTCTTTTCGGACATTTATGGCTCATACATCAGATTTTGCCCCTCTCTACCTTATGGTTGGAAGACGAAATTCAAAAAAGCTGCAATTAACAAATCGCAAAGCTTGCAATTATTTAGGTAATGTAATGTCTGCAAAGAACAAAATATCCTGTTTTCATTCAGGCTACAATGTGTAAAACCTGCTACAAACATAAAATTCATTGTTGTATAAGGGTGTGTACTTTATTTATTATGTCCATTATTGTGATATACCTCCCACAACTAATCTAAAAAAAATAGCAAAACTAATCTCAGTACTTGCCCTAAAAACTAGCCTCTGTCTGTGTCTTACCTTTGAGCATTTTCACAGCCACAGTTGTGTATCCAGCTTTTCCTTTAAGCCTGAACGCCGTTGCCTTGACAACCTTCCCAAACTCTCCCTCTCCCAGAGTCTTCCCCAGCACAAGGTTTTTACGTGGAAACTCCCACTTCGGATCCTCCTGGAAAACACATTACCAGTTACATTTACAATAAGCTGCTTCCAACTTCCAAGTCAGGTACACAGCAAAACATTACATTAGACAGCATAGATTGAATTCAGAGTTAATGCATTTATCGTTATTTAATAAAAAAGTTATTAAAAATGCAGTGCAGTAACCAAAGACCCTCGTCCAGATCTGGTGCAGGATGCTGGAAAGGCGTACCTAGCTGAAGTATTAGCCTGTTGTGTAGGTTAAAGATTAATGAGAACACGAATATGGGAATAATATGCAATTTCCATAAAGTCTGTAAAAACACTAGACGATTTTATCACAAGAGCAAAATTATCATGTCTTCCTCATTGGTAATAAATATCAATGTTATAAGTTAGATTTTTTATAAATTGCCATAATTGTCATTTAATACAAACATTAGTTAGTCTTAACAATTCTCCAAACCACATGCTTTTACTAACCAAGGTTTGGCTGTAGACATTGTAACAAAAAATACAAAAAAAAAGTTGATCATTGGTGATTAAAAATGACTGAATCTCAGTCTTGATAAAAAATTTGATCATTGCACCTCCCTACTCCAAACTGAACCCCATACCTTTTTGCTGTGGAGTGAGAAAGATATCTACTCTGCCATTATGCTGCTGTTTTAAGTAATAAAAAAACAACCAACCGATCTGCTTTACTCACAGGTATTTTGAACGTATCAGTTTCTATGGACTCCTGGGACCCTCTGCGGACATTGTTAGCAGGGAAACTGATTGGATAGGCCTGAGCTGGTCTCCTGAAGGTCATCTCTGCAGAGGCGATGGGCGGTTTGGGAGAGTTCTTGTGATATCGGTGGATGAAGTAAGAGGAGAGGAGGATGGATACGATGAAGGAGAGGAGCAGAGCAGTGGCAATGATGGTTTTACACATGTCGTCGCAAATCGCCACTGGAACAAAACAAAAAATAAAGTTACAGTTAATTAACAGATTTTGAATGCACCCATATTAGTCAACTATATCAGCCATCAGTGTAGATATTATTAACAACAAGACCTTTGTTATGATATGATAAAGGTGCACTATGTAACATTTTTGGTGGAGGTCAAGCCACCTGCTTGTCTCTATGGAGATGTTATTACTTTGCCTGGAATGATTCACAGTTTGGTATTTAACTTATCAGTCTCCAAAAAAGACAAGCAGGTGACTTCACATGGCAAAGTTACAGGTCAGAACTGTGGAGAGGCGACCCTGTTTACACAAAATGACTACATGTTTTTTAAGATATTTGTTGAGCAATAAAAACAGACTGTCAAAGGTTACACAGTGTACCGTTAAAGTTACTATTTCAGAGAATTTACAACATAAAATTTATATAATCATGATTGTTATATGTTCTAACATAATATTGTCTTAAATTCTGTAAACTATGATTATACTTCACATTTTAGACATGCATATTTAACTCTACAAAAAGGTATTTTCTTTTAATGGTAATATAAGCCATAAGTAGATAGTATAAGCAATACAGTTTCATATTTTCATACTGACCCTCATCGTCCTCTTTCTCACAGAAGCACCTCTCCGTGAGGCAGTAGCAGGTCCCGTACCCGGCTTGGATCCCATCTCGAATACCACGTTCATGTCCGCCCACCACTGGACCCTCTGTACCATCAAACAAACAGACCTATTATATCACATCATATTTATCCAAATTAAACAGCTGTATATGTTTCTCACTTGTGCAGTCTTGGGGGCAGATGGAGGGGTCTTTGCTTTCAACTGCGTCACAGAAACTATTGGGACATGTTCGCAGGTCTGGAGAACAGGTGGAGTATGATTCTGATATCCCTGCAATAAAAAAGAAAAATAAGAATGCTGCATCATTTCTAATAATAACCATTTATTTATTGGGATTAAGAAAACAAGTAAAGTACTGAAAAAGCAAAAGTAAGGACTCCGGCTGTTTAAATGGGGCATTAACTGTTAGAGTTACAGAATGCAGGAGGTGTGTGCTTCGCTCTAGACCTGTCATGATAACACATTTCGAAGCATGATATATTGCTACAGAGAGATACTGCAATAAATGATAACACTGAAACTACTCTATGCCACTGCCACAATAACAACAAAGCAGAATAATTCTATTACACCATTATTTAAACAGACAGTATCATTAAATGGCATGAGATGCAACAAATAAAAAGCAGAAAGAACTAGTAATTAGCCACAGAAGATACTTTCAGAAGATTCATTCTTTTACAGCTCAAATCTCATCATATTTCAACTAAAATAACAAAAATCTCAACACTAATGCAAATGAACTGTACACACAATAAATACAATAAAATATTGAGCCCAAAATATATTGTTCCAGCTATTATGTATTGAATGATTAGTCGATATAGTGCTTATCATGACAGGCCTCCCTCACTGGGTCAGTTAGCAACTGTAGTAACTGTAAAAACATCAGATCTTGCTAATTTAACTGTGAATGTGTTAGTAGGTCATGTGTAGAAGGCTGGAAAGGCAGGCAATTTGTGTTTAAATTATCCCAACAATTAGAAGCAACTCCTAATATGTTCTGATGAGAAGTATCATATTATAATAAGAAAGCAAAAGTACGTTTAGCATTCATAGGATCTTTTGGGTTGGAGAAATAACTGTACCTCTCTCAGTGCCCTGTCTCCATTGGCACCTCCCGTTAGTTGCTCCTAAGCCTCTCACTGATTCACACTCTCCACGACGTTTGTTTGAGGCACAAGACGAGAACTCCTGAGTCTCTTGAAGAGCCTTATTGGCTGTGGATGAAAAACAAAAGAGAAACTGGTTACTTTTGACGAATATAGACATTTATTTCACCTTTTCTGGTAGTTACGTAGGCTCTGATAGATGTAACGTGTCAAAGTGTCAAACTAAAACACATCGGCCCAGAGCCTTACTGACAAAACATGAAGTGATGAAGTGTCTTGCCCAAGGACACAACAATCAAATACAAACAGTACAATTTAAAATATTAAAGCGCACTGTGTAACTTTCTGTTAGATTGTGAGCCACCTGCTTGTTTACATGGAGAAGTTGCCTGGAAGTTTCCACAGTATGACATTAAGCTTAACTATCTACATGGAAACAAGCAAGTGATGCCACCATTTATGATCCTACTCACTGAGACAATACATGTCATTCAAAGTATTTCTAAGCAATAAAATCATCCGTAATGAAGTAAATGCAATAGATAAACACTGCAGATAAAAATAGATAATAGATAAACACTGTAGATAAATTTAATGGCATACTGGTGCACATTCTAGGCAAAGCAGAGAACAGAAAAGTTACATTTAAAAGTACTGAAAAGACTGTTCCTCACCATCTCCCTCCAGTGTGATCAGGATCTGAGTGCTGGCCTCCTCCTGAGTGTGCTCCTCTTGGGCTATCACAGTGTAGAGCAGCTCGTGGCACTCGGCACGTCCCAGAGGCTCAGTGTCATTCACAAACAGCAGCCCCCAGCGGTCCTCCTCCCCCTGAGACACGCTCACCGCACTGTAACAGGACTGGAGACTCGAGGACAGGTTACGATCAGGGACCTCCAGACGATACGAGACACCGAAACCATCAAACTCAGGGCAGTTATCCACGCACACTCGGCCAACCTGGAAACAGTGGAATTATATAATTAGTGAATCTGACAAGTTGAAGTGAATGTATTTGATATAGGTCTGTTAATTGATTTTAAGGTGATGCAAAATTTGTATTGTTGCCATAGTAATTAATAGCAAATTATAGTAATATAGTATTGTACACTATGTAACTTTTAGTGAGTCAACCTGCCACATGCGTATCCCAACTGAGACATGTTCCACAGTATGGCATTAAACTTTTTCTATACCACATCTGTAGTTATTATTGTGATCTTAGTATCATCTCCACAAATCTGACCTGGCACTACCTACTTCTCTAAGTTTAATGTCATACTGTGGAGACAATTATTCTCCTATTGATTCCTCTTAACATATGAATCCAAAGCATATCTACATGGCTTAAAATATAGATATTACACAGTTTATTTTTATAAGAATTTTTACTGTAATTAATTCATAATCACATTTCCAGTCATACTCACCTGTGCATAGACAGACGCTCTTCGGAACACTGTGAACACCTGTGTGACATTGGGGAATAGGATCTGCACGGGTAAAATGGTGACATTAAAATGCAGCAGGACGGTCCCCGTGAGGCCCGGGTAAGTCGTGTCATTCACCAAATAATGTAACTGCACTGTGCGGTTCTCATTCACAAACAGACTCCTCTTCAGAACCAGTTCTGTCAGAGAAAATAAGATTATATAGTAACTTTAGGACAAATTATGATTCAGACTTTGTCTATATGTATGAAGGATGTTTAAAGTTAGGTATATATAAGGTTGTCTCTTACATGCAACTTACATTACCTAACATGATAAAGCAACACTGTGTAACTGTGTGATTCCATAGAAACAGAAAGTTAAAACAATACTTTGGCACATCCTCCATGGAGATAGATATGTTTTATGGCGTATCATGGAATATTATAGCCAAAGAAACAACATTTCCATGAAAACAAGCAGAGGGAGGCCTCGGCTAGTCATGTCTGTGGAGATGCAAGCCTGTTCACAGTAAGCATGGATGTTTTTTCTATGCCAGTGTAATAAAACATCCAAAAAGAAAAAGACACACACACTGCAATATAATTTTACGTAACTTAAAACGTGTTGATGTTTACATTTAGTGTTTTGGTTCTCAAGCCAATTATCTAAAAAGCAGTTAGTAATACATCCAAAAGACCTCTATATGACAGCTAACGGCATCTGGTTCACCTGTGATTATAGTGGTGTTTTAAACCAGTAGAAGGTCATGTTACAGCTATTATCTTTAATCTTCACAGTCATTATAGAATATCTGATTATTTTTGTGGACTTACGGTAGTCGTGGACAGTTTCTCTGATTCCTCCCAGGGCATTTTTCTTTTCCCTGAACGTTCCCTTCAGGTCAAATGTTTCCTTGATCCAGGGGTCACTGTTGAGCGATGTCCAAACATATTTGTTCTGTCTCTGGTCTGGGTAGATGGGTGTCAGGTCTCTGTCATACACATACAAGGTCCCAAAAGAACCTCCCTGGAGAAAAACACAAGTAAGGTCTCAAGTTAGGTATTTAAGTTATGTTTCCATTTTGTACAAGCTTTATATAGCCTTTAAAGTCTCCCTCTTCAATCTATTTGCATATAGCTCACTATCACATCAGCTTCTCAAAACAGTTAATTTGCCCAACAGAAAAGAGTTAGAAATTAAACAATCAAACATCACCCTGCACTCTGGTACTCAAATGAATAGGATTCGCCAGCCTCCAAAATTTGATGGGGTATTAAGTGTTTTGTTTGGTTTTGTTAAATGGTTCATGGAGTCCACTAAATGCTAAGATTGTATTGTAAAAAAAATATAAACAATTCTTAAAATGGCATTAAAAGAATAATCATACCATAACAAAATAATATCATGTTCATACATATTACATTAACTTCAATCCTGTCTTGGCCTCTCACCTTAGTCCTGTTGTAGCTAATGGTGATGTCTGCTGTGGCTGTCCCATTGATGAAGGGCGCATTATCATCTTCATCATTGACGAAGACCTCGAGAGGCGTCTCCAGTTTAGTGATGACTGAGTCTGTCCTGATGGTGCAGATGAGCAGCAGTCGGTATCTTTCATTCTCCTCGCGGTCCAGCGGTGCTGTGACAACCAGCTCCCAGGTCGAGTCATTCACAGCAAAAGGAGCTGGGAACTCTACACAACATATGAACATTTAGATCAATGTTTGGGTGGAGTCAAAGTATAACATAATATAATATATAACATTTTTTTTTTTTCTTGCAAAAGAATCTTTCTGCCAGCGAAAGGGAAAAAAAAATGTTGAGAAATCTATGTGGAAATCTATGTCATACATTATGTGGAAATCTATGTCATACATGGAAATAGATATGTTTTTTGCCATACTCTGTAAAATAACAGCTATAGGAACAACATTTCCAAGGCAAAAGGTGGAGGCCCTCCAGCAGGCCAAGTAAGAGTCAGGTTTGTGGAGATGCAAAATCAGTAAGTGCAATAAAACACCCAAAAATAAAAGAAAATGTTATTGCTATATATATTTTTTGGATAAAAGGTTACACAGTGGGGCTTTAACAAAACATAAAAACCACATTAAAGCTATGATGTACTTGCTCTCCATAGCCCTCACCTGACTCCACGTTGTAGGTGATGGTGTAGTTGGGACACACCCCAGCTCTGCTCAGCCTCCTCAGCTGCCTCACTGCTCCGGGGTACCTGTTCTCCATGATGTGAGGGATGCAGGAGTCTCTGTGAGGAAAGCACAGCTCTTTAAGGTCTGTCTGTCCGCACTGAGGTACAGTGGCATTCACAAAATCCAGAACAATCCGGGCGACTTTCTTGTTGCTGCACTGACTCCGACTGGAGCTAGAGGGCAGCGCCATCGTCTTCAAGGTCAGCTTCTGCACGGACCATAGCTTCTGATCTGTGGAGAGGGGGATAGAATGAATTATTTCTTTGTAGGTTAGATGGTATTTTCATTCAAATAATCCAAAAGGTTGGTTTTAATGGTTAATCACTATGGCAATCATTCTGAAATCTGTGGATAGAAGGATTGGCAGAGCTTCAAAATTGGTCTGATTGAGGCAAATGGGAATGCGTTTGTTTTCTGAACTTTCACTGGAAAATTCCTCAAAACTCATATACACACATGTCATACACACATCCATTTTGATTAGCACAACCAGTCTCAAATATGTCCCTGTTAATTTCATTTACTGTTTAAAGAAAATACATTGTATATTGTACATTGTTGGTTGTGATATATTTGACTTAATGACAAACTCAGAGTGAGCAGCCAAGGCATTCATTCATTTGGCAGACAAGAACACTAGACATCATTTGATGGACCATATTTTAATTGCCTTTTTGAAAGTTGTTCTGACAAATGAGAAATTTAAAAGTGTAGTATGTAACTTTTCTAGTGGAGGGTCCACCACCTGCTTGCTTTGCCTGGATAATTCACAGTATGGCATTAAACTGTTCTATATAGCATTCTTCTATTATGAGTGTTTTCATCACATACAAATATCTTGAAAAACATTCTCCAGATTGGACCTGTAACTTGGTCTGGTGGCACCATCTGCTTGTCTCTTTGGAAACAGATGACTTCTATAGGTTCAATGCCATAATATGGAACATTCCAAAACAATAACATGTCTATGGAGACCAACAAGTAGCAGCCGCTTCTTAGAAAAGTTACAAAGTGAACCTTTAAATAAAGATTTGATTTTCAGTAAATAAGAGACTATTAATATAAAAGACAAACAGTTTACCCCACATATTTTGGCATAATAAACTCTATGACCCTGTTTAAGTGTTGAGTTTAAGGAGTGCAGCCAAAACAATCAGAAGAAGACTTTCATCCTAAGGTACTTTTCCTGATGACTCTGCAGTTTTTACAGAATTTAATCACATTATCATCCAAAGCATAGAGCTATAGCCAAGAATACAGCATAAATGTCATGACCAGATTTACTCCCATGTTAGCAACAAGCAACAGAGCAGGCTACAAGACCTTAATAATATACTGCTGAGGTATATACACTGAAATTAAGACTATGTAGGCTTCTTTTTAATGCACATGTATTAAATATCTATCCATAGTTTTACTGCAGACAGTAAATTGCCTTTGGCACTGTGCACTTAGTAGAATCACGACTGCTGACTCAGGTCTACACTGTGGTCAGAATGGGAAGCCAAAAAAACAACAAAAAAACAACAAAAGACAAGAGGATGAGAATTTTGGAAATTCAGGCCAAGAAAGACATAAAAGACTGCTATACACTGGACTATTAAACTTTTCTTAAATGATTTGTCTCCAAAACTTACATTTAATCATTCATTTACACAAAACAGACATTCAAAATTATATGACAATATTGATGTATTGCCTTAATTGTACACATGTTACTTATTGTAACAGTTGTGTGTTTACCACATCAGTACATTTGAATGGTCTGACAATAGAACAATAGTAATAGTAAGAGTAAAGAAGCTATGGATTTATATTGCCTTTTATTTTTTGTGTGATTTAATGTGATTTGCATGATTTAATGTCCTTCTTATTCTGTAAAGCACTTTGAATTACTTTGTGTACACATTGTGCTATACAGATAAACTTGCCTTGCCTTTTAAAACACCCAAAACACTTTACATTGCATTATTTATTCAGTCCAGAGTCGGAGGTGGTCAGCTACTGCCATGGAGCATGAGGCTGTCAATCTGTACCAATGGCTCCTTTGACCGCCACCTCTGACCACATGCCAATGAGGGTGAAGTGTCTTGCTTAAGGACATAACAGCACCACTAGAGCCACTGCTGCCCTAATGCGGCACCTGATATTTCTATGTATGTATGTGTGTATGTATGTATGTATGTATGTATTTAATAAATATGCCAAAATTGCAAATTTTTAAAACCTTCCCATAGGAGGCTTTTAGAATATTTCCAGTGGTCTCTCATCCAAACAGTAACCAGGCCCAACCCCGCTGAGCTTCCGAGATCAGATGAGATCTGGCATCTCAAATTGGCATGTCCGCATAAAGTACATGAGTTGGTCCAATAAAAACAGAACTGACAAATACATGTATAATTGATCCTTACTGAGCAGTGCAAAGTCACTCTCCTCCAGCGTCTTGTTGAGGGACAGGACCCCAGTGTGGACGTCCATGCTGAACCAGGAGCTGTAGACTCTGGGAGCACCGGTCCAGCACAGGTAAAAGTGCGGTCGCTCTGTGTCACTATCCAGGAGAGAGTAGAGCTGGAGGATGGGGGTCCCGGCAGACTGTCCCACATAGACCGTCTCTGTGTACTCAGTCTGAGGGAAGTACAGGCCCAAGGCTCCTAAAGGGACCAAAGGAGAAGGAGTCAGTATTTTAGAATAGTTAAATGAGGAAATGGAGTGCAGAGTGGAGGGTGCAGAAATAATGAATGTTGAAATCATGAAATCACAGAGTAAACGTAGATAGGAAAACCAAACATAAAAACTGCACACCAAAAAATGCAGGCGTACTTTACTGTCCCCATAGGGAAATTTATCCTAAAAATGTAAATAAATGATTTTTTAATTTACAGTTGTTGACTAGACAGGACCAGATAGGAGTGATATACTATATGCAAATCAGTTTATAGGGGAATCAGGCACTTTTAACCCAATACTTATTTTGTTATAAGCAACATCGGACAAAAAAAGCCACAATAAGCAGCAACTACTGACAGAGGGCACTAAAGCAGAATAAAACTAAAAAGTTCTTCATTTTCAAATTCACACTAGTAAAAATTTGCTGTATAGTTCAAGAAATGCATCAAGTTGCAACAAAATCATAACTGCTGTAATTAATCTTATAAAAGAAATAATAATGTCGCTAGAGCATTTTTACTGTAAATTTTGTTGATATATACATACTGTTAAGAGCTGAAGTCATATTACAAAACAGGAAGTAGCCTTTATCTCTCATTTCATTCTTCATATCCTCTCCATCAATCACCCTTCCTCTAGACCCACACGGCACTGATGATATGAGTGACAGGTGCGATGTGGTCTGGCTTTATTAGCGGAAATGTAGCGTCTCGGATGACACTTAGGCAGCTCTTTTAATGAATTTCTTAGTGGGTCGATGGCGCAAGTTTCCGGTTCTCCTTGTGTTCACCTTGAGATGTTTAATTACATGGACATAACAGATAACATGATACTGGACTGGAATGAGTCATTAGGAGAGGCATGTGGTATTAAATCATATGGTGGGTCAACATGTAGACGTAAACAAGCTTGTCACGATAATCACTATACTGTATTGACTTAGCGTTCTATATATGAAAGCCGGAACAATATTTTTTTGGGCAAATATTTATTGTGTGTACCTTTTCTTTGCACAACGGTGGCTATACGATCCAATCTGAACTGCAGAAGGTTGAATTAATAACATCTATGATTTATTACACATGCAAACTAACTACTAAAGTGTTTCATTCTGGTATTTCTGGCAATATAACAATTTTCTAAAGCCAAGATTACAATTTAAATGTTATTACAAATAATGCTGTCTTTAACAAAAAGTTACAACTATCTGCTTCTTCTGAGAGTTGGTCACTGCTAAATCCATCTGACCAATGGGAAATCATATTACCCAGCCCTACTCTGAAAAGCAAATGAGGCAGTTCAAATAAGGCCAAATGATCAGAAGGAGTCTGCTAAAGTTATATGGACTTAAAACATTGCCATCTCTGTCAGCATAAATAAAGAAAAGTGACAACAGCTTCAGAAAGTGATGCCATTATTCAACTCCAAAGACGTGATTACTGTCAGCAATAACATTTATATAGCAAATGTGTGGACCCAATCACAAACAAATAAAAAAGCTGTTCAGGATCATTTTTGGCTATTTCATTGAAAACATTCAACCAGCAATATTAACCAGGACTAAAGCAAGACTAAACCAGCAGTATTAACCAGGACTAAAGCAAGACTAAACCAGCAGTATTAACCAGGACTAAAGCAAGACTAAACCAGCAGTATTAACCAGGACTAAACCAAGACTAAACCAGCACTATTAACCAGGACTAAACCAGGACTAAACCAAGACTAAACCAGCAATATTAACCAGGACTAAAGAAAGACTAAACCAGCAGTATTAACCAGGACTAAACCAAGACTAAACCAGCACTATTAACCAGGACTAAACCAGGACTAAACCAAGACTAAACCAGCAATATTAACCAGGACTAAACCAAGACTAAACCAGCATTATTAACCAGGACTAAATCAGGACTAAACCAAGACTAAACCAGGACTATTAACCAGGACTAAACCAGGACTAAACCAAGACTAAACCAGCAATATTAACCAGGACTAAAACAAGACTAAACCAGCACTATTAACCATGACTAAATAAGAACTAAACCAAGACTAAACCAGGACTATTAACCAGGACTAAACCAAGACTAAACCAGCACCATTAACCAGGACTAAACCAGGACTAAACCAAGACTAAACCAAAACTAAACCAGCAGTATTAACAAGGACTAAACCAGGACTAAACCAAGACTAAACCAGCACTATTAACAAGGACTAAACCAAAACTAAACCAGCAGTATTAACCAGGACTAAACCAGGACTTAACTAGGGCTAAACCAAGACTAAACCAGCACTATTAACCAGGACTAAACCAGCACTATGAACCAGGACTAAACCAGGACTAAACCAAGATTAAACCAGCACTATTAACCAGGACTAAACTGGGACTAAACCAACACTAAAGCAGTACTATTAACCAGGATTAAAGTCGTAGAGTCTTGTAGCTTTGCATTAGTAGTGTTTATATTTGTTGTACGTTTCTCCTGGTGATGTGGCCCTCTTGAGCAGCGTGACTGAACCATCAGGGACCACACTAAAGTCATTATCACAAAACTAAACCTGATTTTCTATTTCTGCTGCAGCGTTCGCTCCAGCTCTGGTTCAGATTTGATTTGTGGAGATGACAGGAGCTGCTCGGATGGATCAGATGAGCCTCGTTTCTTATAGCATAAGATTTACTGGGTCTTTTTATTAAACAAATTGTGAAATGGGAAATAAAATAGGAGGGTTATTGTATGTGGGGAAAAAATGAATCAAAGGTGCTATGAGACCAAGATACAGGTCAGATCTGTGGAGAGTTGATCCCACTCACAATAAGAATGTATGTTTTTGCACTTATTTTTAAGCCACAGAAACTCCTGTAATTGTATAAGGGTAAGATAGACAAGTTAATGCTATATCTTGGAGCATTCTAAAGCAATAACATCTCCAGGTGATGAATCTCCATCCAGAAAGACTACACAGTACCTTTAACCAATACTATACTTAAAGGGTACAAAGGACACCATCAAATTCTGTATTCATAATTTTGAACAGCTTTACCTCATATAACACATTTTGCTCATATTAAACCTCACCAGAAGTAGGTCAAAAATACTATTGTTACTATTACTACTGCAACAGCTACTACAAATCAACTTGCTTTGCTTAAAATGTCATTTTATCAAAATTTCTGTTTTTATTTAAACTTGGCCCAAAATGCCTAATATTCTAAAATAAAACAGAAAGAAATCTTCTGAATATCTTCTGAAAAATGTCTGGTACTTGCTGTTGTAATTTCTCTCCCTCATCTTTAGTTTCAGATCTTATAATAGCATCATCCAAGAGTCTATTTTGGCTCAGACATGGATCTGCTGGTGAAGTGTTCTCCTTCACCAGAAATACTCAGACGTCACTGGATCCATTTGTTTGGACATTACTTATTTATGTGTTAAGCACCGTTTTGTGGCTCAAATATCATCCACACAAACTATTTAAAGCCAGAAACCTGTAAGTAACACAACAACGTACAAGTAAAAACTACAAACATTCTAATTAAACAGGCTTATGGTAACTAATTGCACCCATTAATTTATTGGTATTATCTGTATGAAGCAATTTCCTTAGCGGCCATTGGAGGGAGCTATTATCCTATTGACTTAGCCGTAGTCCTCATTAGTACAACCAAAACACCAACTAACCAGTACAATTGGGTCCTTATTTAAATAAACTATGTAAAAGAATATATAAAAAAAAAAAAAAGTTATCAATATCATTGGTGCCAGAAATGTTCCACAATTTGTAGTTAAACTTGTTTTATATTTCTTCAAGTACAGAATTTGTATTGATATGAAATATGTACTCTTACAATGAGCGGGCTTGCCTCTCCACAGATCTCTAAGGGCCTGGTGGTGTCACCTGCTTATTTCCATGGGGATAGATAAGTTTAATGCCATACTGTTGAATATTTCAGGCAGTGCAGCAACATCTTCATGGAGAAAAGCAGATGGGGAACCCTATACCAGAAAAGTTACATAGTGTACATTTAAAGTAAAAACAAAAACAACACATTGAAACTAGTCCAATAACTGCATAGCAACACAAGATTATCCTCAATTTGGGCCAAAAATTTTTTATCCTATCTTATTATCTCAAAACTAAAATAATAATAATTAAAACAGTTGAAATTAAGATCAACATTCTGCCATTTAACTACACTGTACAACTTCCTATTGCTTGCATTGATATAGTACACATAATTGTATCAGTGGGACCCAGCCTCGTTTGTCATGCCTGGAAACAGCAGATGACAGGGCCACAAATAAAGCAGGTCTTGAATGTGTTAACCATCTGAGAGCTTTATGGAGCCGAGCCTGGCCCACTGCCACAACCTCAAACCCAATGCAACACAATCCATTTATATCATTCAAAACTCAATTTCTCTGCAGGACGGGAGCCAGCACAACGCAAGCAGCTCATATCAAAACTAATGAATTGGATGGATCATGCAGGCCTCACTGTAAATGACATCTTTGGACCATGAGGCTGTGATTTGGGCACAGATGACATATTAGTATTTACAAAATTATATCCACGTGAAATGGAAACGTAATCATGTTTTACCTCACAAGATAAAATATTGTTAACAATAAAATAAAAGTTGGAAAATGAAAAATGTATATTTCAACTACACTACGAGGAGAAACAAGACACAGGACCAGGCTCATTTCCATTATAGTAAAACAATGGTGGAAATAACAAGAAGGTCCCTGGGTTAAGGGCAATATGTAACTTTTCCATCATCTGCTTGTGTCGACTGAGATGTTATTGCTTTGTCTGGAATGTTGCACAGTATGGCATTAAACATATTTATCTTGCATTTATTTAACTACAGATTTTTATTGTAAAACATACCTTAACAAACCTTCTTTCTGTGACCACTAATAAGTTTAATGCCAAACTGTGGAATATGGATTGAGTGTACTTTTTTGAAGCATATCAGAAAATGTAATTCATATCTTACATTATTTTAAATTGCAGAACACAAAAGAAACGAAAAGAAATAAAGTGTGATTTTTCAATGTACATTAACACAAAGAAAATACACTAATACTTGAAAGGGAGTACCTCTATGGCATCAATGAATGTGGCAAACGCTACCAGAAAAGCTGCATAGTGAAGCTTTAAAGAACACTTCATCAAACACACGTGCCATATAAGACAATACACAGGCTGACTAGACTCTGACCTGTCCATATGTGATGTGTGCAAACAAACTGATCATAAACAGACATTTTACAGCTCTCAAACACCAATAAAAGTGACCCATGTTGCAGCAGCAGGGGGGTGCTATCTCTTTAAATAATATTAGGACAGGAGTTCTTTGTATCAATCATGTTTACACTGGATATACACAAGACAGACCAGACCACAAAATGAATCTACATCAGGGGCAATCAAAGTCATCCTGAATTCTGTTTGTGACCTGGAACAGTGAACGGGCTACATCTAAATACTATTAGTTTTTCTTTCTGTGCAGCTGTTTTTTATGACGGCTTGAACAAAATGAAACACTGAAGTGGACAATTTTATTAAAAAAATCTTGATCTACATTTTGAAGAAACCAGTTCCATGGTTAAAGAGGGCATTAAAAGCAATCAAAGCATACTGTATTTTTACGAGCAAAATGTACAGGTGGTTTTCGTAACTTGTCAATGTCTAATGCCATAGTTTTGAATAGGGTAAATACATTCATAACACTGCAATATACGCTCTGATACTATAAAGCTATATACATTATATACACTTAAACCACCAAAAATGTATTCACACACTCACTTGACAATAAACCAGAGGAATGAAGTAACTTCAGTAAGTAACCTTTAATCTTTGAGTTAAAAGTTCATTCAGTTTTGATTTCAGTAACATCATAATAAAAACACTTTTTTAGAATGTAATTTTCAACTCAAAATAAGTAGATTCTCTGGTATCATGGGTGCGCCGAAAATTGTATAATAAATTTAAGTTTGCTTATGAAATACTATTCTTAAACCTATATTGTTTTATATAACCTATATTGTTTACCAGACTATTTTGTTTTGCAAAGGGCTGTATGGGAGAGTGATTTATTTTGTTATCTAACCGGACAATCCGGTTACAGAGAGGACAGACGACAGGAGCAAAAACAGAGACAAGGACAAAAGGACACGACGACCACAGCCTGCCCGCCCACACTGCTCCTGCCCGATCCTGTCGGGACGGTCTGCTCCTGTCGGGACGCCCTCTCCCCACTGTCCCAGACAAAGAGGAACTCAATTACCCCATTGGAGCGTGCCTTGTCTGATAGATTTACCAGAGATGAGCTCATGAGTGAACCAGCGTTTACCAGTAAGTCCTTGGACCACGGAGGTATCTCTTAAACGCAGTAATTTTAATCTGACGTCATGGCGCTGTTACCACGGAAATGGGGCTTAAGTGGTGCCAAGTGATGAAAGCAGAAAAAAGACAATTAATTATAGTTTGATAAGTGATTTAGTAGAAAGTTTGTTTAAAGGCACGTCGTAACTTTTCAGGGTGTTACGCTACATGTTTGTCTACATGAAGATGCAATGCCTTAACTTAAAATATTCCACAGTATGGCATTAAATGTGTCTATCTTCATGGAGAAAAGCAGGTGGCGCCATCAGGCTAAGTTTCAGGTCAGATCTGTGGAGAGGCAAGTCCACTTAGTAAGAATGAGAGGTCCATAGTCTTCTGTCAGTAAAAGCATGTGGTTTGGAGCAGAACAAATAGTATTAAATGGCATTGGTTAAAAAAAATGTAATGTTTATGTTCAGGAAATTAATTTTGCTAGACAATATTGCCCAGATATGTTTAATGCTTCATGGGTTACCACAAGCTGATGGGAGCCAGATTTTAACTTGCAATATTCCCTATATGAAAAAGGCAACTGTTCAAGTTTCCAGTGATTTAAAATTACATTTAAATCAAACTTTGCATTGCACCACAATCAAGTGTCATGACCTTTTCAACTATTAGTGAAACCTTTCTTCTCATTTTTACAAACAAGTCTCTGGTCTCTTTCTTTCCTCCTCGTCCTCCTCCTCCTCTTCCTTGTCCTCCTCCTCCTTCAGTATTTCCTCTTTGCAATGATTTATCCTCCAGTCTCTCCTTCATAGACTGAACCTCTCGTCCCGGATGCCCTCTCCTCTGAAGGTCACCAAGCCCCACCCCTGCCCCCTATAACGACCCATCCCAACGCCACACGCTCAATCAATACCCGCACTAATCAACGGCACACAGATTGTTTTCCACTGATGAGCCCAAGCAGAGCTAAAGGCTGCCCCATCAGCTCCATTACCCAGAACAGAGAGTGTTTCATATGGGGTTAGATACAATGGCTATATGTGTGGAGTATAGGGTTAATTTCACAGATATTTGGATCAGAGAGTAATGGCATTTTCAAATATCATTCTCTGTGAGACAATGCTAGGTATAAAGTATTTCAGATTGGAAAAATATGATACAACTATGCATTGTCCAGTTTCAGAGAAAAAAAATCATACATAAAATCTACAAGTCTGCCAACTCTCGTTGTTTATAAAAAACAAAACAAAATGCCTCTCTATTAAAGGCACGCAGTGCTACTTTTCTGGAGGAGAGTTTAATACCTGCTTGTCTCTATGGAGATGTTATAGCTTTCTCTGAAATGTTCTACAGTATGGCATTAAACTAACCTATATACATGGAAACAACCACTACAAGTGCAAGTTAAAGGTCAGATCCCCACTGACGGTAAAAATAGTTTTCTGTGGTTCAATAATACTTTTAATTTAATAAATCTTTATGCAGATGATTTATCTGCATAAATCTTGCCTATTAATTATACTTATTTGGCACGTTACTGACATATAATTGTGGTTTTCTCTTTCAGAACACCAATAGTTTTGTTCATGGGAGACAAGTCAGATTTATGCTGTTTTACCCTTTGCTTGGGAAAAAAAATCAACAAAACAAACAACTTGCCCAAACTTAATGCTATTTCACTACAGTTGGGTCCGCACCAATGAACATCTCCCTCTGTATGATGTATGGCTCTAAAGATGAATGGTTCTCTTTAGACAGTGAAGATCAAGTTCCTCAACATTTAAAAGTGCAGACTCCAGCATTATACACTATATCCCTCACGTGTGCTTTACACTTCTGCTGATGAAGCAAAAACTCCACTAATGTGAAAACAATAAATATAATAACCAGGAAATGCCTTGTGCCAAGTCCAAAGTGACAGGAATCATTTACTATAAAGACTCAATCCACTAAAAGCTTCATATTTTCCGTAAAACCACTTTTATTGAATATTGGGCGCTTGATGGATAATAATAAATGCAAAATCGCTGGCCATTAGGTACACCTGTTCTAGTAATTTGAAATGCAGATGAACCAGTAACTTAAGGAGTTTTGTCTTTTTTGTGGCAAGAGTCAAGACATTTTCTGAGGATCAAACTTGTCAAATAATGTGGAGTAGACAGTCCAGACTCTACCGGCTCTAAATTTTGACCTAAAAGTGTTTTTCAGACAGTATGAGATTCCTGTCTTTTTCAAACCCACAAACACTTTAAGGCAAAAACTGGTTCACCCTAAGGACAAAACTCCGAGCCATAAACAAAGTAATGTGGTCTACTCCATTCAGTGTAGTGAAGAGTGCAGTGAGCGTTACATTGGAGAAACTAAACAGCTGCTCCATAAGAGGATGTACCAACACCGGCGAGAGAGTTCCTCTGGACCCCATTTTTGTTAGGAAAGAGAATCCTTCCTTAAACAGAAATGAGGGCCTGAGACATAATCTCTCCCCGATCTATAACTCCATCCTCAGACCCAGAACAATGAGAACAATAGCAGGGTCGTTTACATTTAGAAAACAGTGCAAGATATGTAAATATAAAAGTAGCAGACCTTCGAGTATGGCTGCGTTCACACTTACACACTATACGATGCCATAGTATACATTTTAATTTAAAAATGATTGTGAAAAGAAACAACACAATGTAACATATGTTCATGATTACTGACACCATGACAAAACAATTTAATTTAACATTTTTTTCCCATTGTATATTACCACTGATTGAGTAATGATGTAACCAGCTATGTTAAATACAACTGTCCGAATGCTAAATGATTGTGACAGATAAAAAGTATAGATTGAATAGAAATAACTTAACTTTGCTTCTGTAATTGTTGCAAATATGTTTTACTTTTTACCCTGACATTGTGAAATTAGCACTCATGTTTATCCAAATTATCTTCACATCACTATTCCTTCCCTTCCTCTCAAAAATTCTAGAACGAGTGGTGGTGAAACAGCTCTGCCACCACCTGCAGGACAATAATATATTTGAAAAGTTTCAATCTGGATTCAGAGCTCACCACAGCACAGAGACTGCACTGCTTAAAGTGACAAATGACTTACTACTAGCTGCTGATAACGGGCTGGCTTCAGTCCTGGTCCTACTGGACCTCAGTGCAGCGTTTGACACCATTGATCACAACATACTACTGCAGAGGTTAGAATGTGACATTGGAATCAGAGGGACTGCCCTCAAATGGTTTAAATCCTATCTATCAGATAGGTACCAGTTTGTTAGTATAAACCAGAGCACCTCTCCCTGTTCTAAAGTAGCCTGTGGTGTTCCACAAGGATCTGTGCTTGGTCCAATCCTATTTACTCTGTATATGTTGCCATTGGGTAACATTATCAGAAAACATGGCATTAATTTTCACTGCTATGCTGATGACACTCAGTTGTACTTATCAATGAAACCAAATCAGACTGATCAAATAGATAAACTCAGTGCCTGTGTGAAGGACATCCAAACCTGGATGACCTTGAATTACCTGCTCTTAAATCCTGAAAAAACAGAGGTCATTGTCGTTGGTCCCAAAGGTCAAAGAGATTCTCTGTCGGACCAGATAATCTCACTTGACAATGTGAGTATAGCTTCTAGCCCTACTGTAAAAAATCTTGGAGTCCTATTTGATCAAAATCTCTCATTCACAGCCCATATAAACCTAGCTTGTAAACTGCATACTTTCACCTGCGAAATATAACTAAAATTAGAAATATTTTACCTAAAAACGATGCTGAAAAACTCATCCATGCTTTTGTTACTTCCAGACTTGATTACTGTAATTCTCTGCTCGCCGCCTGCCCCAAAAGTACAATAAGGAGCCTCCAGTTGGTCCAAAATGCAGCGGCCAGAGTCCTAACAGGAACTAAAAGAAGAGACCACATCAGTCCTGTACTAAAATATCTGCACTTGCTTCCTGTCGAGCTTAGAATCAAATTCAAAGTCCTCCTCCTGACATACAAAGCCCTAAACGGTATGGCCCCATCCTATCTGCAAGATGATATTGTCCCGTACCAGCCAAACAGAGCACTCCGCTCTCAGAATGCAGGACTATTAGTGGTTCCTAGAGTGTCCAAAAGTACAGTGGGAGGGAGAGCATTCAGTTACCAAGCTCCTGTGCTATGGAATCAACTCCCTGCTGATGTTAAACAGGCTCTCACAGTCTCTGTATTTAAGACCAAGATTAAAACCTTCCTCTTCGGTATAGCGTATGACCAGGTTACATAGTGAGGGAGTTAGGGACATTAAAACCCAGGATAAGACAGGCTGCAGTAGGAGATAACAAGCTGGGGGAAGTATGGCAACCTGAGCACTATCCTCTGCTTCCTCCTATTTTCTCATCAGCAATGCTACTCACATGTTGTCCCCTGTCCCACTCCCCCTGTTGAGTGTAACTCTTCCAGATGCAGCTGGACCCTCTCCTCTTCCCCGCTTGGCCCTCCTCCACCCGCCTCCCTCTCCTCCTCGCCCGGCTCTCCTCCTCCTCGCCTGGTCTTCCTCCTCCTCGCCTGGCCCTCCTCGGCCCCCCTCCCTCCTCCTCACCTGGCCGATTTTTCTTGTTTTGTCTGATTTTTCCTGTTGTTTGATTTTCCTGTTTGTTTTTGTGTGTAGGCAGCACAGTGGCTGAGTGGCAACACTCATGCCTCACAGCAAGAAGGTTTGGTTCGATCCCCGGGTCACCCAGGCCTTTCTGTGTGGAGTTTTGCATGTTTCTCCCCGTGTCTGGGTTTTCTCCGGGTACTCCGGTTTCCCCCATCAACCAAAACATGAACACCCTTTGAGACAACTGTTGTTGTGATTATGGGCGTTACAAAAATAAAATGAATTGAATTGAATTCCACGCCGTACCACCACTGGAACTAAACCTAAACCTGGACTAAATCAGGACTAGAAGAGGAGCAAACCAAGTCTTCATCAGCCCGAAGTAGTTGTTTACTGTTGATGGCACTTACCAACCATTTCATTGTGGTAACAGGATATCTGACCATTTTCTGGCAGGAGCTCGTCAGGTAAATTACTGGCTTTACGCAATGCATACCGTAACATAATAATCAATTAGCCCTTCATGTAATCCAATTAGCACAGAGAGGACACTCCAGCTAACATCCATAGACCCATGTTCATCAGTCATCAACAAATCTAATAGACAAGTCCTGAGGGGTTAGTCTGAGCATAAATCCAGTTCAAATCCAGTTCAGATCCCCAGAGGGACCAAAATGGCATCAAAAATTCAACAAGAGCTACATCAGGGTAAATGGCAGCAGGAGTGATAGGACAGCATTGATAACACATGAGAAGGGCATTGGTTAATAGTATGGTCAGTGTATATAGATAAACAGGGTAAGGTTACACAGAGGTTTCCGGTTCAAAGATCAGAAATGTTTGACAAATAACAATCAAAAATCCAATAGTAATTAGTCATCAGATATAGACATCTGAGAGGTGATGTGTAAGCAGAGAGGAATCAGTTACATTTACTTGAGTAACCCTTTATATTGACAACATTAAACATGTTTCTTGCACTATTGAACTATTTTTTTTTCCCAATTTATCATCAGAGTTATTAATTTTTGTCCTTCCAGTTATAATAAAGTCAAATGATAGCAACCACCAGTGAACTTAGACACTGGGGGTAAAGTGTCTTGTCCAAAAACACACCAACAATATTCATGACAACTTGTGCGTCAGTGGATTTAAATGCTCTATTAATGTTTTTTTGTGTCAGGAGCAGGATTTGAACTACCAGCCTTCGGATTAGAGAACAAACACTTATTTGTTAATTGGTCTCTATGGGTTGAGATTGTGTATTGACATGAGATGACAATTATTTGAAAGTTGGTAAATTTATGATAAAAGACAAATGTAGCATCGCACGTCCACACTTTTGTTCTGTGTTGTTTTGTTTAGATTTGAGAGACCACACAACAGAGCTAAAAGTGTTTGTAATGCTGCAAATCTCAGTGTCATTAGATGGATTTTGTTTTAGACCAAACAAAATAATGCTCTTTAGAGTCCAGCCCTGTTCCTGCCAAAGAGGAGAGCAGCTCTGAGTTTCTGGCAACAGCAGGTGGAGCATGGACCGGAAAACTGTCGGAAAAATAATAATGTCCTGTGTTTACCCTCTTCAGAGAGACAGGACTAAATGGATAGAGAGTGAGGGAGAGGAAGAGAGAATGGAAGAGAGAAAGAGGGACTGAGAGAAGAGAGGGGGCAAAGAGAATAGAGGGAGAGAGAGTGATGGAGAGCAGGAGAGAGAAGGGAAGTAGAAAGAGGTGATAGAGAGGGTAACAAGAAAGAGAGAAGGAGGGAAGTAGAGAAAAGAGGAAGAGAGGCAGTGGAGTGGGAGGGAGAGATGGGGAGAAAAAAACAGAGAAGGAGTAGAAAGATGTGATGTGAGAGGGAGATAAAGTTAGAATGGAGAGAGAAATAGAGAGAAAAGAGAGAGTGGAAGAGAGAATGAGAGAGGCATCGACTTACAGTTTGAGTAAATAAACTGGATTTATGAGAAACATGCATAATGGTCTGTTTTGGTCAAATAAATAATACAAATGGAACTTCCTAATAGTTGGGAAATGGTGCAAGTAAAAACATCATCATGTGATGATGATTCACTTCCTCATTTTGCTTTTTGTCTGTACCAAACCAAACGGCTCCTCTGCCATAGTACGCAGTGATGTAAGTACTTTGTTGTTTGTGATGTGTATACTTTGTTGTTTTTGTTTTATTTACCCCAAATGTCTGAACACAAATCTTCTCATTAGAGCAGGTACAATGACCGACCGACACATATAGTTACAAATATCTGTTGGTTTATTGGAGGAAGCTCATACAACATAGGCACATGTAGTCTACCCAAAAACTTGGAGTAGAGTAACAAAATGTTTCTATTCCTCAAAATATTTGTGATTTTGTCCATTTTTAATACCATATCCTTATTTCCATTGCTTCTCTCCTCAATGCACCAACAGAGGGCGATTAAGTAAGACGACTAGAGGTTTAATGATCTAATTATCTTCTAAAATACAAAGTGGACAATTATACAGTGATTTTAAATGTCCCTTTTGTCAAAACAAATAAATCTTGTGCTCCATGCTGAAATACATCGTAAATAGTGAGTAACTTATAATGACACTGACTTCTGATTAGAGCTGTGCAATTAATCACATTTTTATTGAGATTCAGTCATTTTTAATTGCCAATGATCAGCTTCTGTCTTTTTAATCAAGAGGTCTAAAGTAAATCCTCTGTTAGTAAAAGAATGTGGTTTGAAAAAGAGACTTGGAAGAAATGTTTTGTGTTAATTGGCAATGATCGTAATGTCTGTACTGTTTATGTTCAGATCAATATTGCAAGCCATTTGTGTTTTTTTAATAAGACAAAATAAAATTAAAAAAACATGGTCGTTCAATTTGAGGGGAAAAAAGATCAATGAATCTTTTGTCATAACACCAGCCCTATAGTTTTGTGAATTTTAGAATGTGATACCCAATCCTGCACAGTTCATAAAACTAATAAAAGATCGCAGCAACCTTGAAATCCCTATTCATTTCTGGTGTCAGATGGGCCATGTGAACTCAGCCTTTTCTCGCTGCTGCTTTGTGGCGTTTATTGTGGTAAACGATGGGTCAAACTCCGCAGCTCCGCTAGGCTCATGTGAAACGGGAGAGCAGCTCAACATCCCGGGGCAAAATTTCAATCAATGTCTTCTTGTCCTTTCAGCGTGGCAAATTAGATTGTACCAGGGCAAAAGGAGGAGGGGGGAGAGAGGGAGGACGGGGGAAAAGGGTGACCCCGCGCTGACGAGAGAGAGAGATGTCCTAATCTGACAGGTACAAAGCAGGACAACCAAGAGAGGACATACATGAAGAAGACACTAAGGTCATGCATAGAGGGCTGCAAGATTAATCGCACTCGGATCAAAATTGCAATTTGAATGGATGTAATTAGTAAAGCACAAATAGTTGTCCACAAACAACTAAATAAATGTCTTATTCTGTATAAAAAAAAAACTGTTAACCCTATAGTTTAGATTTGTACAAACATGCTCTATAAGTGATTATTGAATATTTCTGTATTGTTTGTGAATCCTATTATTAATCCAGTTTAATCTCAATATTTGTCAGAAAAATCACAATTACATATTTTCTCAAATCGTTCAGCCCTAATGCATATAGATTGCATAATGCCTTGGCATAGACTGCTCAGTTATAGAGTTACGAGTTACTTTAATTATTTATTTGTTATTTTATTTTAAAAGGGAAAAAAACTGAAAAAACTTACACTATTTGGATGAAAATTTAAATTGTATTTTTTTTCCAAAAAATTATGTAATGCACAATCACAACTAACCTGCAGAGGAAGCAGTGTTTTTTGTTATTGCTTTGCCTATATACCTTTAAAAGCCTCAGTAGATTAGACAAGTGGCTTTGCTCCAAGTTTTTACGAGGCTCCATATCAAACCACAATTTTTTTTCCCTTCGATTTGTCTATTTCTGTAATTGATTGGAGTATTGCCAGTATAAGCCAGGTACAGATACTTACATATACTTTAACGGTTTTGTGTTTGTAATTTCCCTGTGTTGAAATGTTCTCTCTATATATCAGCTCTATTTGAAACTGTTTGATTGATATTGGGGAAAGTATATAAGTAAGAATACATGGAAAGTGTCCAGAGAAATAAGTTATAGTTAAAAATCTACTTGGGGCACATGGATAAATTTGTCTTTGAAGCCTGTAGTTAGACCCTGAAGTGTTCCTGGTCAGCAGCTTCTTTAGAGGGTCCCACAGAACCAGAGACAGCTCAGCACTAAACTACATAAGTGCTGCCAGTGGTGAGCTTATTTATTTATTTCTTTCTTATATATGGTCTTTTTGCTGAATCAGATATAATGTTTATGGCATGGCGTTCACAAACATGCTCATAATTTGGGCATCATCAAAATGAAGGCATATAAAATCTATAAACTGTACAAACTCTATGTAAACCGGTATACCACTTAAAGGTACACTATGTAACATTTCTATAAGAGGCTCTGCTATCTGCATGTCTTCCATGAAGATGCTATTACTTTGCCAGGATGGTATTAGCCTTATTCATCTTCAATTTAATCAATTAAAGATCTTTGTCTTGCCTTGAAGAACATGCATTCTTACTGTGAGTGGAGTACCTTCTCCACAGATCTGACATCTGATTTGGCCTGGAAACATCACCTATTTGTCACTATGCAGATGTTTCATGCCATATTGCGCCACATTCCAGGAAAAGCAATAACAACTCCATGGAGACAAGCATTTTGCAGACCCTCTAAAAGAAAAATTACATAAGGGACAGATACTGTCCTGCCAGACCAGGAACCTTTTGGTGACACATGAACACGTGGCTACACTTCCTGTTATTCTTGGATCTGACTGGGTGGTTCCTCTGATTAAATAAGGACTGGGGAATTGTGGGGTAGAAAAGAGGTAGACCCTACTTTACCTGTCCCCACTAAGTGACATTTAATTTATTTATTTATTTATTTTTAACTTCAGCATATAGAATTTGACTGACATCACAAAATGACTAAATCAGACCCACTGACAACAGGAAGTGGAAAATAGTAATGATTTATAATGTATCCATAGATACAGCAGACAGACGCTACACTGAATCATGTAATGCAATAAAAGCTAAATCAAAGCTAGCATCAACAGTCCAATGAGATTTATGTGTCTTCTCAAAGCAGAGGATGCAGATAAAGACGGGGGCCTAATGGATGGAGAGGGGGAGCTGCTAACTCTGCTTCCTCTGGGACGTCCCGGGTCAGAACATTTGAGCTTGGTTAAGGTTTCAGGGGTCAGAGGTTAAGGCAGGGTCAAACATACTGTAGCCAGGTCACGTCAAAAGGTAAACTAATCAATGCTTTTACGTGACAACATCTGCAATGCCTTACGTTAACACATAAGAGTATAGGGAGAGGGAAGGTGGATTTTAAGATTAACTTTATTGCCTCTATTGGAAATTTGTAGTCTGCAATTGACCTATTCTTCAATGCCGCTGGGACAACAAGCGGAGCAGGAAACACATCACCAAATCTTGAGAGAGGCTTGGTCAGGAAGAGTAGCTTAGCTGGAGGACTTAATTGTAAATGTTTGGGTAAGTAAAATGTGATAGCAGATTGCATTAAAGACGTGGTAAACTTGCTAATTTCTTCCTTTCAAGCAACAAAATGCAAACAATAAAGTACAATAGCCAATAGACCATTATGCATGTTTCTCGTGTCCTGTATGGAGCTCAACAGTGACTTCCTGCTCCAGTTCCAGAAGTAAATTTCCCATTCATTTTTACCATAAACTTTTGGAAAAAATTCAAATATTAAGAGATCAAAGGCATCGCAGAGGCTAACCAGCTACATGGTCATAACTAATATCCAAAACACGGTTGTTTTAAGTCAATTTAAAATGCAATTAACTTCATAGTTTATATAGTTTCAGAAACAGATTTAAATAACATTATAGGTCTTGTGGTTATTAGTTATCATGTAGCTGATTATCCCCGAGCAAGCATACAAACTTTTAATATTAATTTTTTTCAGAAAGTCTATGAGAAAAATGAATGGGAATTTAGTTCTGGAATCGGCTCTTTTTCACTGAGAGGACACAGACAATCCAATACATGGGGCTATTGTTGTGTTAAATACTTAGTACTGATTAAAATTCTGTCTTTTTTGCTCATGAAATCAATACTGAAAGCCAATTTTATTTTTGGAAAGAAAAAAAAAATTGAATAAAAACTCAAGTTTGATCAGTATGGAGACAAAAAATATAAATTTTATTGCTGTATTGCTTTTTTGGGTCATATTTTTGCTATTTGCTCCTTCAGCCTAAATCATGCTCCAGCTAGGTACTCCTGACTATGTCCCTGGTCCACGTCCACTAGGTCCCCGTGTCACGTTGTCCTAGTGTCATTGAAGTACAGGTCAAATACAGAGGACACATTTATTCACAACCGTAAAGTATATCTTAACCTTGACACCAACATGTATTAAACTCTGTGTCCCTCACAAATAGCTCAATGTTAAAAGGCTATTTTTCTCTGTCAGTGTTCTCTGATTATCAAAATCATTCCATTTACCAGAGCTATTACAGGTAAGGTTACAGGTTTATGCATTTTGAGCTTCTCCTTCTAATTTCAGGTCAATTGCATCTTTAGCTTAACAACAAATTCCATAAGATATATTTGAAAGCATTTACTTTTAGTCAGTTCATTGCTAATTATTTCTGAGTAGGTTTTAAATGTCAGATGGGTTTTAAATGTTTGTGTCTGTCACCTTCTTACCTCCATGGAGATGCTATTGCTATATAGCATATATATTTCATTACCAGCGTTTTATGGCTCCAAAATACGTGGAAAAACATGTATTCTTTCTTTTGAGCGAGGTCACTTCTCCACAGATCTGACCTCTGTGGAGAGCTAATACTATACTCCTAATTAAAAACAATCCTCAATTATCACAATGAAGCCTGAGTTCAGAAAACAAAGCATTTAGACAGTAATTAGCCAGTCTAATTACTACACCCCGCCATTAAGACAAACAGCATTTAGTTTATATGTATATGTCATTCTGTTTTGACCTCTTTGCAGTTCATGTACTTTACTTTAACTGTGGCTGATGCTGCTGTTTCGGGCACATTTAAAAATCTGATGACTCTTAAAGTGAGAGCTGATTGCCAATTTCCTGGTTTAATTACAAAGAGGGAAACACTGGACTAATCACTGAACTACAGAGGGACTACAGAGAGGACAAGAAGGATTTAACCAGGTCTAGATTTTCTGATGGAAAGTCATGAAGTCACTATAAGATTGTACTATAGTATTAGTATTAGTATTGATATTATATGATTGCCCCAAACATGCTCAGTATAAGCTAATGTTCCAGCTAGGTACTCTTAATCTATGGCTCAAATTTTGACAACTCAATATCAAAATAAATAAATTAAAAATTGCCAAACATTCAGAAATGAAAAATGGAGAATGGAGAAATATTTCCCTTCTATACTGCTGGCTTTTTCTATTCTAAATGTCCTTTAAAGGTTCATTATGTAACTTTTTCTGGTGGAAGGTATGCCAACTTTTTGTCTCCTTGGAGATGTTATTGGACTATCTCCATGGAAACCAGACCAACTTATTTGTGGAGAGGAGAACCCACTCACAGTGCATGTTTTTAGCAATGAAAACACACATGATTCAGTAAATTGAAGAACTGTGAAACATTTCAGGAAAAGTAATTGGATTTCCATGAGGACAAGTAAGTGACAGATCCTCCACCAGAAAAGTTACATAGTGCCCCTTTAAACTGTGCATTATGTATTAACCTGCTCATTTGTCGCTGTAATGGAGCAGGACTATTACTTAAACCTATCTAACCTTTTCAATGTGTCACTTTAGGGCAGTTAACGCCGCGTCTCATCTCAGAACACTCAGAGACGGACTATATTTCCCTCTCAAAAACAAACAGCACGTGTTTACTCAGAGATAGGAGCAGCTGCCGCACACCTGGCCAGCGCTCGCCACTTCCACACAGCACAGGAGCAGCGCTTTTGTTTTGAAAGAACAGACAGGTGGACAGGTGATTTACAACGCGTGTCCGAAACCAGGAGGTTTCAACAGCGTGTAATTAGCAACCCTGCCGTGACATTCAGACTGGGACAAGAATGATCGTCATGTTATGGATGAGAGAGACGGAGATGAGAGGGAGGAGTGGGAAGAGAGGGGGAAGAGAGGGGGGAGAGAAAGAGAGGGAGAGGGAGGGAGGAGGAGAAGAGAGAGGGAGAGAAAGAGAGGGAGAGGGAGAGAAAGAAAGAAGAGAGTGAGGGAGGAGTTGAAAGAGAGGGGAGGAGGAGAGAGGAGGATGATGAGATTGGGACTGGAAAAAGAGAATAGGAGGAGAGAGAAGGAGGAGGAGGATGAGAGAGGAAGGGAGGAGTGGAAAAAGACGGGAAGGAGGGGGGAGGAAGAGAAGATAAAAGAAGAGAGAGAAACCAAGAAGAAAGAGAGAGAGAGAGAGAGAGGGAGAGAAGAGAAAGACAGAGGGAGGAAAGCAGAGAGAGTGAGAGAAAGATAGGGCAGGGAGGGAGAGAGGGAGGGTAGGAGGAGAAGCAAGAGGGTGAGAGAAACAAAGAAAGGGAGAGGAGGAATGCGAGGAAAGGGGGAGAAGAAAGAGAGAAAGAGAGCGGGGGGGGTAGAGAGAGAGAGAGAGAGAGAGAACAGGATAGTGAGGTAAGGAGAGAAAGAGCAATAATCGTGTTGTGTTTTTAGGGTGACCATTTTGAAATCTGTCCAGGGACTATGGATGAAAAATTGCCTCTCTGGCTAACTCTGGTACATTTACAGAAATGCTGATTAATGTACACTCTCCCTGTTAAGTATACCAAATAAATAAATAAAACAGAGGAAGAGAGAGAGAAAGCATGAGAGAGAGAGAAAGGATGATAGGGGAGAGATAAAGTGTAAGAGAGAGAGAGAAAGATGAGGAGAAGGGGAGAATATAAAGAGGAGAGAGGGAGGAGGAGAAAAAGAGGGAGAGCAAGAGGATACATTGAGAGGGGAGGAAAGGAGAGGGAAACAGAAGTAGAGAAACAGAGACTGGGAGAGAAGAAGGGAAAGGAAGGAGAGGAAGGGAAGAAGAATGAGATGGAGAGAGAGTGAGGGAGAAAGACAGAGGTTAAGAGGAAGAGAAATGTAGGGCAGAAGAAGTAGGGATATCACTGAGAACTTGATGTACCAAACGGATCAAGTGGAAAACCTTGATTTGGTCGGACACATTCTAATCACTGAACAACAAAACAAGGCTGTTACGACGATACATAATGAACTTCTGCCTTGTTGACTTAGCAACTGTTGAAATCGGCCAAGTTAATGTATCAAGACTATATGTTTTTACAACATTTAGATTTTGCATTTTAACTCAATTAAATGAACTGCAATAAACAAGAAATGTCAGAGCTCATTTGACAACTGTCACAACACAATGTTAGTGATTACAAGTAACGACTGGCCAAAGATGCAAAACAAGGCTGACTGTACCATCACTGTTAACCTCTGGATCAACAAAACCAAGCTTGACCAATCCAATTAACATAAGGCTGAGAAATTAGAGAAGACTGTACTGCTAAACTAATTTAAAAAGCACATGCATTTCAGAACATGTTTATAGAGGTCCCTAGATACTATACAATATTTGCATACCATATTGAATTAACAGCATTTCCAATTTGCTAATTGCAATTGCAAATTGCAATTTTTTGTACCAACCAGAAGCAATTATGCTAATCACAAAATTAAAAAAAATAATTTTATGTTTTAAACTCACCATTCTAAATGCTCCAAAATACACAAAAAAAAACCCCAAAAAACATTTAATTTTGCTACAAGATCAAGTTGTACTTATTGGACTCAAGCCCCTGACCTTTCTCCATGATGGACGGTCAGCCTTCACAAAGCAGATCAATCACAGTCTGTATATATGTAACTATGGCACCTTCATAAAAGCATGAATCATTTTAACTACAGTGAAATGCACTGGTCTCCAGGGCCATGACGTACACTGACCTTAGCACCATGACGTAACCCCAAAGCTGCAATAACTACTATATAAGCCGCTAAAAAGCATAACATATCATGAAGGACTTTTAGCTTTTACTGGCTACAATTTGGATCACATATATTTGTACTCTTGAGTCAGCTATGTAGTTTTCATAATCTTTTTTTTTTTTTTTCTATGTTGTCAGTTCCTTTTTTTCACAAACTGCAGATTAACCCAAACCCTATTACAGAACTGATTGACAAATTCAATCAAGTCTTTTTAAACAATTATTCCATGCATATGCATAATATGCATGCATGTTATTAATTCATACATTATTAAAACGATAACAATGCTCTAACATTTATCAGTACCCAACAAGAGAAATGTGTTTATTCACAAATATACTGTTATATTTTTGGTTCCATATAGCTTTGGTAATAAGAATAAACCTGATGTGCAAGTTGAAGGTATAGGTTTGTAGATATGAAAAATTAGAATGTCAAGTATACTGGAAAACTGTCACAACAAGGATGATATTTCTGCACTTTTGTGAGTTATTTTACAGTCCAATCATGTTTAGTGCAACATTCAGACCTCAACCAAGACATAAAAACACATTTTCGCCAGTTTCTTACCAAAAAAAATTATATATATATATATATATATATATATATGCATACCCATTGTTTTCACTTTCAAAGGAAATCATTATAATCATCAATAGTCTTGGTTACTCAATCTATATTTTAAAGCCAGAAAAGAGCATGGAAGTCAAATAGAGCCAACAGAACCCATCCAAAACAGTAAAACATAGATTTTCCACCATAGCTGACAATAGCCTCACGTTGATCCCACGTTTAAATCCAAAACAAAGCCAGGCATCGTGGCGGGACAGAGGCACACTCCTGAGTTATGAGGACACTTTAAATTTAGCTTGTATGGAACGGCAGTGTTGGGACAGTTGGGCTGTGGGATTGTGAATGGGATTATAATATTATGATATATGGCTGCCTTTTCATTTGAGTCCAGAGTTCGCTGTGCCATACCGAGCATAGCACCCACTACAATTTGAGTATCACTTACACCGGATGCCATGCAGCGACCATTGTAAAAGTCACTGTGTGTTTGAAATGAGAGAAATATTAGAGGGTGATTTAGGCTTTACACATGAGGTGCACATTTTGGCTTTAGGTGTAGGCTATTTGTTTTGGGGCAAATACAGAAGCTAAAAATATATACCCTATTTCTTGCAATTATGCCCTAGTTTGTCAAATAAAAATATATAGAACTATAGGCTGAAAACTAATATTGAGGTAACTAATTTAGAGGCATTTTGAGTGTAGTAGAAGCCACCATCAATTGGTTCAAAAAATGAAAATAAATCATTAGAGTAGACTAGTACTAGACTAGTAAATGGGACGCTAATTAAATGGTTTTCATTATGTCTGATCAATTACATATAGGGTTACAACTTGGCTTGGTTATACACGTTTTGTTTTGTTTTTCAGCCTATTATAGGAGATGTTCATGTTATTTCAAAGTAATTAGTTAAAGTTACTTATGCACCTTGAATATGTTGTCCAGATGCCTAAAATGAAACTAAATAGGCTGCAAATATGCCCATAACTATCTCAATTTTAAACGTGTCTCCTTGTCTTTTGTTACATAGGTCCTATTACATCTCTTTATCAGTTTCCCCTCATCATCTCTCCCTTGTGCAGAGCCATTGAGCATCGTCTTACCTTCAAACAGCAGCAGCAGGACCGCGATGTTTCCCGGAGAGAACCCATGACTTGACCCCATATTCTCCAACCATAAGTGAAAAGTTCTGATCCAAAAACACGACTCAAAAAAGTTCCTCTGCCTCAAAAACGCGAACAATAAAACCACGTGGCGGACCGACCCGTCTGTGAGTGATGGAGACTAGAGTCCTCGTTGTCCCGTACGCGGCATCTGAGCGCGCTCTGGCTTCGCTGGGCTGATGTCTGTGGGGCGGGCTGCTGCTGCTGCTGGGAGAGTGAGGAAGAGGAGGAGAGAGACCCACTACCCAGCGCCTCTCGGCATCTACAGGAAATTTAAGAGCATAAATTAACGCCAGAGGGTCAGCAATCTCATTAACACCCGGCGGTGAGAAGTTATTAAGTATTATCCAGAAATGCGCGCTGTGTTAAAGACGCAGGACTGGGTTTAATGGACGATGAGTGGTCAGTTTTAATAGTTACTTGGTTGTTGTTTTGCCAGTTAAAGGAAAACACTGAATAGTATTTTGAAATGAAATGTTTTATTGTGAAAGGGAGCGTTTTTCCCGAACCCATTAAACCTTCAGAGGCAATATTCTATTTTGGGAGGAGCTCTATATGTTAATCAATGATAAGCCTTGGCTGTAATGCACTTTCAGTATCAAAGGTTTTGGCACTCAAGTAAAATGACTGGGCCAATAAGCTGAAGACTTTCTGACCTTATAAATAAATTACCAGATAAGGCAATGTGAATGGGGGGTCTGTTCTAATATTGTGACATTTGAATTCATAAGATAAAGTTAATGCTTGATGGAACAGGGGAGATGAGTTGGTTTTATTTTCACTCACTGCTAATACTTCCTGGCCAGTGGCATGTGTTGGAATTATTTCAGCAATTTACGATGAGCTATGGGCTAATCCTCGAGGATGTACACCCATGACCAAGCCAAACTCAAGATCTGGAGATGGGAAATGCCTGGTGCATTTGTGGATGGTGAAGATGTCTTTTCTGATGTCTCACTTTTAGAGATAGCCAGTCCAGACTAATAACCTGTAGAAGTTGAATAAAAAAAACCAAAAACAAACTCTACATGTTTGCATGTTTTCTACCAGGTTAGGTTTTCATTGAACTACCTAGAAACATTTTGACCAACTAATAAACTTGAAATTTCATCATACTTTTAAGGTAAGTTTGTTGAAATAACAACAGTGGAAGTAGTAAATCGTTTGCTCAACATTTTACCATTTTATTACCCAAAATGTTTTAAAAGCAAGTTAATAAGTGATCCACAACAGCATTATCTCCATGGACCAGTGGTGCTTGTTTCTCCGTGTCCAAGCTGGGCCACTTCATGGGACGCCCCATAGAAGTGACCAGTGGTTTGGTGCTGTCTTTGGTGGACGATCCGTATAGGAAGGAGCAGTGGTTTGGTTCTGCCTTTATGGGATGTCCTATGTAGGAGGGTGCAATGGTGCAGTGTTGAAGCCTCAGGGCAGACACCAGTCACTTTGAGCAACTCGCTCTAATCAATGTCCCACAGCTCAGTGAACTGCAGCCGAGCCACAGATCCTGTCCTACTCAGAGTCAAACACACTGCAGTGTAAACAAGAGTCAGCTCTAACAGTGGGGTATTTTGTTATTACCTGCTCTGTCATGGTTCAGGCTTGAAGAAGTTGTGCATGGGGACTGCTGTTGCCCACGAAGTTTGCCCCCTTTTGAAAAATGTGGTCCATTCTTAACAATTTTCAGTGAACTGCATACCTTAACTATAAATAAAAATGTGTTGATTTGCATTGTATTGGGGAAAAACTGAACTGCCAAAGCATTTATTTCATAGACTAATAAACTACATTGGAAATCATTGATACATTCTGAATTTTCCTATTTAATCATGTCTATTAGCTAAGTGCTGTCTAATAATGGTGTCATGACATTTTTCTCCATTTGTCAAATTTGATCTTTTTTCTCTGTGCAGTAATGGCTTCAACACACATGGAAACATTTGCAATGAGATCACACTTGTTTTTAAGACCCAAACTAGAGGAAGTGTGGAATTTTGAAATATGCTACTTTTCACATTATAAGATGTTTTTTTGCCTCAAATAATTTTACAATTTCAGAAACAATTCTTTTAAATAGCTTTATCTTCAAACTTACCTATATCTGTAAATGTCTAAAATCACCCTAAATATGACAAACTTTGAATAAATTAGTCAAGAACAAACACCGGGCCATGATCTGTGCAGGGTGAATGAGTGCATTTTACAAGGTACAAAATGTTCAACAGTTCAACAGTTTCAAATTTCACTAAATAAGACATTTAACAGATTTTTTTTTTTTGCATATATCATTTCTGAACCTAATGCGGGAAAAACAAGCTCGTCTAATTACTTCCAGGAGACATGTCAGCACTTTCTGATCTTGCATTCACTGTCGGTGAATGCAAAATGTAAAACAACACTTTGATATAATTGATTTGTTAAGCAGATCCTGTATTAAAGGGTTCATTTACACTGCATAAGAGCCCAAATGTAATCCCACTGATCATTATAGGGTATACGCAGTCCAAGGGTTCATAGCAGTAGCATAGTCTGTGGAGGGTAGGGTTTCCATAGGTATCTGGAGACATATGCCCAACAAGAATCAATACAGAGACAAGGAAATGTGGTGTCGTCATTATATATGTGACCACAGTGGTGTCGTATGGGCTTTGTCTGAGACCGCCACGATGGATTATGGGGGAATCAAGGAGAAATTCAGCCTGATGTGTTGATCGGATGTCTTCTTTAAAGGAAATGGAACATTTGTTTTACTTGAATAAGGGAGATTACAGTCAAAGTCACCAGAAAATACAACCATGAACGGAATGCATTTGAGTGAAATGTAATAGAATCTACTGCATTGTTTTGGGTATGTTCATTTACAATGTCATGTCCCAGAATTATACCTATGGCTTGCTCCTTGTCTTCCCTGAATTTTTACAGCGAACAAGTTCTTTGATGATTTTTAATCCAGATGCCCTTTGTGAGATTAATGTTTTATTTAATACTTCATATTACGAATACTGTACCATTACTTGTTTTGCCTCCTGTGAGCTCCACTGTGGTATGTTTGCTATAAGAACTTTGAACTGTTATGTGTATGTCTGAACTCAGAGAACCAGCTAAGTACACATGCTATGTTTGTGCTGACCTGATGTAAACCAAAGGGATGTGTTTATGTCGAGACATACTGGGTTAATCATAAAGAGGATGTTACGTGATATGCCAGTATAAGAGCTCACTGAGGAGAGGTGATTTAGAGGAGATCGTGTCGAATCAGTTTGAATGATGCCTGTGCCGAAATAAAGAACCTGGTTTATGGATCTACTTGAGCCTACTGGATTTTTGTTTGCGGTGTGCCTCCGGGAAAAGCTGACACCTTCCTGTCACAACCTGAAAGCTACTGAAGAAGCAAGTGTGGGTGAACTTGGTGTCTTGCCCAACAAAAGCACTTTCTGGTCACTGGTGAAATGCCAACCCAATGACCAATAAGTCCCTCAGTGTCAAACATAATGCCCTAAAACACCATTATTTAAAATTTATCATTCAAATAAGTGAACTAACATCAAAACTACATGTAAAAAATTTAGTTAGTTGTACAGTACTTATAGTATTTGCAGTCTACACAGGAAAGGAAATGATAGAGAGAGGAAATATGAACCAAATTAAGCCAGTTGGCAAACATGGTTCAGAAAATAACATACACATTATCCTAAGTAGCAGTACAATTAGATTAAACAATTTGGAGACTTTTCTGGTAGGATGATGGATTTGATAGTGATAGTAACATATGGTGATATGTTACACAACTGTTATGTCTTTGTTTGTATGACGACCCTGATGTTCCTGTACTCTATGAGTCAGCTAAAAGCCTTTAGCATCATCACTGTTTTCTAAATCATTTCTGTGGAATCTCTCAGACCAGTCTCTATCGATCCCAGTTCATTCTGAATAAGCTCGTCAACATTATTTGATATTGGCTGCACTGGTACTGTATAGTTTAATGTGTAATTAAAATCAGGATTTTTTTTTTTGAAGCCAGTCACATATTATATTATAATACTTTTGTCTGATTTTTTGCCTGTTGTTTTGTTTTTGTGTGTAGGCAGCATGGTGGCTGAGTGGCAACACTCATGCCTCACAGCAAGAGGGTTTGGTTCGATCCCCGGGTCGCCCAGGCCTTTCTGTGTGGAGTTTTGCATGTTTCTTCTCGTGTCTGGATGGGTTTCCTCCGGGTACTCCGGTTTCCCCCATCAACCAAAACATGAACGCCCTTCGAGACAACTGTTGTTGTGATTTTGGGCATTACAAAAATAAATGAATTGAATTGAATTGGTAATAGGACTGTTACCATAGCAATTGACAAAATAAGACATTATATTCTATATTTTGATTGGTGAAAGTTCACAGAATAGCATCTACAAACAAGAAAAAGTTATTTAACTCCTGCAGAATAGGATCCAGTATAAGCTCCAATAAGAGCCAATTTCTCTCTTAAATACATGGTATTTTCTTATGAAGTATACAAAATGAAAATACACACATATTACATATTAACGCTGCTGCTAGTCTGCTGACAAAAACTAAGGTGAGAGCACATCATGCCTCTGCTGTGCAACCTGCACTGGCTCCCTATTTCATATCTGATGCAATAAAAAATGTTATTTGTATTTAAACTGTGTTTAACTCTATGGGTCCTCTTTATTTGAAGAAGTTACTACAGCCCTGTACTCCACCGAGAGCCCTGATGTCAGCTGACCGCCTCCTGCTGGCTGTGCCCAAAGCCAGGCCGAAAACCAGAGGTGACAGAGCCTTTTCTGTGACAGCTCCCAGACTTTGGAACAGCCTCCCTCTGCCTGTCAGATCCTCTCAGCCTTTAACGCAGTTTAAGACTAGACTGAAAACCCACCTCTTCTCCCTGGCGTTTAATACTAGCACAATATGTTGATGTTTTGTTTTAGTGTTCTTTGCCTATGTATCGTATTATCTATATATTTATTTGTTTTTTGTCAACTTTTTATGTGAATCACTTTGGGCAGCTGAAGTTGTATATAAATGTGCTATATAAACACAATTTAATTGAATTAACAATATATATATATATATATATAATATTATAATTTTACCTGCCCCATCTCATTAAATAGGTCATAGGTAAACCATCATAGGTAAAGTTTTTATATAATCTGAACCCCAAAACAAATACAAGGATTCAAAGCACAACAACTCTTTAGTCCAATTACCAATGGGCCCACGGCACCTCTGTCTGATAACGTTAGACCAGAGAGGAGTGAGTAATAGAATTTGCTGTGAGAGAAGCGCAGGCTCATTTCATTAAAGAGATGGTCGTTTCATGATGTACGCACCACCTGACCAAAGACACTTTCACACCACATTTAACTGTCAGAGGAATAAATCAGTCAATAGAATAGATTTGCTACCATTGATTTATAACATACATTGGTTTTAGTCTTGGGCACGGTGTTAGGACACTTTTTAATCATATTGATCAATGACAATTTATTTTACTAAAAATGCTTTTAATATAACTTTACTGAACATAAACAATACAGATAATAATTACCATTTAACACAATACTACAGTTTATTCCACCAAAGTCTGAAATCTGGTCCAAACCACATGCTTTTACTGACCAGTTGGCTGTGGACCTCTTCATTAAAAAGATTGCAGCTGATCACTGACAATTAAAAATGACTTAATCTTGATCTTGATTAAAATCTGAGTAATTACACAGTCCTACATGGTGTTATAGTTAAAATTGGTTATGTTCTGGTTAAGATTTCAAGTTAGTTCGAGGTAAAATTTGTTTATTCTATATTTCTGATCTGTCTCAGGAAAGGTAAGAAGCAAATGACCTTTGCTTTTTGTATAGCAGTTTTCACATAGAGACTGACAAGGGTGCACTAGTAGGGTTAATAGTGTAATTTGTAATTCTTAGGGCACTGTTATTTGCCCAATTTTGTCCTGATGTGGACTTGATTTGATCCTGTTCTAATCCTGGTTCAGTCCTGATCTAGTCCAGGTTTAGTCCCAGTTTTGATGTTGGGAGTGTGCAAGTGTAAATGCACACTTAGACCAGGGAAACAAACTCTGGACGTGTCTTGTTCAAGGATACATCAGCAACAGGATTTGATCTGCAAACTTTGAATAAATGAGCAATTGTCTTACTATGATTTTTCTCATAATTCAAGTTATAAGTATGTAAATAAATATGTTCAGATTCTTCAGACAAGGCTACTCAAATTGCATTAAGTTATTTAACCTTAATCTTTTCAATTTATAATTAATTGCCATTGTTTATGATGAGTTTAGTCCATTAGCCCTGATTCAATCCAGTATATGCATCAACTACTTTAATTTAAACAATATAGACTTTACAATACACTTCCACAATAACGGATAATTATCTAAATAAATGCTTAATATGCCACGTCTCCAGGTCTGGTGCATTTCCTGATTGTCTAATTGTAAAGTGCAGGAGGTGCCATCCGCATTAACACCCCTCATTGTGAGAGGAGCATCTTGACCCCAGTAAAGAGCCGGACGGGGGCAGATGGTCCCCACAGTCGCACGCACAAACAGGGTGTCCATGGAAACAGAGTCATAATGGCCGCCCCGGTGAGCTGTGGAATCACTCAGGCTAATTTGTTAAGCAGCGCCTCGGTATATTCACTTTAATCAGTCTATTTACTGAACAAGACAAGAGGTACAAAACATGGCACCCAATGGGAACCACACAGATGGCATGTAATACATTATCTCAATTAGAGCCAAGTTTAGATCTGGTTCAAAACAGTCAAATAGAAAAGAACAAGACTAGGTGCAGCTTGTATATTTGAACAGTGTCAGTTCCAAGCGAATCCTCTGCAGTCTACCATTAAATTTAACTGGTATATCCATGGAGACAAGTTACAGGATCGATCTATGGAGAAGTCAGCCTGCTCACGGTAAGAATGCATGTTTTTTAAGGATTTTTTGCAGCAACACCTTACAATGAATAAATGCAAGACAGATCGTTTTAATGCCATTGCGAGGAACAATCCTGACCTTTAAAGCTTGGAAGTAGCTTATGTCAATTGATGGTTTTGGTTGAGAGATATGGTTTGGTCTAAATATGCACTTTAGACAAAGAAGAAAGAAAGATACAAAAGACAGTGGTGTAGTGGTTGAGACTCACAACACATTCATTCATATCCAGGATCAGACAGTATCTTTCCGTGTGGAGTTTGCATGTTATTTCTGTGTAAGTGTCCTATGGGTGGTCCTGTTTCTCCTACCATATTAAAGTAGAACTTGTACAGATAATGAAAAAACTGGTTGGTGCACTGGAATATTTCAACGTACATACACTGTAATTCAAACTGAGTGTTTCTTGAAAAACCCTGTATACGCCTGATGAATTGAACAGATCACATAAAACTGAGCAATATCACTTAAAGCCATATTTTTATAGCCTTCATATGTTTAAATAATCAATACTCATCATATACATTACTATATAGAGGTAATAGTGTTCATAGAGGGAGTGAGTTCATATTTTGAGGAAGAATCGTTTACGGTAGAGGAGGTAGGAGATGAGCACCCACAGAGCAGTACCCCAAAGGTTCATGAAGAGCAACTCCCAATGACTGTCCCAAAGCCGCATGTCCCAACTGAATGGAAAGTAGAACCCCAGCAAAGAGTGGCCCACATACACCAAGATGGAGTTTGTACCTGCAAAAAGACAAGAGAAATGTACTAATTATATGTGTAAAGCACTGAATTCAAATAGTTTTTTTTCTTGTAAGGTGTAGTCTATTAGGGCTGTAGTAAACAGATTAAACTTGTGAATCAGAAGTTTTATCTTCCTTTTTACATAGAAATGCCAAAAATTCACTCACTCACTAAGGAAAGGAGAATTTCTGCTGTCATCAAATATAAATCCTTAAACCTTATAACCTACATAAAATAAGTCCCTACAGTATACTGCTGTCAACCAATAAGAACTTGCCACATCTGCCTCTGAGCTACTGCTGTCACAGGGTTGATACCAATTTTGACAATTAAGGATAAAAATCTATTCTCAAATCAATTATTTATTGTCAAGTCTTTCCCATCTCTAAACGCCTTCCCCCCCCAAAAAAGCTCTTTCTCTGTCTAACATGCATCATATCCACCGACCCACAAGTTGGCGTTCAGTCCCAAATATGAATACTGTGGTTGTTTCGTTGGGCGCCTGCCTCACCCCCAGTGTCTGCATACACTGCTGTTTGAGTGTGTGTGCGAATGAGTGAGTGGTAGTAGTGGTTTCTTGATATAAAGTGCTTTCAGTGCCTGTTGGACGTAGAAAAAGTCTGTATAAATCTATAATTATTTACCATAAGGAGAGTACTTTTCCCCAATATCATCATATTTCCCCTTGTCCACACACTGATATCCCTGAAAATAAAACACTAAAGATGGTATCAGGAAGTTGTGTAAATGTTTTTATGATGTTATTTTGTTGTTATTTTGCCACGTAAAACAAACCGTACTGGTGGGCCTCATTGAAGGTAACAATCAAAAGTGACCAGTTGTCACATTTCCATTTTACAGTCCCACTCCCAATTCACTTTTGTTGATTCCTTGTTGTTTGCTTTTATGCACACTCTGAACATAAAGGCTTTTGTTGCTCTGACAGCTGTAGTCATTAAATGAAGTGCAGTTTGTATTGGACTCTATAGACCGCTGCAGAAGGGAGGACCTACAATACGTCAGGCACACTTCCCCAAAACCACTACAAATGTGATGACAAAACCATTATATTCAAAAGTAAACTGTTGCCTTTGTTTGCGCAAACTAAATGCTTGATTCTCACAAAACACATTCAATTTTAAAATGTTTGTAATTTGAGGTTAACTTGCTGTACTTTATATTGAATGTAATCAAGATAAGATGCATTAATGAAAGTAAGCAACTGTTTGTATGTATACTAAAGAAACTAATATCTTACTAATAATTCATAACATTTTTGCCCATGTACCAAGTAGAAAATATGGTTAATATTATAATGGCTGATTGATTAGATTATTACATATGCCAAATAACAGACTAAAGCATACTGGACAGTGAGTTTGTGAATAGTCTTACCTAACTTAAACATAAAAAGCAAGGACAAGCTTATTCTTTTAACATAATTAAATAAATACTGACATATTTCAATTACATGGCTGTATTAACCATTAAAAAAGAAAACTCTTCTCCCAGCATTCAACTCAAGTTAGGCTTTAGGATAACTTTTTGCCCTCTTAAACTGTATCTTACTATTATCTTGAATTGAATTGGAAAAAATACAGTGGTGCAGTCTCCTCTTCTCCTTGGTTGTGGTGTTTTTAGACTAAAACATTAGCGCAATGCCCAGAGCAGCCTTAGGTAAAGAGTGATATTGTAACCTTCACTAAGTCCTCTACATCAGCAAAATGCATTAAAGCTTTTAAACAAAGCTGAACAAACAGTACCTGGATATATGAATGGCTGTCCTCTCCACCAGCCTCTCACATCTATGATAAAGTACATGGCTCCCAGTAGCAGGAAGGAAAAGCAGCCCAAACAGGTCACAAAGGACAAAGACCTGTGAGCAAGAGAAAACATGTATGTGGAAAAACTGGATTTGACAATATATTTATTACTAGCCACAGTATGTACCTTTCTAGCCAAAAACAATAAACAATAGAAAAAACTGCATCTTCACAAGAAAGACTCTTATTTAGCCTGAAGGAGGACCTGCTCTGTTTCCATGGAAATGTTCGGCTATAATCTCCAGAAAGTTACATATTCTACCTTTAATTTTCATATAGGCCTAGTACATTGAATGTGAGCAGCGATATACATGTTAAAAGTGCACTATGTAACTTTTCTGATGGAGGATCTATTGCATGCTTGTTGCCATGGAGATTCTATTGCTTTGTCAAAAGTCTTCCGCAATATGACATTAAACTTTTCTGTCTCTATAGTGGTTGTGCTACTCGGTCAGATCTGTGGAGAGCTGCTCACAATAAGAATGCATGTTTTTCAAGATTCTTTGATAAAAAAAAAAAAAACAAGACATCTGTAATGGAATAAATGCACGATAGCTATGCTTTTTATTTTACTGTGGGACATTTCAGTACTGGGGAATGTTCTAATGTAGAAATTGTATCTAGATGTACCATCATTTGTTATACTGTTTGTCTGTATGCTCGATTTAACTCAGATCTATTGTTGAATGAGTCACTGCTGGCATTGTCCACTTTGTTTACTGCTCTGTGTTGTCCACGTGCAATGAACATGATTGACTGTTAGTTTGTGTATGTGAGTTATCAACAAAGTTTGCATGCTTTGAACCGCAAATTTCCTAAGTCATAGTTTAATTTGTGTATTGGATTATGGATATTACTTTGGTTTAGTAACTGAATAATTAATTTAACCCTAAACAGCATTTCCACTGTGGTGTGGCTCATCTCTGTGGGTCTGCAGTTAATTTAGTTTCATTTAAAAGTTAATTTGTTCATTATTTCTTCTTTTTTTTCATTTGCAATTCAGAATCTTGTCCAACCAACCCCAATAGCACAATTAGTTAGTAGCATGTTGTAAACCCCTGTCCCTAGGAATCCTTTGGTGCAGATAAATACTCAGTGAGGTCTGAAGGACAGTTTTTTGGCAGAGCCTTTAGCTTGTGCAGAGGAGGATCTTTGGCACCAGGCGAGTGGAGCTATGCCAGTCTGCCATGTTCCTGTCTGCTGTAACTGCTGTACTGGTTGATGTGATATTGTCTAATGCACTTACAGTAAGATATTCACTAAAAAGGTTACAGGAACTTGCTACAGTCTGAAAACCCTTAAAAAACACATACTGTCCCTTTGTCTACTACTGTATATCATTATAATCTATGACACACAAAGATCATTATTTCATATTTTGGACTTTTGAAATTGCAATATTGATCTTAAGCAATCTCATAAATGTTCAAAACTACAGAATGGATTTCTGTCTGCCCCTTAAGAGTGCATCACCTAAAATGTTATGTTGATTGCAGGAGAATAAAGATTACTCAAACATGCATGAATCATTCTAAATGTAACTTAAAGTGGGTGTATAAGAAGGGAAAACCATTAAAAATCATATAACCATCATGGTTAAAAGCTCTTAAAAGTAAGTTTTGCATAACATGTCTCTTTTAAAATAGCTAATGCGATGTGAAACCATTTTCCCAATATTTAAAATTGTGAGGGAGGGAGGTGGGGAGGTAGGTACGGAGGGCGGGAGGTAAGGAGGGAGGTAGGTTGGTTGGATGGATATTTATTTATTTACAGTGTTTAAAACACAGTTAATGCAGTGAAATGCCAACAGAATCCTCCATCTGTCTTAAGATAGAAACGGTTAGGTCATGACAAAAAAGACAAAAAAGTTCAGAAGTGTAAAAACAATTTTTTTGACCACAAAGTTATGTAACTACAGCTGTGTGGTCTTGGTTTGATACCAGTTTAATCCTGATGTAGACTTGATTTAGTCCTGTTCTGGTTTAGTCAAACTTTAGTCCCAGATTTAGTTTAAATAATGATCTGTCATTCTCACAAGGAACATGCTGAATTTTAAAAGATTAAAAATTTGAGATCCAACTTTTAACTATAAATGTAATAAATATTTGATATGTGTGCACCAAGCGAGAGACATCAATATATCTCCCTACTAATAACTTACTAATAAATAATATACCAACACCTGACATAAAGACAATGGTTAGTATTATAATTCTGTATTAAGTGAATGCCAGTCTGTTCCTGTCCTCTATAAGTGCTACAATATTTGATGTGATATAATATAATGTACGATATCTGCTGCACTCACTTAAGGATGCTTTATTTTGTAACTGGCTACAGAGGGGCCAAACAGGACTCTTGGCCCGAGAGTTAATTACTCCAAGACATCAGGAGGCAGCAGCTCGATAAACTATGCATGATGTAGGAGCTATAAAACCCAGGCAGGTACAGTGTAATGGCAGAGGATGGGTCTGTGGCGGCCTCAGTGGAGCATCATGGGAGATTTGCTTACACATCATAGATGAAATGGTCGTCTTCCAGTAGAAACATTAAAATGATTCACTTCATATTAAGAGGCTCCAAGACCAGTGCGCAGGTTGTAAAGTCATTTAAAAGAGTAACTAAGCTGTAATTCATGAAAAATGGCTGGAAACATATGCAGGTATTTTAAAGGTAGACAGTTATTATATATATTGGCTAAATGGCTTCATTTATAGGGAGGTTGCCTTTGCGAAAATATACCTACTCATTTTGTACAGACTACAGTTTAAACCAGAAGTTTAAAAAAAACAAAACAAATATGCTTTTTTTCTCACTGTCTGACATGAAATCAGACTAAACTTTTTCTGTTTTAGGTCAATTAGGATCACCAAAATAATTTATTTTTGCCAAACGTCAGAATACTGAGAGAATTTTAAATAATTTTTTCATTAATTTCTTCAATTCAAAGTCAGAAGTTTACATATACTGTATTTCAGTAGTATTTGGTACCGTTGCCTTTAAACTGTGTGATTTGGGTCAAACATGTTGGATATCCTTCTACATGCTTCTCACAATAGTTGGCAGGAATTTTGGCCCATTCTTCCTGACAGAATTGGTGTAACTGAGCCAAGTTTGAAGGCCACCTTGCTCACACATGCCTATACATTTTCTTTGTGATGACCACTCCAAAACATTGACTTTGCTATCCTTCAGTCACTTTGTAACCAGTTTGGCAGTATGCTTTGAGTCAATGTCCATTTGGAAGACCCATTTGTGGCTTAGATTGAACTTCCTGGCTGATGTCTTGAGATGTTGCTTCACTATTTTCACATAATGTTCTTTCCTCATGATGCCATTTTGTGAAGTGCACCAGTCCCTGGTAATCTGTAATCTGACTTTTTTTTTATGTTTCTTTTGGAGTAATGGCTTCTTCTTGACAGAGTGGCCTTTTAGCCCTATCAGTACAGTACTAGTTTCACTGGGGAAAATGACACACTCCTACCAGCTTCAGCAACAATCTTCACATGGTCTTTTGCTTTTGTTTTTGGGTTGATATACATATTTCGGATCAAAGCACGTTCATCTCTGGGACACAGAGCCTGTCTCCTTCCTGAGCGCTAAAATGGCTAGACATTCCCATTTTGTTTAAACATGCATATAATTGTTTGAACAGATGAACGTGGCACCTTCAGGCATCTGGAAATTGCACCTAAGGATGAACCAGACTTGTACAAGCCCACAATTCTCTTCCTGATATCTTGGCTGATTTCTTTTGACTTTCGCATAATTTTAAACAAAGAAGCAGTGTGTTTCAGGTGTGCCTTCAAATACATCCACAGGTGTGTCTATAATTAACTCAAACATTGCCAATAAACCTATCAGAAGCGTCAAAAGACATGACATCGTCATCTGGGCTTTCCCATATTGTTTAAAGGCATAGTAATCTTACTGTATGTAAACTTCTCACTTTATTTAGAAATTAATACAAAAAATTGTCTGAAAAAATCCTTCTCTTATTATTCTGGCATTTAGCAAATAGAAATAATTTTGGTAATCCTAATTAACAGATAAAGAAAATGAACAGAAAAATTAACAGAAAAAGAAAAAAAAACAAAACAAAAAAAAACATTTAAGTGATATGCAAGCTACAAAGTTTTATACACTAAATGGTCCATTGATTGAAGAAACATGGACTGATGGACTTTTATTTGACATAGTAAAGTGACAGGAAAGTATTTGAGAAGTGGCAGGAAAGTTTTTTTGTAAAGTAATGGGAAAGTTCTTAAACTGAGCAAGACAGTGTTTAAAGAGTGCAAGAGAGAGTTTTTAAAGGGTGCAAACGAGTGGGTGAGAGAGTTGCAGATTGGGTGATTGTTTATGTTTTCATTTGTGTGATTTTAATGTCTTTCTTATTCTGTAAAGTACGTTGAATTACCTTGTGTACGAATTGTGCTATACGAATAAACTTGCCTTGCCTTGCCTTGCCTTGATTAAAAACGTAAAAACAACAAAATTATACCGCAGTTTAAAATCAAAATTATAATTTTATTATAGAAACGCATCATGAACCCTTTTCAATTACAGAAAAGAAATTGTTCAAGCAACCTTTTTGCTGTATTAGGTTATGGAGGTGTAATATACATGCAGACTTCAGCCTCTAATTTAAAACCTTTAGATACACTCTTTCACTCAGCCCTTCATTTCATAACAGGTGATGAAAACCCACCATTGTACACTCCATAAAAAAGTAGGTTGGCCATCTCTGTCAGATGAGAACAACACTGTATACAATTTATTTATAAGGGACTACTAACAGACTGCCTGAATATCTCACTTGCTTGATACAGGAACTTTTAATGCAAGATCTCATGATTGTCTATATCTAAAAATTAGAACTGAATTGGGGGAAAAAAAAAAAAAAAAAGATTTTGGTTATTTTGCCTCCTAAAAGTGGAATATATTTCAAGGACATGCAAACCTGGATATATTGGTGCCAGTAATGCACTTTAATAATCTGGAGATAAACATTTATAATCATACCTGCAACTGTTTTTAATGTTTTACAGGGACATATGTAGTTATCTGTTTTGTTTGCATTTTTTTGTATTTTATCAGGGCGCTCATGAAAAAGAGTCTGGTATTCTCACTGGGCTCTCTGTATAAATAAAACATCAAAACACCACTATGGAGTCTCCATGTTTTGCTCCATTTAAATTAGGGCTGCAAGATTGATCATAAAAGAATTGAAATCACAGTTTGAATGAACATAATTAATCACAAAGGCTGTACCATCCTCCACAAATAAAAAAGTTTGTCTTATACTGCCTAAAACTGCTAACCCTGTAGTTTAGATCTGTACAACCATGAAATGTGACTCCTGTATTTATTTAGTTGTCAATTCATATTTCAGTCTTTTTGCCAATTCTTTGAGATGTGTTTAAAATATGTACTTTGAACAGAATACTATTATGAAACATAGCTGCAATGATTTTAGGAAAAATTGCAATTAGAAATATTTTCAAAATTGTGCAGCCCTAGTTTAAAGCTCAAACAAGCCTGACTTGGCCTGGTTGTTTTCTGGCTGTGATGTAGAGGATGTAGCATTCACACACCCCGCACTCCAAGGGTGATTATTTACGAGCGGAGCTGCCGTTGGAGGTAAGTAAATGCGTGTTTTAGCAGCTCTGATTTGTGCCTGCTGGAAGCCCATCCTTTTGTGAGCGAAAAGTGGCTGGATTTAGAGGGTCAGGAAGCACTTACCAAAGATTTTTATTGACAGGTATAAATCCCGCGTCTCTTGTGCACTTAGTAAGGATGGCAGCGGAGATTCCCTGCGGGTGGAAATGAAACAGATTTTAAATCGATAGAAGTGATAAAGCAGCTTGTATCAGGAGACTAAAAACACAGGAACAGAAAAAACAGGTACCAAAGGATTAACTGATACACCAAAGGGTCCATCATTCTGGTTTAAGCTCAGTTTAATCCTGATGTAGACTTGGCTTGGTACTGTTCTAGTTCTGGTTTAGTCTCTTATTTTCTCACAATTGGGAAATGTCATTTGTCATGGGTTATCCACCCATGCTGCCGTCAGTGTTGTGCAACAGCTAAAAAAAACAGTCCACAAATACACAATACATTAAAAACACAATGAGGTTAATTGTAATTCACTATAAAGTGCAGTATGCAGGATCAACAGTTACTTATTCATTAAAGCTATTCACTTTGAGGACAGAAGTGTTAATACTTCACTATGACCAGTTAAAACACCTGTCATTCACTCAGAGCATGACAGAGGCTGACCAATAGATGGAGTTTTTCTAACTTCAGTCATGCTGGGAAGAGAGCAGATATCTGAACATTGCAAAATTCAGCACCAAATTGGTTCTCTTTGTTTCTCTTTCCATGCTTTTTCCCAGATTTATAACAGACAGAGAACATTATAAATCAAAGTTCAAAAATAGTTTAATACTGATAATTTGGGCAGTTAATGCATTATTTTCTTTGTTTTTTATAGTTGTTTACATGGCAACTAGAACCAATATGGCGGCAGATCACATGCCTGGGAAATGCCAATACATACATCTAAATTGGCAATTCATGGCAGAGTCAGATTACAGTTTGATTCTGTATTGTCATATCACTCAAACCATCCAGCACATTCAAGATCCACAAACAATGCTGTGTCAAATTCACATCAAGAGAAAGGAGTAATTACAGCACCAGTGGAAAGCATTAGGCATCATCTAAGGAAATATTACATTACATATGGTGATAAGTGCTTATACATTAATAATAACTTGATGGGAGGCAGGCTACATTCAAATGGAGGTCTAGCCTAAGCTCATACAGGTATTATATTCACTACTAAACCTGTTTTACAGTGCCTCAATCTCTTTACAGAGGGCATATAAACGTTTTCCTAATTCTCAGTATTTGGACAGGATCTATCTTTCAAATCAGGGAGAGTCCTTTTAAGTTTAAACCAACTGTATTTCAGCATCAAAACTGGCACCCCAAATGAGAGACTTGTGAGGTTCATTCCTCTTTCTGATTGGATATTTGTCTCAAAAACCTAAACTGTCATGTTTTGTAAAATCAACATTACAAATGTTGTCAGTAAAAGTCATATTTTATTTCAACATGTAAAAACCTCATGTATTTGGTGACAGAGACACATGTTTATAAAACTGAAATTCTACATACTCTCCCTTTAAGGTGAGACACTACTGCTGGTATCTACAATAAACTCCAAGTGTATTTTTTGTCTTTTATGTCAATGAGCCATGCAGTTAAAAAGTAATTAGTTTACTGTGTCATTAAATCTACCACTTGTAAGTTTATGCTTTTTTTGTTACCAGTAGATGGCAGGATGTGAAACCCCGCACTCCCCTCATCTGGCCTTTGTTCAGACTCATTTGTGTTGTCTGGATTTCTTCTGTCAGGCCAAAGCATGTCACACTGTCAGACAGCAGTACCATAGCTAGCATCTGGTGGTGATATGTGAGATTGCAACATGGCTGTCTTGCCCACTTTAATTATGGATGGTAATTTAAATCTTATATGATTTAGAAGCTTAAAGAAACATTTAGTGTTCCTGCAGAGAGTCCCATTTGAAAGCTGAGGGACTGCACAAGCTTGTTAGGGGGAGATCCATCATGAGTATAGTTGACAGAATCAATGTAGTGGAATGGCCGGGCCGGCGCAGGATCCAGTCTGCTGCAGGCTATCTGTGCTCTGGGATGCTACGGGACAAGAGGTTATGTGGGACAACCACTCAATTTCAATCTCACTTGGGCTGCCTGATCGTTGGGGTTTAATTAATATGGACTGTTGTTTGGATGCATGATAGGCTACACTTGTGTATCAGGCTAACAATACAGGCTTTAGGTAATGGGAAAACAACTGTTACTAAAATTAATAATATCTATAGTTAAAATTACTTGAATGGATATAAATGTCTTATTTTAAGTATTTTAAGATAGTTTATCAGTTCATTTAGTGGTTGAGTTGATAAAATAACTTAGATTGTTTTTTAATGAAACATGCATTCTCATTGTGAGCGGTCCCTCGTCTCTAATGATCTGATCTATAACTTGAACTAATGAAATCAATAGTTCGTCTCCATAGAAATAGGTAAGCCATACTGTGGAACTTTCCATGCAATGCAATAACATCTCTGTGAAGACAAGTAGGTGGTATGCCTCCACCATAAAAGTTACATGGACTTTAAATATGGCTTACATTTGCACTGCATTTTACAAGCTTGACAATAGGTTCAATAACTACTTCTCTAGCCATAGCTGCCCTGGGCTTAAACTGACAAAAGAAAGACTGCCAACCTGCTCTCTAGATGTGTCTTGCCCAAGGACACAATGACAAGACAGTATGGAAGCTCTGACCTTGGGGTTGGTGGGCAAACACTCTAACCGCTTACCAGCTGTCACTGCTCCTTGCCATGTTCTTTCTTCACTGGGTTATCATTTAAGTTAAACTTCATTAAGAACACAATGAGACTCCTCCACCTGTTCTCCTCCACCTGTTCGCAGCTCGCAGCACAGCCTGTGTCCTGCCCAATGAGCCCCCGGGAGCAACATGCTCTGTAGGCTTCTTCTGAGGAATCCAGTCACTCCACAAGGAGAAAACATAGCCTACTTCATTCAACAGTTTGTGACTGATAAGAGTGGAGAGGTGGCAGCTAAACTGCTGTGGTGATCTATCTAATAACTTACAAACATGTAAAATATTCACATTTCAGTGTTTGACCTCTTTTATGGGCATTTATGCAATGCTTTTAACACATTCAAGCGCCGGTCTTTTGCAGTCTGTGTTCGCTTTGATTCTGCATAAACCCATAAATCCTTAAAGGTCAACTTTGTTTTTAGTAAAATTGTGTCCTTTTTTTGGCTATGACTTTATTTATTTTTTTAAATTAAGTTAACTTTTTCTGTCTTCAAATTTATTCTCATTAAATTATGACTTTAATATTGAAATTCTTTATTCTTGCAGCGCTCATATAATTTATTTTTTCAATGTGACCCTTATACTCCTTTGTAGTGCCATGATTCAAAATCTGCTGTTAAAATCAATACCACGCTTCAGTTTCCAACACAATGTAAAAATCTATAACATTGTGATTGTTTTTACCAGGGGCTAGTTTCACTTTGGGTAAAGTACAACTAGAAGCTTTTGGGAATGAGACTGCTATTTAAGAAGATGCTATTTAATTTGAAAAACCCCCCAAAAACCTATGAATTAACATGTGTACAAAACTGACCAGGTTTAAAATAGTTTAAAGTAAAATGATCTCATAGGCATTTCTAGTCAAAACATATGTTTTTGTACTATTGATAGGTTAGAAATGTACTTGATGGGTCAAATAAAAAAAAATAAAAAAAATAAATCCTGTGAAATCCAGTGTGGTTTGTAAATGAGAATAGTGCACCAAACTGTTATTATGCCAAACTCGACAGCAACAAAAAAGTAAATTGACTTATCATATAAAACATTGCTTCATTCCCTTTAGAGCACGTACTAAACATGTAAACCACACCTCAAATTTGGGACACCTGAAATGTATTTATCGGATTCTGTCTTCACTCGTTGCCTTTGGGAGGAACTAATGAGTATAATTTATTTTAATAAGATACAAGGTGCTGACATAAAACAGAGATTTGTCTTTTTTTTTTTTTTTTTTTTTTTTTAACTACTTTTTCCACAAATAAAAGTTGAATTTGGCACTATAGCCTTAATTTAATCAACACATGATACGTTGGCTAGGCTATGTATTTGGTAAATGGTCACATTTTTCTATAGTGCTTTTCCACCTTCAAGGCACTCAAAGCGCTTTACAACAAGGAACCACTCACCCATTCACATACACATTCATACACCAGTGTACGCAGACACTGAGGGCAAGGTGGGTTAAGTGTCTTGCCCAAGGACACAACGACAGCATTCATCTGTGTGAGCTAGAATCGCACCGCCAACCTATGGATCAGTGGATCTGACCACTCAACCAATGATGTTTATGTCAAGAGCGGGATTTGGCAACCTTCGGATCAGTGGACAAACACTATCCCAACTGAGCTACTGTTGCCCATTTTATTTAAAATATGCATACCTAATAAGACTAAAAAAATATATATAAAACAGCAATTTGTTAAAGCAGTAATTATTGAGATGGCCTGTAAAAAGGTCCAGTGTCGGTTATCCTGGTCATTACATGGATACAATGTAAGAAAATCAATAGTTTAACTCAAATGATTGATCTGAAAATCATTGAACATATTTCTATAATTAGAAATGGTATCCATAGCAACGTAGTGCATTACAGCGGGAGTCGGGACAATTATGGATTATGAGGTTGTTAAACACAGTGACCCTTATGAGTTTAAAGAGCAAAATTAAAGGCCTAATGATAACTTTTATGGGCCAGAAACATAAAAAAGTTAATTATTTAAGCTAAGAGAACAGAGGGGATATAAAAAGACAATACTGGTGGTTTTCATATTGTAAAAAAGTGATGATACCAGGTTTCGCCAGTGATTATTATATATATTATTATTATATTTATAAGTAAATTCACACATTTTCAACCTTATCGTTTCTATTATTGACTAGGCTCTTGACCTAGAACATTGTAGATCTACTATACAAAAATGCCACCTGGAACCCAGCCAAGCTCTACACTCTAAATGCCTTCACAATTTCTTCAGTCTCAGTCTTGAATGTACATATTAGATCCTATATTGTGCAAAATTTACTTTAAGCCATGTTGGAATGTTGTTACCTCATTGAAAACATACCTGGAGTTGTGTTACGTTTCATTCACACATATTTGACCTGTATTATTGGGCAGCATCCCAAAAGCTCAAAATACTATATTCCACCTTGTGATGGCACATAATGGTAGTTTTCATCTTAACAACTTCCTTTTAGCTTTAGTTTTGTAGAGATTGGCAATTCCAGGGCTGAAATTACCCAAATGATTCTAGTGAAGGTGTGTGTAGTTTGAAAAAACAATGGAGCACTTCCTGTATTACCACATGACATCACAAAGTAGAAAAGAGTGTTTTCTGTTTGAGAAGAGAAGTCAGCCTAAATATGCAGTTTGTGTGTTAAACATGTGCGAATGAAACAAAACTCCAGGAAACAACATCATAACAAAGATCATAAAATAGCACAATATGGGCCCTTTAAAGATCCCAAACTCACTGCCAGAACATCTGCTTTTATAGAGGTCTAGAGACTGAAGGTGATTACGTGATCGAAACAATATGTGACTAGCAGCGCCTGTCTGCAATCTGTCTTGTTTTGTGCAATTTAAAATGGGTAAATTGAAACTTGCATTTGTAATTGTTCAACTAACTTATTGTGTTTTTCTGGTGTATAATAGCAGCCAATACGGCGAGTGTCAAATGTGCTTTTTTTGTATGATGACAGATCCAGATTTAGTCAAGAGCTGCAGTCACAAAACTGCTTTGATTAAAAAGATAAGTATTTAAAGGTGACCTATGTAACTTGCCTGACAAAGCAATAACCTCTCCATAGCGACAAGCAGGTGACAGACCATTGACCAGAGAACTTACATAGTCCACCTTTAAGATATTCAAAATAGTAATTTGTAGTTACTGGAAGCCTTATTTCTGCCTCTGTGTTACTCTGTCCTCACTACTTCCTCAGATTTCTTTAACGCAGTTTTGGTTGAAGGACTCCAGCTCCTTCTGCTCCGTCATCACCTCCACTCTGGCTCTGATTATTCAGGAAGTGTCCCTCCATAAACTACAACCTAAACTCACACATATTCACAATTCTACACTCTTATATACATGAATTATCTCATCTCAACACCTACACAAAACAGTAGTCCACTTGAGTGCATGTTCTCTGCATAGATCTTACTCTATAGATTGAGCTGGCATTGTCCCGTCAGTGAATCAGGAACAAAATCTGGCCCCTCTCACATAACACCTCTTTCCCACTGGGACCACCCCCTCTCCTCAAAAACAGAAGCCAGCTCAGATTTACTCCGCACTTCTGAGACCACCCAAACGGGACAGATCAAAACACAAAATGACAGGTCCACAAAAAATTAAAATCTCATGGTGTAAAATGTAGGTCAAGTAATGTATTAGAGAAGTAGCCCCACAGGCATCAAAGGATAAGTCTTTTTGTATCTTTGATTTTGGAGGGCACATTAAAAACATGCTGAGAAAAACTAAACTATTTGTTGTTTTATTTGAGACATATTTCAGCAGCATTTTCCAACACGTTCCCTTCAACTGCCTCTGTCCTCTACAGGTGTGTTCCTCATTACGCATTTTTTACACTGTGACATAAAACACATGCACCTCATTCAGACAGAGAGAGAGAGAGAGAGAGAGAGAAACAATGAAGAGAGACAGAAAACACAAAGGCCTCAAGCAAGTGTCTCTCTGGAAACCTGCTCCACACGAGGCTGTTTATCTGTACCACACACACACACACACACACACACACACACACACACACACACCTGTTTGGACAATACATGGACCGTAACACTAGGTTTCTACTGCCCAAACATAATCCTAACTCTGAACCAACAGACCCCACACACAACCACACAAGTTGACTTTCCATCGTTTTTGTGGACATAGTGACTTGCATTGATTTCTTAGAGATGAACTGATCTTAACCTTCCTTATTGTTACAACTTGCCTCACCTTAACCTATTTGAACACATATCTGAACTCTTAAACATGTTGTTGATTTAATAATAAAGGATTTACCTGATTTTTGTCTCCATAAGACACTATGAATAAAGTATACAAACAGATTTTCACTCACACGGAATGGAAAAAACTAGACCATGACTAAACCGGGACTAGTCTATATCATCTACAGGACTAAACCAGGACAAAATGTGAACATACCTAATCCATCAGTCCTAACTCTAACTCAATCTTTAATCCTTTACTTTTATTTATGTCAGAAATCCCACTGTATGAACAGGTTTGAGTCCCTTCATGTCTTGATAAACACACACAGGCTCTAATGGTAGTGGCTGTGACTAACACCTGGTTCACCTGAGAGCAGGCAATGGATGTGACTCACACCTGTAGGAGGAGAGATGTGATTTGTGCCCAGGTTTTAAATTAGAAATTGATTTCAGGTGTCAGGAAGCATTGGTTAATGTAGGCTAGTGAAAATAACAGTTTAAGCTGAAATTTTGCATTTGCTGTTACCTATTTAAAATCACACCAATGGAGCCCAACAGTGACTGGCCACCCTCACTTCTGGATATAAATTTCTCATTAGTTTTTTGAAAAATAAATAAATGAAAGTTGTGCGGAAAACTAATGACCACAAGACCTATCATTTTATTTAAAAAGCTATTAAAAGCATTTTATCGAATCTTATCACGTAGCTGGTTAGCCTTCTTAATATTTAAATTTTTCTAAAGTCTATGGGGAAAAGTGAATGGAAAATTCACTTCCAGAAACAGCGTATGCAGTTACTGTTGAGCTCCATATGGCAAAGTAATGAGATGTAACTGCTGGATGAACAGTAGGTGAAAACATGTCTAAAAAATACATAAAAACTAAACAATTTCCACATTACCTTAAGCAGAATTACAATAAAAGAAATTGTTGGTGCACTGTGTAACCTTTTCTGGAGAGGTTTATAAGATCCCTGCTTTTCTCCTGGAAGATTATATTGCTTTGCCTTGAATTGTCCACAGTATGGCATTAAACTTATCAATGATGCATTTGTTCAATTACAGTTGCTTTCACTCCTCAAAGAGAGTCACCTCTCCACAGATCTAACTTGAATCCTGACCCGCATGTATGCATAAAGTGTAATGTCATACTTTAAAACATTCCGGCAAAGCATTAACATCACCACGGAGACAGGCAGGTGACATACCCTACCATAAAAGTTAGAAAAAAAGGAAAGTATTATAGCTTACAACTCAAGGTTAAAACAGTAAAATTATCAATGTACTGTGAGTTCAATACCTTCACATTTATAGGGTTAGAGGTGTCTTATAAACATGTTATATGAGATTTTCTTTATTTACTGGCAATCCTCTATATTAAACCAGTGCAAAGAGTCACCTACCAGAAGGACCGCCCATACCACAAAGCGCCCCAGGATGCTGACGTTGGACCCTCTGTAGAAAATGATAATCTTCCCAGCCTGTAAAGAAATAGGCCCAAAGGATTAGACACAGTTCAGTCAAAGCTAAAGGTGGGTGATTTCTTGATTTAATTTCATACTCCTGATAAAGACAATCACATGATATTTTTGCAATGCATCAGAAATGTGTTAAATTGTGCATATAAGGGATTCACTCTTGTTAGGGTTGCATCCTGATCCAGTCCTGGTTTAGTTCCAGTCTAGGGTTTAGTAACAGTTTAGTCCTAAGTGTGAATTTATCCTTGGTTCATTCCCTTGGTTTAGTTTCAAATATTGCATAAAAATGGACAGCAAAAGTAACTACCAAAATGCAAATACTGTATATAAGATTAGATTATACAACTAGTTTGTTTTTGCTATGTGCTTTTTGTCAGTTTTATAATTAGTAACCAACACATACTTGCTAATCTTAACCCCGCGCAAACCTCTAATCATAAAACACTACTGGATTCTGTCTTGTCTGTCACTTGTCCTTGAGGAAACCCAATAGGCCTGGGACAGTGGTGGCAGAGGCTCGGAGGTTTTGCCCCGTCCCGATGGAGGCAGATGTAAGCTGTAGTCACCCCTGATTAATTTGGTGATGATAAATAGGTTTCGGCTGCAGACGTTAGTATGGGTTAGCTAATAGCAACACTGCTAAAAAGAAATATCTGCTCATTTGAATTACACTGACTTGTAAAGCTTTATATGTGGCCTAGATTGTTTCACTTGGTTGTATTATATTTAAATTCTACTAGTTATTATTGATGTTTGATCTTAACATTGCATAGTGAGTTGTATATTTGGATATTGTCTACAGCATTTTAATCAACCATTTATTTATATTTTGAATACAAATGGACAGAATTGGATTGATTTATTCATAAAGAAAATATAAAAAGCAAAAAAGCAAAAAGGTTTAAATCTTATTGCTGTATTTTTTATGGTTTTAAGCACCTATAGTGAGCAAAATGATCTAGCGCTAATAAATAAAATAAAACAAAAATTAAGAAGAAAATTTAAATCAAGATTACTACACTGAATCCAGGTCTTTCAATACATTTCTCTGGTCCTTTTTTGCAGTGCAGACAGTGGGCACCTGGTCTAGTGGCTGTGATGTGTGGATGGACAGGATCAGTGTGAACAGTCCATTGGGGATAAAGTAATGCCGCTGCCTTTGGCTCAAACACAAATGGTTATGAGGGGCACCGGCTGGACCAGGACCTCCAGTCCAAAGACCTGGGAGGAATCACCAATGAAGAGAGACAGCTGTGAGTTCACAAAAAGGCGGAAAATCAGCTCATGAAGACATTATTCAAGATTTAATGAGACTTTATAGAGGCAAAATGCCCAGTACAAAATATATAGTAAATAATGAATGGATATAAGTACATTGATTCAAATATGGAGTCCTATTTCTAAAACATATTAAAATAAAAGTTGCAAATGTAGAAAACAACATTTTTTATTTGTAGATTATGGAATAAATATTCATAGAATTTTCCCCAATGGAAAATTCAAATAAAGGAAGGCCAATTATTCCCTGTTTGCTGGGGAGTCAGAGTTCTAAAAGCTTTACCAAGGTAAAAATGGGCAAATTACATGCAAATGTAAATATACAATAGTTACAAGAAGTTTGCATGAAAAATAATAACCTCAACTCAAGGCTAAAGGGCAGACAGTGGATAAAATGCACTAAGGGTACATTTAGACTCATACAGTCATCACATCAAACAGGGACAATACTGGGACTAAACCTGGAACTAAGCCAAGACCAGTTTAGACCAAATCTAAACCAGGACTAGAACATTAGGACTTAAACAACCCGAGACCAAACCAGGAAGTGTGAATGCACTGTATTACTCCCACTGTATGAACATTAGACCAGTCTCACTCTCACCTGCATCCCCAGAAATCCCATCAGGACAGAGTTGATTGTGCCCAGGATGCCCTCCGGGTCAAAGGGCTGCGTGGTCTGATACATCTCCTGCAAAAATGGATTTAGAGAGAGACACAATTTAGTTTCTACCTTTTGTTTTATGGGAATATAAATAAGCATGAATGTAGCTAAAACATGCTTTACTCACTCTACAAGTCGGGTATCTGAACATGTTGTCTCCAAACATCCAGCGGTCAATGAGTCCAGCTGCTCCTCCAGTGCAGTTTGGGTAAAGACCATCGTCCCCGATTCCACCTGCTCCAAGGTAACCTCTACAGACAGAAAATGGGGATTACAAATGTGTCAGCTACACAGTAAAATTTAGTAGATTTTTTTTTTTTTTTTCTAATTTAATATTTATAACAGTAATAGTGCATGAATCTTATGTAGGGCTTTTCCAGATGCTTAAAGTCACTTAACAATATTGCTCAGTATTCATTCATTCCAGACTCAGTGGTAGTAAAAGAATATTGCAGCCACAACTAACGAAAGCAAGGCTACCTCTGACCACCAGTCTCTAACGTGCACCACATTCATACGTAGGTAAGGTGGGTTAAGTGTCTTGCCTAAGGACACAACATTAATTTGCACAAGAGTCACTGCTTCCTCACTGTGACACCTGCTTATTTCCACTGTTCTTGCATCCCACTACTGGACAGTCTCAGGTGAGTATGGCCATCTTAATTAACTCAATTATATTGTTATAGTTGAACACTAATCTATATTTTGTGATCCCATATTTATAGTGTTTATTGACTTTATCTAATATTCATTGTCTGTGTATATGCAACATACTCCCTCAGTCAAGTATTTATCACCGCAGCAGTGCCATTTGGGGTCACACAAAGACATAGAGAACACAGTCTGAACAGAGCAAGAGGAGGAGAGATGGAGCGAGGAAGATGGATTCTCTGCCGGCTCTGCTCTTATTGCACATGACAGACTGAGATTGGCTAATTATACTCTGAGAAGCCTCCAGCGCAGCACCATAAATCACAAATTCATAACAACAACACAAGGCTACAGCTGCACGGACCTCACCTCAGACAATGAATAAATGCACACTTTAGCATATGTGCGCCATCAGAAGAGCAGCTAGGATATAATGCAGGGCAAGAGGTGATCATTACTCAAGTTCAACCAAAACTGCTTTTCAAAATTCATTCATTTATTTATTCTCTGTGGTGAATTCCTGTGGGTTTCTGTTACCTATAAATGTTGTAAGGTCAGCACTATGATTGGATATATTATTGCTATAAAAACATATTAAAACAAAAAAAAGAGATTTCAACAGGTTTCATTTCAAATGTTTTCTTAACTTTAAATTAACAAGAACTTTGTCTAAATTGTTTGCAAAAGAGTCACTTTACACTGGGGGCAAGGTTTGATATAAGCCTTGCCCAAGAGCACAGCAGCAGTATGCACTAGAGGAAGGGAATCAAACCACATACTTCAGGTGAAGGGTCTGTTCACTTGCTAGTCTACAAATGTCACCTACTTGTCTTTGCTTGGATTATTCCAAAGTATAGCGTTAAGCTTAACTCTGTCCTTAGTTGCAGGTGTATTTATTGTTAAATCTTGAAAAACATGCATTCTCACTGTGGTGGTCAACATTAGCTACACTTATTATGAATGAGAAGGGAAGTATCCTTTAACTTATTCGTTTGTGCAAGGTCAAATGAGGCGCTTTCAGTAAGATGGAAACTCAATGTGCATTTTCCATTAAGAGCTCATAATGATTTTTGCATCCACTCATTGCATTACAACAGCACTGATTTAAGATTTAAGATTGGAGCTTCCTAATTAGAGGCCAAGCAGAATTTGAAAACAGCTTTGATGCATTTAAAAGTAAAGAAGTAGCACTCTTGCCTCACAGCAAGAAGGTTTGCATGTACTCACCATTCCTTTCTGGGTAGGATTTAGTCTGGGTACTCTAGCCTGGATCTTGGTCAGGAGTACCTACCTACCCTGTATTGGTTGATCTAAAGAGCTAAAGATGAGTCCACCAGGCTGAGTTTTATAGTGACTTGAGTTATCACGGATTCACCAAAAATATAAGAGCATCAACACATATTACAAATGACTCTATATGACAGTCCCCTTGTATAAACAGCCATAATGGTCAGTCCTTCTTCTCTCAGGATATTAGAAAATGGGCAAACAAAGAGTGACGTGATCATATCTGAGACCAAACACATGAGCGCTTCAATAAAGAGCAGCTGCAGAACAGGAGGGAGGGGCAGATGAAACCTGTCAAAGTCATAGTTTATTTCACTGTGAAAGCAAACGTCATCTATTCAAACTCTACTGCAGCTGAAGGCTTGCACTCTATATAGTTGTTTTGCCATAGTGTGCTTATGTAACTTGGCCATAGTGTGTGTATGTAACTTGGCTTGGAGTTCACAAACTCTAAAAAAAATCTATCTGGCAAAGATGCATGGTTAACCAGTGATTTACACCAATGACAGGTCAGCATTTTGGTTTGGGCAGAAGCCAAAGGTGAAGTGCACAAAACAAACAAACATGGCAATAAGGATGGATGTACTATTTTAGCAAAAATACTGACAATTTTGTTTTTGAAAAACATGCGGAGGGAAGCACTCAGTGCATTTGTGGATGGGTAAGATGTCTGTGTTGTCTGTGGATTTACCCAAAGTTTGATTTCTAAGCTACTCTTCACAAAAGTCCACCTTTTCCTGACCACTTTTCACAAGAGCTGCTCCATATTGATGTGTAGAACTCAATTAACTTAATTGCACATTATAGTTAATTAGACTCACGTGGGACAGTTTGGTACCGGGAGCAGAAAGGTGAGGCACAACCACAGTGTTTCCAACAGGACCATGATAAGCCACTGAGGCCAATACAGGGTTAAGTCCTGGAACGGCTTCTGCAACAAAGTTTAACAAGTTAAAACCAAAAATAAACAATTCAACTTAAATCTACAACCAACACGAGACGGGACCAAACCAGTGTCTGTGTTTGTGAATGCGCCGGTGCCACTTTCACTTGTTTCAGGTTGGCTGCTCTATTTGAGACTGGAGTGAGTTTATCAGAGCGACTCACCGTTCTGAGAGGGACCGAGATCTGGCCCCAGAAAGTTTGAAGCAGAGACAAGACGAGATATGTGACACCCAAACGCTGCAGCACCCCAGGGACCCTCAGCCACGACCACGACACTAAAACAACACAACAGGAGATGAAACACTTACGCAAAAGTTTTATTTCAGTATATATAGTATTTTTGGGTAAATTAATTAACTTATGGTTTGAGATATTTTTTCAGTGAGATTTTCCTTCTTAAATTAAAGCAACATTGTGTTGGTTAGGCCAACTCATAGCACAACACAACAATCCTGTAACTTTGTGGAGGTGGCACATCACCTGCATGATTCCATGGAAACAGAAAGTTAAAACCACACTTCGAAACATTCTCCATGGAGATAGATGAGTTTTATGCCATATTGTGGAAGATTATATAGCCAAAAGAACAACATTTCCATTGAAACAAGCAGGAGGAGGCCCCCCTCCAGTGCAAATAAGAGTCTGTGTCTGGTATGTGGTGATGCAAATCCACATATAACTTTTCAGTGCAATAAAAACATCCAAAATTAAGAACATGCTTTTATTTGGTCTATTATTTGGCTAAAAATTTAAACGGTGGGGCTTTAAGGTTTTAATCAAAGAAATTTATCTGACATAGGCATATATGGCTTGAGTTCAAGACAGCACTCTCTCTCCCCATTTCAGATTATACTGTCCCAAAACAACTAAAATGGCACAGAATATTCTATTGGTAAACTACATATTCATATTAGCAGCAATGGTTTGCACTGAGAGACAAGAGAGAGCAAAACACAAAACTTAGTAAAGAATCTAACCAAGATGAACAATGACAACATTCAGGCAATGTTTGACAAAATGTGGGATATTTTCCAATTTAAATGAAGCACAATTTAAGAGTATAAAACTCTCTCTTCTTTGTCCTGGTACAAAGGGAGACCTGAGGACAATCTAGATTTAGCTCTGATGATGGATACAGGGCTGCACACCTCCGACATGGGCCCGATATAACTGACTGATAACACCATTTCTGTGAGTTAGACCTAATTATTCACCACGAAATGGATCATACGGGACACAGGAACTTCCTCCAATCAAACCAAGAAAATCCCACTTCCTGGAGCCCAATGATGGACAGCGACAACTCCAGAAAATATAGAGTCCCTACCCGGATGTATTCTAATCAGAGGTGCAGGGCTATCTCCTCCAGGCTTCAGACTTCAAAGATTGATGGTAATCTCCACATTAGTTAATTGAAAACCTTTTTGTCGCTCAAAGTGCCGTAAAACATTGTATAATCCAAATTATTGATCAGGACAAATCAAATAAAAGGCGGAAATCTCGACTTTCACAAAACGTCAGGAAGCTTTTAGTAATGACACATTTGCTAATTCTGCAGGTCACACCCTCGCTGTTGAAATGTACGATCGGACACGCCCATAATATCAACAAAGCAAAACTGATTTTACGAACTCAACTTTAGAGAAATTGAAACTTATTAAATGTAGATAGATTTTTAAACTGTGTGATGTCCACTATTTGCTACTGGCTCTAAATCTCTTTCACATCAAGTCAGTGAGTAACAAAACAAAAGGGAAAATGCCATTGTGTTGTGAAAGTACATTGTTTGAAAATGGACAGTTCGCAGCGGGCCACAAATTAATATCACCATACCCATAGCAAGATCGGTTCCATGCAATTAAGCTGGTGCTACTCAATTTTACTTTTGTTTACATTGAAAGAAGGTTTATCGTAATGAAGAGGTGAGGATAGGTTAAGGTTAAGAAACTATTGCCTCTGCATTTGACCCACCCTGCAGCCAGTCAGGAGCAGTGTGCCCTGACGCCTCTCTCTAGATCTTGAACTCAGTTTGGTCAAGCGTAGCCTACCTAGCTGGAAGACTAACCTATTGTGCATAATTAGATAGGTTGTCTTTTATGTTTTGGGTTGGGAAAATATATTGATACAATTCTATGCTCAACTTCACTACATAAAAACACAGATGCAAAATTATGAAATACAAGAGCTTACACCTTTCTCTCTCTTTCCACAGTAAAGCGGTATAGTTTGTAGGTCACATGACTCTCATTAGACCATGTGGGATGTCCTGAGAGAGTCCTGGGCTGAGTTTGTGCTGAAGTCACTACAGAGCTGAGCACAACAGCAGCTGCAGTGGCTGTAACTCTATCTGTTTGTAATCGTCCATTACCACAGTCTTGTTTTTGCTCGATCTGCTCCTGTTAAACATCCCCTGGCGCTGGATTTGGAGACTACACTTGCAATAACAATATTTGACTTAACCCAGTTACAGAGACGCCCCCTGCAAAGTCCATTAGAGTCAGAGGGGGGGGCTAATGGTGAGGGGTCCCCAGGTGGATAAAACAAGGATTATTGCACCTTATTTTCACACTTTCACCCAGACAGTGCACCAAAATCTGTTTAGACAAAACCTTTTAGTGTGTTTTATAGATTCTGGTAAAATTGTTCTATAAACTGTCCCTGTATAATGTTTTAAAGGTCATTTATGTTGCTTTTCTCAAATCAAACAAAGTAATGACTGACACACGTTTTGCTCTTCAAACAGATATACATGTCAGTGAATGATATCGTAGTCCAGCATATCAATAGGGTGCAGTAGTTTGTGGTACACCCATAAACTCAAAATTTGATGGCTGAACCTGAGCTTGGACCTCTGAGGAGATCTCCCGGAGACTCTGATCTCTAAATCACCTACATGGTCCATCGCGTGGGGAGTAATTGAGGAAGCAGAACCCGAGCAGCAGCAGCACTAGAGTCCTCCAGGCGACTTTACGAATGAGCTGACCCCTCCCCACTCCCCTCCTCTGCATCGAAGTGAAGGCCAAGACCACCGATGTCCCAATGATGAACACAAACCTACAAGAACAAAGCATGTTATACTCCAATACACTCACCACATTTTCTGCTCCCGTCAAATAGCACATTTTATAAACATACATCAGTTTACAAACTGTAGCTTTGAATTATGCATTAACGTATTTACTGTTACTATGAAAAGTTACGAAATGTTTCATATGCTCATATGAGATACCAAGTAATTTGCATTAAGTCACTAAACAAATGCCAAATGATATTGTATTTTTATGTGCAATGCTTGTTATAAAGTGTTAAAGTAATTAATAACTGAATAAACAGCAAAAACAGCTTATTATAAAACTTGTGCTTTACACTTACCATGGCATGACAAGATCAGCCACAGTCAGACCTGCAAAACATGTCAAAACATAGATTTTATTTGTTTTATTTGTACTGTTTTGTAATGATGAAAAAATACATTGAGGAAAAATGATGTTACTCTGTGCAGCTTCTATCATTATTGTCCCATTTGTTGAAGGTGTAATTCATAAATATCTTTAGTCCAGTGACAGCGAAGGCCCAGCAGCAAAGACAAGATTAATCAAAGTTTGTCTGAATCGATGCAGAAAGTGACAAAGAGGCTATTACTAAAGCTAAAGACAGAGAGGGAGGATGAGGGAATGAATTTCAGAAAAGTTTTTTTATGATAAATTAACCCCTGAACCGAAGCCAAGTTTGTATAGTTCAATCTAATGAATCAAATCTATTTTAAATGTCCTTTTTTTGGGTTACAGAATCTATTAATTAAGGTTCAGGTATCAAACAAATGTAAAATGACTGTAAAATCATCCACAAATGTGCAAATATATCAGTCTATACCCATGCTTGAAAGTTTTAAAACCTAAAAAAAAAAAAATCTAATTATTTATCTAATTATCAGTTTGTTTCGCAGCATTTTGCATAAATCCAATATTCAAATTTGACATGCCTGCAAAACAACACTGACATTATGAACGATATGATATACTGCCCTCCTCTAGCCGGTGTAAATATGTCATACTCATAGACTTGTCATAGACATCGCGTCCTTAGTGTAAATAAAAGCTGAACAATAGGAGGACTTATATTTTCTCAGCTGTCGTTAAACACACATCCTCCTCTTTTTAAATGACACTAAACTATTGTGCTTATAATTCAGCCTTAATGTAGAATGATGTGCAATGAGAAATTAAATTTATAATTATCAGCATGGCAGTTGTCATGAGACCAGAGGTACTCTTATAATTTAATAATAATTTTTAATTGGAAAATAGCTAATCATTTAAAAAATAGGTTCAGCTGGTGTAGCAGAATCTATAATGGCATTTCATAGATGATTGACTATAAAAAATGAGGTGATGACCTAAACCAAGCTATTTTTACGTTGCTGTTGCAACAGATTTGGACAAAGAGCATTTGTAAGTATGTTTTCTGGTAGAGGGTCCTTCACCTGATTGCATTTTTTCCAATTACAGGTGTTTTTATTGCCCAAATTACTCTATATTAATTATAGTATGGCCAGACCTTCTTGTAAAAGGCTGGTCTCATCAGATCTCTAAGCAGGGCTGGGTCTGGTTATTTGGATGGGAGCTCGTTGGGAACACCATGTGCCACAGTGGAGCAGCAGTGGCAAAACTGATGTTATGTTTTGGTGAAAAAAGTGCAAGGCACTTCACCTACATGGCCTATTTGGTGAGTGTGTGAGTGTTGGCCGATGGCACAGACTGGCTGCCTTGCTTCCATCGGTCTGGCCCAGGGCAGCTGTGGCTACAACAGTATCTTCTCACCACCAGGAATGGAATCAATGAATGGAATCTATGAACTTGAGTGTCTGGAAAAGTGCTATATAATACTAGTACATCTCCATGGAGATTGATATGTTTTCTGCTATAATGAGAAGCATTCCAGAGTATCATATAAAACAACGGTGTCCTTTGAACTACTTTCTTTACAAACACTAACCACTCTGCCATTATATGGAACTTAAACGTAAGTATTGAAAAGTACAGACCGTTCCAAGGAGCATGTTGAAAGAACCAGTATCCTCCCCCTCCATAGTTTACAAATACCATTATCGTCAGCGCAAACCTGCAACAATAAGTCAACATGAGAAATGTAACACAAATATGACAGAATAGCATTCGTCAGCCCGTGTAAAATTGATTAACTTGCACAAAACCACTGCAAACATTTTAACAAGAAAGCACTTTTGAGTTCCCAAATGCCCAGTACATTTGTAGCTGTTTGAATACATTTAATTGATTCATTAATAATAGCGTCTAAATTAAAGTTAGCGATGCCAAGTGGGTGCTTTTCAAACTCACAAATGCAGCGTAATGCAACCTAAGCATTTTGAATCACTCAGGAAATGAGCGGCTGTCCCCTGGATCTCGTCCTACAGTTGTGCTGACTCCAGACTTTAGACTAATATACGATATACTTTAAACTTCAACTGTGGCCAGAGCTCCTGTGCGTGACAGACAGCTCAGAACTAGAGAGGCCATTAACACAGGTCTAAATGAACTGTAGGAAGAAGACGAAGATGTTTAAGAATATGCTGCATACTCGATCCAGAGTCTGATACTGCAATGATGATTTTTTTAAAAAACAACAAACACTCCTTTTAGAGTAAAATGTAATTTTAACACAAAATAATAGTACTTTCTTTATCATATCCTGTGATCATCCTAAAAGTGTTTCGATTTATTTATTTTTTTCCTGTTTATGTATTATTTTTTTAGTATTGATTAGCAATAATTCTGCTATAGCATTGTCAAGAAACCCTTCATTTTGAGAGGTTTTCTTGAGGTGTAACATTTATATTTAGAGGGTCTGCCACATAAAGATCTTATTGCTTTGTCGGGAATGTTCCACAGTATGGCATTAAATCTAACTTGCATTTATTCAAATATAATGTTTATATTGTCCCCCCCCCCCCCCCGAAAAGTGATATAGCACACCTTTAATTAGAAACTAATAACCAGTATTATTATATTTCTAAAATATACAATACCAGGGACAAGTTTATTTTTCCTAACGTCTGCGAGCTACAAAGCCTCTTCATTTGAGCTCCATTCCTTTTACACGATTGCATCATCTTGCATGTGTCCCTCTATTCTATTAAAAATATGAAACCAACGCTCTCCATTTTGCTGCACTTTAGCGGAACCCAAACTTGTCGAAGAATGTCCGTAACTGGTTTAGTGATCATTTTAAAGCCGTAAATATCTACATTTGTGCTTTTTATCCTGGCCTGATTAAATAAAAGGAACACAAATCATAAAAGGACTTTAGGAGCAGTAATGCGGTTAGCTCTGCCTCTGTCTGTCTGATAAGGTGAGCTGTATCTCCGCTGCCGCCTCTTGTTTTTCTGCTCTGATTGAATTAAGAAGTGCATGGAGCCATTACTGCTGTTTTAGGCCAACCTGCTGATACTGGGCCTAATCGCACGCTCTAATCTCAAAAGGGCCATTTAAAAGGACTAAAGGATCTGTCCAGGTACTCCTCCTCTCTGATACAAATGCATGGATATTCATTTACAGTATATATTATGACGAACTAACTGTTAGCATCCGTAGTGACTCAAGGTTATACAGATTAAATAATAATAATAATGGCTGAATTTGTTCCTAATAGGCGGTGCTTATATACGCTGAGATGATTAGGCTAAAACTGCTTTTAACATCTAAATTGTAAAATCCAAGTGCACTTAAATCAAGAAACTATTAGTCCATTCACAAATCGACACAATGTATGTGAGCACAGAAGGCAAAGAGGGTAAAGTGTCTTGTTCAATGACACTAATATTAATCAGTGGTAGCAGGAATTAGAATTGAACTGAATAATTCTCTAGTTATTGGGCAAAGCTGTACCTTGTGAGACACTTACATGTATTTAAAAATATTTAGTACAATTTAGTACAGTTCTCTGCCAAATGATTAATTGTGTGTAATTAAAATGCTACAAACTAAGATATTTTAAAAAGAATTGTCCAAAAAATGTGTCATTATAAATTGTACAAAATTCCAGCGTAGGGCAAAACTTTGACAATTTGATATAGACATTAATCTCTTTGACTCTTGAATCCCAGCACATGCATTACCAATTACAAACAGTGTAGTACATTTCCTGCGTCAAATAAAGAGCTTCAGTCTATCAGTACTGGTGTCTGGTTACCTTCTGCCTGACGTATCAAGCACATGGACACACAGTCTAGTCATAATAAATGACTTTGACTTGTGTGGAAAAGCAGCTAATTTTTCATGTGGGTAGCAACGTATCTGTTTGAAACCTAAACTTGTTTAATAGCCAGCTTCGGACTAAAATTCAAATCAAAATAACCACAAAACGAGTCAACCACCTGGTGTTTAACTTGATATTTCTGTAATAGTTGTTCCTTATGCTGCATTCTTCCTGGCTATAAGCTGTAGGGTTTTGTTAAATTTGGTTTTATGTCTGGACAGGAATAGATCAGCTGAACACATGTGATGAGGTGAATAAATCTCTTAATTTCTATACATTTTATTTAAGTACAGTAATTTTTGTTATTGTAAAAATTGCATAAATTTGGAGTACACTCAAGGATGACAGATATTTTGGCTTGTATTTAAGATTTTTGATGAAAGGTCAAGTTTACACTTTATTGTCCTATTGGGAAATTTGTCCTCTGCATTTGACCCAGCCTTCAATGCCTCTGGGACAACCGCAGTGGGACGCATCTCCAGATTTTGAGCTAGGCTTGGTCAGGACTATATTAACTGGAGGATTTTTACCTATCGTGCATGTTTTGGGTTCATGTTGGAAACCAGAGTGCCTGAAGGAAACCCACCCAGACACAGTAGGAAAAATAGAAGCTGGGACTGACTGTGTTGTAGCATCTGGTTGGTGTAAATATCAAGCTCTAACCACCACTATACTGTAAAGTGCTGCTGCTGCCTCCATAGGAACCAGCTACAGGCTTTCAGCAATGCACCACAAGATTAAAATTCAAATCCTTTTAGAAAAATTAACAAGCGCATACTTTGCTGTTCACAGTATATCAAGTCTAGCCGTCTGACCAATGATTTGAGCTCTGGGAAAGCAAAATGTCCCAGTGTTTGCGGAAGATGACTGATGACGCGCTTCACTGGAAAAGTTGCTGCTTATCAAATGTATAGATCGTAAGTCACCAGGAAGGAGCTGAGTCAGGGGCCGATTTAACAGCTTGTCCCATTTGACTATTTCAGGTATTAGCCAAAACAGCGTCAATATGAGAAACAGAGGTGCCGCTAAAGCTAATAAAAGTGTCTGGTTGGCTTAAAATTGGAAAACCTTTTACCAGAAATGACAAATGTCTAATTGTAAGTTATTAGGCTAATGCAGCTGTATGATTTCAAATTCAACTTCAGCATGTAGTGATTCGTTTTGTTGGAATATAGATCCATCAGGTTAAAGAATTTGTAATTTTTCTTGTCTCCATGGAGATGTTACACTGCTTTGGCCGAATGTTCAACCGTATGGCATTAAACCTACCCATATCCATAGAGACAAGCAGTTGACGCCAGCCCAAGTCGCAGGTCAGATCTGTGGTGAAGCAAGCCCACCCCCGGTAAGATATGTATGCTTTTGAAGGTATACTTTGGACTAATAAAACATCTCTAATTGAGTAAACGTGAGTTAGAAAAGTTAAAAGCCATATTGTGGAACTTTTGAGGCAAAAGCAAAAACATTTCCATGGAAAATATACAAACTCCACATAGAAGTTCCCTACCCGGTATACAAAATTAACCCAGGAACTTCTTGCTTTGAGGTGCCAGTTCAAGCTAATCTGTAATGGTGCTTTCCCAAACCTCTTTATGGCTAGAATGGAGCAACACACTTTTAAAACAACTATAATTGACCAAAATTAAGTGCTAAGTAGAGGTGGGACAAGACATAGTTCCCACATGAAATTGAATCCACAAGAACGATTCAAGATTTGAAATTATTTGCTATAAATAAACTGCAATCCAGTCCACAATTTTGGCAACATGTTTTAATTTATTTTAAATACTTGTTGTCAATATTGCACTGCAGCAACACACAAGCACTTAACCTAAATGTAAAAACGAGGCCTTTTTATCTCACGAGTTATTGTGGCATGAGATTCTGTCCCATCCTTAGTGAGATCTCATTTACAGTATATGCAGTGGTGGAACCTAAGTAATAGTAGTAAACTACAGTATTTGGTATTTGTACTTTACTTAAATATATTTTAAAGTACCGGTAGATACTTTTTACTTTTACTTCACTACATTTGAGAGGACGTATCTGCACGATATTTTAGAACAGGACTGAAAAGTAAAAGCATTGTTGATTATTGGTTGCGACCTGCTGAAAGAGCTGAGGGTAGTATTTGTATATTTTGAGCAAACAAAAATATATGAATAAAAAAACGCTAGAAAAACCCCCCAAAATGCAGCATAAATCTTTATCAAAATCACTACATCTAAATTTCAAAAACTGTGTGAAATACTTTTTACTGATTTTTAAACAGCTGCTTTAATACTTTTACTTAAGTAGATTTTTTTATGTGATACTTTTACTTGAGTGTTTTTCTTTTACTTAAGTAACAAAACCGAGCACTTCTTCCACCACTATATTTATGGATTTTTTTATAGGAAAGACAGAGTTTTTGTATTACATTTATCTATCCTTGCCCACTAATACAAAACCACTGACCATTTTCAAATTTTCAAACAAGCTCTTGCCCTTCACACAGAGGCCAATATAAAATAAACCCAGACTGTGTTTTGTTCATAATTTTCCAGAGAGACCAGGTGCAAGTTTCAAACAATCCAACTTCCCTATTGAATAAAACTGGCTTCCTGATCTCAGAACATCTGTATCCCAGAACCATGGCCACATGTGTACGGCACCAGTTGTTTCTTATTGCAATAGCACTTCCTCTGTCTATCTCCATTTTGGCAGGAGATCTATGGCAGTGTGGTTGTGTGCCGATATGTTGACGGTATTATTACATCAATTATTTGGCAAAAGGGGGAGGTCAAAGCCACACCAGCTTCCTGTATCCAGATAGACGTGCATTGTGTCTAGCCCCAGGCCTCAATTAAAGAGCCCAAATTCAATCACTCCTGTCCAACAGAAATACAATGTTCCCAAGCACACAACCACACATACACACTGTACAGTACAGCAGACGGCCCTGAGCTATAGCATTTGATAAAAGGGAGGCAAAGGGGAGGCTATGGCCAGACACTGACCTCTCCAATTATTCACTATAGACCAGGCCTGCTGCTGTGGATCCTCATTGGACTAAGGGGAGGACTGCTCAATCTGTATCTAAATGTGATGAAAGATGCAGTGGAAATGGTAGTTTATGATTTACCCTCGAAATGTGTCCAATGACTGAAGACGAGCGGATTTCGGTTTGTCGGATTCTGGAGGTTCATTCTGTGGAAACAAAAACAGAAATTAAAGACACCGCAGCTGATTTTTACTGACTTAAAAAAAACTTGATCTGGTTCATTTAAATCGTTTGCAGCTGCAGCTTATTCCCTTCCTTTCCTAACTCATCATAGCATCCTAATTATTCACCACAATGAGTTTATAAGTGCTTTTGTTACCTTCAAGAAACCAGAGCTGTTATGTTAAAGCTAAAAACAAAACAAAACAAAAGCAATGCTAAAGACAACTAGCATGGTAATGGCATACTTCCTAATTAGATGCAAACTGTAAACAGTGGTTCCATTCGGACGCCAAGAGCTGCTTCTACATTATATCTGTACTATGAGGCAAAGGTATGGAAAAAATCAGGTACAGCCACTTTAATGTATTTACTTTTCCATTCTATATAATCATTTATGCAGAGTTCCAGTACATTATGGGCCAAATAACACTTTAGGACAAAAACATGGAACAATTCTGTCCACACAGGTTACTGAAAAACAATTTTGCCAACATATTTGTACAAGCAAGATGGTTGAAGTGCCTTGCCCATGGACGCGACAGCAATAAGAAAAAAAAAAAAAAAAGGATGGAATCATAAACCTTTCAATTACTGGTCAGACCACATTCACTCCTATAGGTCTGATGTTGGTAATTTTAAAACCAGCTCATAGATTATATAAGGTTATACAGGTACTTCATACATTGCACAGGTTTAATACTAATTTCTAGCCTTTTAATTCAAGTGGTTTTAGCATACATAATTCTGTTGAAGTTAATTACCATCAAGTGTGAGATCAAGTATCTTTCTGCCAACTGTGAACCAATCCTTATTATTAGCACTAAAACTCTCACAATGTGTTCAGTACATTTTGTTTGCAAAATCATGGCATAATAGTCTTACAAAGTCATTACTGAAGGTTTTGGGGAAAGTATAAAAATAACCTGCCTATATGTCAATAAGATGACTCAGTGGTTTGTAGTTTTTTGGGTTGTTTTTTTTTTGTAAAATTCTTTTTGACTGGCTGAAGACAGATCCAGTGATAACCACAGATGTAGCAGGGTCTGGAGAGTATGGGAAGCTTAATTTGGCAAACAAGAAATGACTTAGGCAGTTATGCTATACATCTTCTTACTAGGCTTGTAGTCAACTAAAGAAATTCTTGGTTGACTAAAGGCATGTCCTGCTGATCGATTAGTGGACTAATAAGGGAACGTGGCAAAAGCTCTCAAAACTATTTCTGTATCTCTATGTATCTGACTAAAACTGCACCCATGAGACTACACCTGCACGGGAATATTTATGCAGAAAAATGTATGTAACAACGTATTTATAGAAAGATTAAACTTGTGAATTGTGAGTTTAATCTGCCAAATCTTCACATAACTCACTCCCTTGTTAACTTCTTTCTGCTGTTGTCACATATAAATCCTTCAAATCTAAATAAAATGCTTAAAATGATTAATTTTGGTCAACTTAGACATCAACCGATTAACTGACTTAATGACTAAAGGCCAACAGCCCTTCTTCTTAAATGTAAAAATGCTGACTAACCATACAATCCTTACTGTCAGTGGGTCACGTCTTATAATAAACTAATTTGTCTATATTTTGACAGGGTCGGGGTGTGGCAGTGAGGGCGCCTGAATTTCCTATGTCCCTTGAAGGCAGCAGTGGATCCGCTGTGGCCTGTTGCCCTCTCATTTGGATCAGCTGGACTCTTCAAGGAGCCAGAGCAGGAAGACACAAGACTCTAATACGTTTTGATTGATCTACATGCCAAACCCGCGGCGTATGGACCACAGAGGAGGCATTCATGCTCGCCCAAAACGCGCACCATCAGACGGGATGATTGGCGGATGCAGGGCCCTTGTCTGTGGTGGAGGTCTGCAGTATGGCGCTCTCTGCTAACATTTGTATCAATCACTGCATTAGAGACTCCCAGAGGCCTGGTCAAGGGGGACGAGGTAATTTGGGGTTTGCATCACAAGCAGAAAAGTTGATAACTAGATTTTAAAACCAGCTGAACTGAAGTAGCATTCACTTCAGACAGACCATAGAAGGATACTTTAAAAAGACACATGATGCTTTTGTTGTGTTAAACCATAATATTGATCTAAACTGGCTTTATAATTGAAATAGGTCCATAGACTTCATGTTAACTACTGCAGAACATAGTGGCATTTCACAGAAGCAAGCAGCTGATTTTCATTGACGTGTTTTTATTGTTGAAAATGACATTTTTTAACCCTACCAGATTTTTTAACCCAGAGTCAGATTTTTTTACATAGTTGCGAGTAAGTACAGAGCTGTGGGTAGATACAACTTTCAGAGACCAGAGCGGTGTTTGCCACGCTAACAACAACTAGCATGCTAACTGTGCAACACTGCTACTTCCTGGTATGTGGAAGATAAAAATACTTCGATGCAGTCAGCACACAGAAGTCTCAATTTGACCCTAAGAACTCCTTTTAGAGAATATCAATACTGGGCCAAAACCACTTTTTACAGTATTAAATGACAAAAATCGGATACAGCTCCTTTAAGATTATTATATCAAACTAATGCTTCATAAATACCGTCTAGTGAAAGGAGCAATCAAACCAGTGGATGGTATTGAGCATCTTTATAAATTTAAACCTTTCAAATTCATCTGACAACGTGAACACTCCCACTCCGATACTAATCACGTTGAAATGGCTTAATTAGCTTCATATTGATTATAGAGCAATCCATCATAGTGTATTATGCAAAGGTTTCATCTATGAGGCAGCAATCCAAGTGTTACTTACATTGTCCATCGAATACTGAGGGCTTCTGCAGCAAATGGCTCTGATAAACTTGGATGTATTGCGCCTCCTGTGAACGGGAAATGAGTTTGGTCTGAGCTGGTTTTGATGGAAGACAGAATCAATGGGATTTTCATATAAAGGAAAAACACTTACCTGTAGATGTACGGACCGGTTGCAAACAAGACAGACAGAAAAACAAAGACCAGGGCTGCCACGAGGAGAGCTGGAAGTGAAGGGAAAAGAGAGAAATACTTAAAAAATTTAACTGACACAAAAAATTCCCAGTTTGGTGTTATTTTATTAAGTGTCAATTAATAAGCACTAACCTATCCAAATCCCAATTCCAGCATGCATTTTAGTATCTAATTGTCAGTGTTCATATTGATATAACTGGACTACTTATATTACAGTAAACAGTACACATAATTAATTGCGTATTTGGATATACATTGGAAAAGTACACTATAATAAATGAGTACAAGTCAATATATTAATCAAAGTAAACTACCAGCTTCTCTCCATCGATATGTTATGGTGTTGTTTTGTTCCACAGTTTGACATTCAACTTACTTATCTCCTTGGAGACAAATAGGTGATGCCACAAAGCCAAGTTATAGGTCAGATTTGTGCGGAGGTTAGTCCATTTTCTTATTGCAGTGATACTAGAAACACATACATGCATTTCAAAACACCTTCTATATCCTCACTTTGTTTCATGCTGCCTTATAATGACTGTATTCTGCCAACAACAGCCTATTTAGACAGAGTCAGGTCTCCCGTCTTATCTCCTGTTTGCCCGCGATGTGACCTCTGCGTGTCCCACTGTATCACAATAGAATCTGAGCGCAGATAAAGGCCCAGATTAACAAAACAAACTGTACATCTTCCCTTGAGGTCTCCCTTGGGTGCTGCGTCCGTCAAACCATGTCAGAAAAATGCCTCAAGAATTCACAGACTCACGCACACACACCTAATGGAACAGCCCTGGTCATGATCCATAACAAAACCATCAGTGTGGGAAATCTGACCCCAGGCTCCGAAGAATAGGGTCCACAGAGGAGCACGACAAAGGAAACACACTGTAAAGACTGTATATGACCAGAGGGCGTCATGCTAGGGTCTGCAAAATGTTGTGGTATGGACAAACCAGACTGCATACAAATAAGAGACAATGGATACAACTGGAAATTGTTTTTGTAGGTAGGTATGTGTTTACTTTGACATATTTTAAACTGTGTATTTAAGTACATATCACTGTCTTAATATCTGTTTGAAATAATAGCGTTACTTACTGTCGGCCATTATTGGATTCAGCAATAAACTACCGACATTTCAGTCCAAGATATCGACATTGTCAAGCATAAAACATAAAAGAAACATAAAATCATAATTCTTGTCAACTAGTTTTCATGGGATAAGTAAGATTTGTTCTTCAAATGAATTAGTAAGAAAATACTCAAGAGCAAATTTCACATCTGTTGGATAATTGGCTCAGAATCAGATCTATTTTATGTAAATTGGTGCATTTATGTTGTTATGACCTTATTGTCGATACTACGAGCATGTACCCAAACGTCATAGATTTACAACCAAAGCACATTATAAAATCACAATAACACATAAAAACTCATTTGACACAAGTGACTCTGTTTACGTCAGGGATGAGGACAATGGAAAAACAAACAGAAGAGTCCATTTTGACCCTGACTCTTTTCCTCTGCTTCTCCTTTCTCTCTCCTCTGCTTCTCCTTTCTCTCTCCCCTCTCTCTCTCTCTCTCTCTGTCTCTCCTTTCACCCTCCTCCTCTCTCCTCTCAGAGCGGTCATTAATCACAGTTGAGGAGTCCCAACAGCTCAACCAACAACATCATAAAAAGACCATAAACCTCTCAGCACTGGACACTGGTCATTCAAAATTTCCAACATTCTGCAAGAAAACTACACACTACTACGGTTCATAGCATTCTGTAATTATGTCATTATTTCAATTTGAATCAAGATCCAGTTGTTTTAAATAGTCCGGCAAATAGTCTTTGGATCTTTTGGGTACAGCCAATCTCCTGCCAGTAAGTTAATTTTTGAAATAGGGTTCAGACTATGGAGGAATAAACTGGACTATCTTTTGTGTGATTAAACTGTCTTATATTTGTTCATGAAATTAAGAATTGGTTGACAAACAGATTTAATGTCATACTGTGAGACATTCTAGGCAAAACAATAGCATATCTATAGTAAAAGAAAAATTCAAATCTGTCTTCTTCAGCAGCCAAACATCTTCACTCCAAAAGATTCAAATTTTTCTTTTACTATGGATCATACCTGGACAATTTAGGGATTACACAGACAATAGCATACCTAGGTAAATAAGTAAGAGTCAGAAAAGTTGCATAGTGCTCCTTTAAGTGACAAATGACTATTGCAAAATTTGTGAACACTCGAATTGCCTTTTACAACACTTTTCACCTTCTCAAATCCAATTTCCACATATTCCAAATTCTCAGGGGAATTTGAATCTACAATAACATGATTACATTTGCTTCATCAATACAGAAGTCAAACTAAACACTTGCATTGGTCGATATTGTGAATTTCTTAGTTCGAATTAACCCCTCGCAGGTGGCTTGTGGTTTGCGGTGCATTGCAAAATACACTACTAACAAGATTAAAGGCACAGATCTGAAGGAGCTGTGCACAAAACATGTTCAATAGATGACCTCACGGAGTCTAGCGTCGATCAATCAGAGACAATGAAGTAAACTTTGAAAATTCCCTACCAGGGCAAGTCTAACCTGTCCGCAGCAGCTGACCCCACCATTACTTAAGCAGAGAGGGTCCTATGGGAGGGCTCTGTAATCACCGGTCTGAGGAGCTAATGCACTGGACCATACATCTACAGTTAATGGCTACTTGGCCTTAAAAGTCGGATCCAACATAATCTGCAATATTGTTAAGTAGAGTGTACATTATGGAGAGAGACGCTTTCAAAATCCCATTATGGCCTAATCCTTCGACACTGCCTAATGTATTACCCACAATGCTTTGCTGCTACAGACGGCATTCAAAACAAACAGAAACGCTTTTGTTTTATCCAGTTTTCAGCAAAGCTTTAGTCACATTTGATCAACACGCATCATGTCTCGAGAGATGGATGGAAATGACTTTGCAGTGAAAAGCAGTGGGCACATTTACAGGCCTCCAGCTGTCATTGTGTGTCAAGGAAGAATTCATTACATTGTTTTATAAATAATGAAATACCAGTGTGTGTTTAGCTAGATTAGAAATTGTTTACACCTATTACAATAAGTACTGATGAACAATGTTTTTGCTCATTATTTATCATATCTACTATTAGTTGTACGAGTGGGAAACATATTTACTTATAATAAGGTCACAAATTTCACATAAATAACTTTAATAAGCTCATGTTTAATTGTGTCATCTGTTTATTGCAGGTCAAGTTTTTTATGGTGACTATCAGTTCAATTTTGACTGACAGTTTTATGTAGGTAGACGATGAAGATAATGTCTTTTTTTCCATCAAAACCACAAAATATAACTGATAAGAATTTATTTTTATTAACTCCTTTTTTGAGAAGTCAACGTAACAACTTCAGATTTGCAAGTAAATTAGGGCGCAAATGCTTCAACCTTTTTTATACATAGATTATCCATTCATATCTTAACCCATTAAACTCTTAATAACTTGTACTCACGTAGGTAAACATTTTTGGGTGATTTCTGGATGATCTGTCTGCAGCTTGGTTCACTGAGCACCTCTGAAACGCCAATGTCGATCAAGTATTGTCCTCCTTCTCCATAGGTTTGGCTCCACCTGGAAGAGAACATGTAAATAAGCACCTAAACACACTTACTCTCCAGTTTTATTTTAATCAGAAAATCTTTTTGCATTAGATATTTAGTCTTTCGAGCTGGTTGGTTGTAGCTCAATGCTTCCCAACTAGGGGTTCAAAAGTACATTTCCTGGGGGTACTTGGAATTATTTCAGATCATAAAAGAAGGCGAAATTGAATAACATTTGAAGATAAAACGAGCTGTAAGACAATCTACAAACTTCAGAATGTTTTTGTAGTATGATTTGGACATGAAAATGCAATAATAATAATTAATACAATTCTAATTAGGCCTAAGAGATTCAAACTTATTTAAGGATACGCATTACCCAAGTTAGGGGGTACTTGGAGTGTGAGTCAAAGCTTAGACGAGGTACTCACATCCATGGGTACTCGAGAGGAAACACTGTTGTAGCCACTTCCCATTGCATTCTTTCTAACTATTTCACAGCTCAACAGTGCCACACAGTGCTTCTAATACACCACACACACATCTATACCTTCACCATATCCATTTTCTGCTCCAAAAAGCTACATTACATGTCCGTATTGATCCGGTGCTGGGATGACATACTAGCTATCACTTGGAGTGTTTTTTCAAAGGGGAAAGGGGAGATCGATAACGGCACAGCCTGGTTAGAGACCTCACATTGATCTTGGAGGCAATAATATGGGAAAAGTGAATGTAAAAGACACAGAAGGCAGACAGATGCTACTATAGCCTTAGACTATATTCACAGGTGACTTGGCCTTTTACATTGTTGTCAGCTATTGTTTTGAATACAGTTAACACCAGTTAGCATCATTGAAGAAATCCCTATGTTAAATGGTCTATTTATCAATACAGTCAACTTGTATTAACCCCAAAAAGCCTTGTGATCAATAGAGGGCAGTGGTTCAAAGCAGGGCATGATCAGGTCTATGGAACGAGGTCACAAGTACAGCCCCATACTTGTAAATAATGTCCTACGCTGCTAAGGCAATCACTGGATGCCACTGTGTTCACTAAAGACAGTATATTACAGAGCAGAGACAAGAGACACACTCCCACTTTGTGACAGGAACTGGGTCAGCAAAATTACATGAAGCAGTAGTGTCCAAGAACTGATTGTGTTGGCCTACCTTTCAAATATTACACAAATAACATACCTGATTATAGCTTATATACATTGTCTTCTATAAATTGTTCTTACCTGTCAAAATGTGTGTTTTGGGGTTTGTCGTTGCATATATACAGTGTACAAGTGGTGAATGATCGCACAGCTCTTTTCCACCTTCAAGGCACTCAAAGCACTTTACATTAAGAAACCACTCAGCCATTCACACACACATTCACACACCAGTGCCCACCCCGCCAACCTGTGGGTCAGTGTTCTTCTCTCCGACAGAAAACACTCCACTGTGACCACATACCATACAGATAGTGCTCCAATGTGTTAAGCTCCATAAACCTTCACGAGAATCATTTGGATAATTTCAGCCCGGAATTGCTTATCTTTAAGTTAACAGCTGCCATTTACCTTTTGTTCTGTAAACTACCACTTTGACATTTTGACCTTTGGAGACGTAGACAGATCAATAATCCAACATTACTCAAACATGTGTGAATGAAACAAAACATAACCCAGGTATGTTTTTGATGAGGTTACAACATTATAACATGACTAGCAGCTCACAGGAGCAAATTTTGCATAAGATAGACTACTAAAAATTGTGTTAAAGATCCTAAGTACATTACCATCACAAAACCTTGGACTTGCCTGTTGAGAAAAGTGTCTGGGGAGGTGGAAGCTTTGGCATCTTTGGTTATAGAGTGCCATGAGACCTAGACCCAGATAAGTTGCTGATAATATAGATGTTACAAATGCACTGAAATCAAACTGACATGTATTCAGTTTAAGAGGGTATAACTCCTCTGTTACAATAGGGATTTGGAAAGAAACATACTCCTGCTTAAATCAATGGACATGGAGGGTAAGAACAGTCAGATTAGATGCATATTCACATTACATTACTTACTTGCACAATGAGTTGTTTCTGGGTTTGGTGTCCACTTGAATTGTTAAAGTGAATTTGGTGCTGACGATCACAGATGAACTGCTGTTGTTTGGTTTGACTCTGGCCAAAAGCTGGTACACACACTGTGGGGAAAAGAGAAGCCTTAGTCATTAAATTCAATATGTTCATATATTTTCACAACTTATTTTACTTTTCTGGTGACAGTGGCTCAGGTAGTAGAGAGGCTGTCTTAATGGTTGAACAATGTCTATACTGTATGTGTGTTAGTAGTGGTTGGTTGATCTACTTGCTTATGTCTCCATGATGTTAGTGTTTCACCTAAAATGTCCCACAATATGGCATTTAACTTGCATATTATGCATTTATTCAATTAAGGTGTTTTGTTCCTCAGTATTATCTTGAACACATGGATTCTTACTGTCACTGTTTCCACAGATCTGACCTGTAACTTGGACTGGTGGAGTCATTAGCTTGGATATGGTTAATGTCGTGATGCGGAGACAGCAGGTGGTGGACCCTTGAATAGAAAAGTTTCATAGTGCAGCTTTAAAGACTGAGGTCATGAACCTGACTAATGTCAAACTCAGTGCCACACTGTACCAGTCTGAGCTGTTAAGACACTAGTTTGGCTGCTTGTTGTTGGAGGAGTGGTGTTTTTATTCTGGTGTGTTGATTGTAATTGTAATAAAGTTTGATGATGATGATAATAAGATGATCTTTACCTTATGGCAGTAGTCTGACGTGTAGTAGACTTGCACTTCTTCTGTCAGCTGATTCTGAAATGTTATCAAAGCCTGGTCCATCTTTAGAGCTGCAACTGTTTACAAAAAGTAGATTTAACTGTAATATCAGGCATTAAAATCACATAAGATTGATAAGACAGCTTTACAGCCGCAGCATAAGTACCATCATGCAACTTTATTTTACAGCATTTTTAAATTCTATTCACCACAACATAGGCCCACCTGTTTGTTGACATGGTCCTCCAAAGCTGCTGTTTAAAATAATCAACAATATGAAACTTCCTCTTAGCTCCATGTTGAGAGCAGAAGACTCTGGTCATAACCACAACATGAGGGGGTACTATAAAAAGTGGTCAAAGGGCACAGTGCATGCGCAGTTTAAAAAATACACACCAAAAGGGACAACAGAGTAAAACAAGGGGAAATAAGCAACTATAAAACACAAACACAAAATAGTATTAACCTGTTGTTGTGTTGATGTGGTCACTGTAAAATAGCATCATAGAAACACAGACCTTGTAAGTGGGAGTTGTACTTTTGACGTTTGGAAAAGACTGAACATAACTTTTTAGTAATTTATGAATGAGAAATCTTGTAAGTTTATTGATGGTAGTAGACTTCCTCTTATTAAAGTGTTCTCTGGATTTGACCCATTGTTTAATTGACACTGACTGGAGGAGGCAACCTGTCAGGAACCAGGGCTGACAGTTTGATAAAGTGAAAGTGGGAGGGGACCAAGGAGACAGAACTGGAGGAAAAAACTTGAACAATGTTTATTTACAAATTTCAAAGTACCGGTACAAATGAAGTTAGCTGGATCAGTGGGTTGAGAGCGGGGTGTTTGCCGTGGTCCGGGGGTAGAGCGTGAGCAGCAGAGTCTGAGACGAGGTGAACAGTACCAAGAGTGAAGAGCAGGGTCGGAGACAGAGGAGCCGAGTGGGTCCAGGGAGCGGAATATGGGGAGGACCAAAATATTCAATTCAGAAAAAGTCACAAAGTGCAAAACCGAGAACTGCGCCAAGCAGAGTTGTACCACAAAGAATACACGGACGTTCTGGCGCTGAGTGTCAGGTCCTTTATCCTCCCCAGGTGCAACTGATTGCAGATTAGGTGCAGGTGTGCACGGGAGGAGCCCAAATCTCCGCCCAGCTCCAGGCTCAGATACAGAAGGGAGGGGGGGAAATAGTGCAAAAAAGGGTAGGACAGACTGCGATCATGACAAGAAAAGTGTCAACTACACAACGTTTTCAGGATTTAACATAACAAGGACATTCTAAAAGTTGTAATACAATATATCATAACAGATGATGACAACGCAATTCATTGTGTCTTTTGGGCAGGGAATGTGGGAAACTGTTAAAACTATTTCACTGAGGCTAAAAATTTGAAAATTTTCTTTGGTTAAAATGGTTATTTGTGTTTAATTTTCAGGTGTCTTTCCAGTTGATTCCTGAGCTCTTTACACTTTCCTAATTATATCACCACCGCTTTAGCTTTTCTCCTCTGAAATGTAAGCAGATGACGTCACACAGGTACTCTTCAAATGTCCTCGTGAGCTCTGTGCTTGTCGCCGGGTGCGGTGGCACGCGCCTGTAATCCAAGCTACCGGGAGGCTGAGGCTGGAGGATCGTTTGAGCTCAGGAGCTCTGAGCTGCAGCGGACTATGTCGATCGGGTGTCCGCACTAAGTTCGGTATCGATATGGTGCTCCTGGGGGAGCCCGGGACCACCAGGTCGTCTAAGGAGGGGTGCACCGGCCCAGGTCGGAAACGGAGCAGGTCAAAGCCCCCGTGCCGCTCAGTAGTGGGATCGCGCCTGTGAATAGACGCTGTAGTGCAGCCTGAGTAATACAGCGGGACTCAGTCTTTTCATCTACCTCTTTATTTCACAAATCACAAACAACTAGCATTGTAGAGGTTTTAGAGTTATTTGTGCAGATATTTTATGACTGATGCGGTGTCTTCCCCAGTTCTTTACTGTTGAAGAGTGGAGTTTTATCAGTCCTACACTGCCTCCTACTGGACAAAAGGACATAGAACGTTATTGCAATTCTTCTGTGAATTTATATTAATTTGTAATACGAAAAGTCGCATAGTACACAACTCAGAAATAACAAGCAGAAAATATCACATATCAGTGATATTATTATATATTTTTCCAAGTCATTAGTTTCCGAGCACAAAGGCCTATAGCAGAAGTCCTGTCTAAAAGTCTTTAAAGAGAGGCATATTTTTAATAAGTGATATTTTAATGTGGACTATGGAACTATGGAATAGACATACTACTAACTCTAAAACGATTGCCCAGTAGGAGGCGGTAAGGGACAAAAAATATCCCACTCTTAAACGGTGACGAACTGGTGAAGGCACAGAATCAGTCATAAAATATCTGCACAAATAACTCTAAAACCTCTACAATGCTAGTTGTTTGTGATTTGTGGAATAAAGAGGTAGATGAAAAGACTGAGTCCCGCTGTATTACTCAGGCTGCACTACAGCGTCTATTCACAGGCGCGATCCCACTACTGAGCGGCACGGGGGCTTTGACCTGCTCCGTTTCCGACCTGGGCCGGTGCACCCCTCCTTAGACGACCTGGTGGTCCCGGGCTCCCCCAGGAGCACCATATCGATACCGAACTTAGTGCGGACACCCGATCGACATAGTCCGCTGCAGCTCAGAGCTCCTGAGCTCAAACGATCCTCCAGCCTCAGCCTCCCGGTAGCTTGGATTACAGGCGCGTGCCACCGCACCCAGCGACAAGCACAGAGCTCACGAGGACATTTGGGGTTGACCTGCGTGACGTCATACGTTTGTGGGAATGTCATTGGTTTAAACTGAAGGTGAGATTCTGGGGTATAATAGCCCAGTATAAAGAGACTTAACCAGCCAGAAAGTAAGGCTAACATTCTGCAAAATCACTTTGCACCTATTCAAATGAGGTAAACCTAATTACATAAGGCCACAAAAGAAGGTCTATACAGTAGGACAAGTTAACACTCTTTAAAGACATTGAGACACAACACAAGTAGGTTACCTAATTAGATTCTTATTTCCTTACCCACTCATCTGTTAACTGCGGTAAGTCTTCATTTGTCTGACCTGTGACTCCTGGAGCAGGAGGGCCATCTCAGAGGAGCGACTCATTTTTACGGCATCTTGACAGATAAATCCATGTGGAAGCCTTGGAAGCACATGGATTTAAAGGTGCACTTTTTAGTTTCTGGTTGAGGGTCCGCCCCAAGAACATATCTAGATACACTGAACGCCATGGCTTTATATATTGCTGTTTTTAAAACATCTTATTTCACTTGCTAATAGTGAACCTGGTTGGAGACTAAAAAGCTCAAATTCTTGCTTAATGTACTTTCATTAAATCAGTTCTGTTGATATCTTGATAATTGAATTTGCACACGCCAGATTTGGGCAACCAATTTTGAAAATTTTGCATAGTGCCAGCTGCTTTAAAAGTACTATGTATGGGTTTCAGAATGTGTGCATATAATTTTTATTTTTTTAATCAAATACAATTCAATTTCACCTTTTAAAATCGGAAATTATAAAAATGTGTCAAAGCAATTTGATTAAAAAGTCATTCATGAGACTTTTTACTGTAGTTTGTTTTTTCTTCCAAGTTGGTTCTTGCCAGGAGCTGGGAAAAAAAAACAATACATAATTTTAGCTAAAATATCCTTGACCTTTATAAGCGATTTTAAATATGAATATGAACATATTTTAAATATGTTGAGAATAACCAGCAGGGGGACTCCCACCTCCTAGATCTGCCTGCTGCTGCTTCTTCAGGGCAGGCTGGCTCTTTTGCTGCACCCACAGGTGTTTAAAGGCATTAAGTTGTAGTCAGGCTTTCATAACACTGTATGAGATTGTTGTGAATTTGAATGTGCAACTTCAGTCTTCAATTTTCCATTAAGTGCACATATGTATTGTTTGTTTTTCAACTTATATCCATTAACTTGTGTGTAAATTGTTATTCTCATAACACTTTCTGTTTTGTAGACCCACCGAAGAGGAGAGTGAAGAAGAGGTCCCTGGTGTTGTCACCCTCCAGCTTCAAGAGGGAGCTGCTGGTGGCACTCCAGAACCGACCTCCTCCTCCTCACGCTCAGTCTGAGGATGAGCACTTTTTGTTGTCTCTGCTTCCTCTCCTGCAAAAGGCGCCCCCTCAAGGATTTTGTAAAATTTACCATTCACTAATTATTATATAAAAACACAATTTCCTTTAAATTTGGAACCTTTGGAGCCTACTGTGTAGGCTGCAGGGGGGAAAACAGACCCTCCTTTCTCCTCTACTTCATATGTTCCCTCACTTTCCACACCCCTCCTCCAGGCAAGGTCTTTTCTAAATATTGGTAAATACTTCATAAAATTACCTTTTTTTGTTAATATTTGTTGTTACAAAATTTTGACGCTGTTGAAAAATAAAATGTATAAATTTTATTATGAAACGTTTACTACTTCATACATCATACACCATTTTTCTACTACTGTGTAGTTTGTAAGGGGTAATATCAATTGTTAACCCAATGTATACCATATTTACATATCTAAAAGCTTACTTAATTTACCAATTCAAGACCATACATAAAACATCAAAAAAGCATAGACAAGAGTTAAATTAATCTGTATTTTTAATAATTTCCCTGTGTAACCTGGTAGTTAGGGCCAGTCTTGAATGTACATTTCATGATGAACCTGAAGCTACAGTCAGCAGCCCAGTCCTGACAGACGTTACCTGCAAACAAGAAACAACGAACAGCACAAAAATATACAGTCTTAAAATTTAGGTAGTATAATATTTCTTAAGTAAATAAACATAATGAATCATAACCATAGATTCTAAAATGTTAAGCTCTTTATAGTTCACTTCGTGGCTCTTAAAAGAACCGTTGTGGGTCTGTCCTGTGGTGGACATGAGTACTCCGCGGGCTGCCATGGTACTGTAAACTCTCCTCAGTGTTCCCTCTGGAGTGTTTGTTGGCTCTAGTCAGGTTCTGAATGGAGAAGGTGAAATGGTGGAGTGACGCATAGAGATTCTTCCTGTCTATGTGCCACTCCACAACAATCAGACCCTTCTCCATGTTTTTGGAGGAGGGTCTGGTTGTTGCTTCTCATCCAACTGGCTGGAACCTTTAAAAGTCGAACACATCCTCTGCCATCATGATGAATATCTGGAAAAGAGAATAACAAAACTCAGTTGATGCATACTCTGCGTTCATTCAGACGGTACTACTTCTGCCCAGGCTACAGCTACTGTTAGTGAAATTACCAGGCATCCTCTGCTGGTGATACCGAGAATTGCTTTTAAAACGCACCATCAACAATATGATCCAAATAGATGTAAACAATAGTTATATTTTATGTTTTCATGCCTAGCTAGAATAGATCAAATTTATGGGAGGGTAACCATTTTAGAGTTCATCAGAAATCGCATAGTGCCCCACTTACATCAACTTGATTTGAAATATTGCTATAACATATAATATTGTAAATAATAATATTGTAACAACTTACAGTAACTTGTAAATGGTCATAGTTGTATTCATTTCTGCTCTTCATCCCAGAACATTATCTGTTAAAGGAAAAAAGAAAAACAGTATAAATCGTTACCCTACATTAGACAATACAGATAACATGGTGATGTATTACTTTGACACGTTTTCATAGTAACTTCAGACAGTCTTCGGGTGGTGTGATGCGACTTAACAACTGTTCTTCCTAGACGTGGTCAGCAAGACAAATCTGTTATCTATATTGTTTGATATATATCAACAACCGAATTATATGTTAATACTGAGAAAACACGATGAATATTCCTCATCTTAAAACAGCATCTATTCAATTACACATTACTGCATAAATGTAAAAGAAAATGTAGCTTTGATTATTTTTTTTAAAAGCTACTAAACCAAAAGGACATTTTTGGGCACAGTCACTAAACTTACCAGACATCTGACAGTTCCAGCATTTGCATGATGATGACAACAGTTAGGATCCATCCAGGATCTTCATCTTCATTCAAGGGCATCTCCAGCAGGTAGGAGTACAGTCCACTTGTATACTGCATTAAACAATTAAGGATCAAATTAAATCACTGTAGTAGGCATATATGGTGAATAGTTAAACTGTTTTTTTTTTCCCTGTGGGACTTGCTTATACCTGAGGCACAGAGGAGGAAAGAGGCAGGGTTGTGACATCTCTATGTTGTCAATAAATACATCCTAGAGCTTCACCAATCCATGAGACAGGACCCAATGTAGTCCCAAAAGGTCATTGGATCCAGTGTACCAGAAACAGGTATTTGGACCATCACACTGAGTGTTGCACAATTCAAGAATGTTCTCTTCCTGCTGTGTTACAAACCTTAAACTCAAAATGGCATTATCAAGTAAAAAGACACTACTACTCACATGAGAACTTGTGACAATACCTACCTGTACCTGTCACTATAAAACAACAAGTAAATGGTTAAACCCCTCAGAACAGGGACTCACAGTTCGTTGCCGTGGGGCCAGGGCCTGAAGTCCCGGGACTCCAGGGTCTCCTCAACCTCACGGATAGTGGAGGCAGGCGTCCAGGGGGTAGTCACCAGCACGGAGTCTGAGCCAGAGACGTAGATCCAAACCTCCTGGTCCATGAGGTGCAGGTTGGGAAGCAGAGTCCCCAAGAGCTGAAAGAGAGCACAGTCACTTTAGAGTATTGTGTCCGTTTTACCTGTGACCAACAGTATTCTCGTATAGGATTCTGTATACCTCAAGGAACAGGGACTCGTCCCACACATGGACCCAGAGAGGGAACAGCTGCAGAACTCCAGGCTGCTCAAACAACATACAGACATATGTCAAACACAATGCAACAAGGGCACAATGTCTCATTCAGAGAAACATTAGACTTACCTGAGCACCAGGGTCAGGGGGCACAGAGGAGCCCGAGGGGGAGGAGCCGGAGGGGGAGAGCCCAGGGCTGCGGCTCTCAACAGGCTGGGAATCAAGAAAAAGAGCATGAGCCATTTGACATTTCATGCAGTTAAGTGTCACTGAATATTTAAGGCAGGTCAAACTCACCTGCACACGAGCAGAACGGCCAGTCTGCCGAGGCAGAGGGCTTCTGCTGCTGGCAGCCTGCAAAAGTTTAAGTTTGGTTTAAAAGAGGTAAAAAGGGAAAAGGGATAAAAACATGTTAAAGTTCCCACAAACAATCTAAACCACCAAGAGACAGATTTTAGTTGAGTTAAGTGTGTGAGGTTTACCTGCTGAGGAGCTGCGGGCGTCCTACTGGTGGAGGGCCCTGGGCTGTCTGGTCTCTGGAGCTGGAACATCAGAACACACAGGTGAATATTAATGTTTTTATAACGACATTATAAAAAGAGCAAAGGGCAAATGTGACCAGGCCTACCGGAGCAGAAGAGGAGGGTCGAGAGCTGCCCCTTGCTGAAGAATCACCGCGGCGGGCACGAGTGGTCCGAGGGGCAGGCGCCGGAGACCTCTTCCTCTTCCTGCCGCCCTGTTGGACAGAAGATAATCAACATTAAATGTATGCTAAAAGACAGTATCTAAATGACAAACTAATTAAGGTCTTCTTTCAAAATCTCACTACAGGAGTTTGTGGCTGGAAGGTGGACACACAGCAATCAAACAAATAATATAGCACATCTCCAAGTTTTCAAAGACATGGGCAATCGGGGTTAGTTTTCAAAAAACAAATGTAGTGCAACAGGATGCTTATTTTAATATCTGTGTACATTGCCTATGTTTTATTTGGTTAGTGTTGTAAATGTATTGTAGTTTATAAAGTTGATTAATGTGACTGCAATCAATACTCAAATCAAACATTTTTGTTCAACAAGCATAAATGTGAGCCATTTGGCCACTTTGTGTTGATCTACTCCAAATTCAATAAAATTCAGTAAAACATAACACTTATTTTCAGTAAGCAACATTAAATAAAATACTCTGGGTTGTTGTAAGTTCACCAATTACTGAGCAGATTTAGTAGAAGAAACTCGCAACTGTACCTTCGGAGATTTTGCCTTCTAATGATATATTTACAAAGCAAATCCTTATATTTATTAAAAACATACATATACATTGAGGATTCATTCTTTTTGTACAAATATAGTACTTAAAGTAACTTTAGTACAAAATCTGTGTTTTGGCCAAATACGGCCATATCGAAAAATATATTTAAATGTGAACATGTTGCTAAACTATATTAAACCCTGTTCAAAGTTTGGCCTTTTAATATTTAACCATGGAGCCTATAGAACCTATAGAAGTATACATTTATATTTTCCATTTCTATTTCTATTTTCAGTGTGTTAGCTAGTTAATGCTACTTTCTCAATGTTACTGATGCCAAGTAGAAGTAGTAAATACTGAAAGTAGCCTTATAGCTAACGTTGTTATTTATACTAATAATCAACGCAAATGCTTATTAAAAAGACAAATTTGCTTTACCATGCTGCAGTTGAATGTGAAGGCTGGTGGCGTTCAAGTGCTGCTGAACTTGAAGGCTGATGAAGTTCAACTGCTGTAGGAACAAAAACAAAGCTGCGTGAGGCTGCGGTGGTGCTAGTTTAGCTGCTATTAGCTGTTAGCTTAGTCTGCGGAGAACAAGTGCGTGGCTTCTCTCTCAAGGACAAGAGCGAAATGGCGGATAATTCGAATGTTGTCCATAACAACAACATTATGTTGTTATTGTTTGAATGTTGTGTAGCCATTGGCAACCATGGAATGGGTGGTAAGATGTGGTGTTACCTGTTGATGCTTTCATGGGAAGAGCCACAGACATCAATCTTTCCAAATCCAATGAGCTAGACCAGTATGGGCAAAAAACTTCTCTACTGTCCAAATGTTAGTTTTTGCTGCAGTCAGCAGTTAAAAGTATTGGAATTATCATAAACTCATAATGGCTCCATCAGCGTGTATGCACATACACCAATACATTCTATCTTACTGTCTAAACAACCAACCCAAAAAGTAAGATTTTATTCACTTTATATCAGTGCTTCTTAACCTGGGTTCGATCGAACCCTAGGGGTTCGGTGAGTCAGTCCCAGGGGTTCGGCGGAGGTCAAGACACGCACCAGACTCATATGATTCGCGGACTGCGAGCGTCTCCAGACTCTGGCCGTTTCCTAATTCGACAAATGCACCTTTGCTGTGCCTATCGAACACTGCTCCCTCTAAACTGCACGCGTGCTCAATTGCGCACTGCTGACACGGTCTCCGCGCACAGAAAATCTGTGCTGCGCACAAAAAAAATCAAACCAGAGTTGAAAATAAAATAAACACACAACAATTCATTCTGCGCTATTTTTCAGTGTGAGTCAGTGAGTGTGACCGGGGACGAGCTGCTCCAGCCAATTATGTGATTCACGTACGTATCTGCGCAGCTTATCAACGTCATTGACAGGCTCCTCATGCGCCGCTATCAGTGTTTTAGCCGATGTGGCCGATGTGGAGTGAAAATGTTCCGACGGCCCGCCCTCGGGTAAAGATCTGCGCGTAAATTTACACGCGCGTAATTGCGTTTTACGCACTGTTTTGCTGCAGTTTTGCGTTTTAAACATGACGAAATGGACAAAACAAAGGAAGTACGCGACCGAGGACACTGTGGATGTTTGTACAAGTGAAACTAGAGGCATCTCGGACCTGGAGCGGTTCGTGGAACTGAGTGAAGATCTCATGATGGACTGAGGAGCAGAGGATCTTATGATTTGATGGACTGGATGCTGTTCCTGATCGGTAAGCGTGGTTTATTCTGCTATTGACTTAATTGTGGGTCAAATGTGTATTATGTGTCATCATTAGCATTAGCTAATGCCAATCTGCAGTAATAGAGCAGCTGGGTGTGCAGATACAGATTCCTCTCAGTGTGTATTGGTCATTGAATACTGTCACTTCGAATGGCATAAAAACGAAGAAAAGGAACAGACTTTGCTGTGAAAATGACATGAGAGTGGCCAAGGTGAAGCCGTGCATTTCTGACCTGGTCTCTCAAAGGCAACAGAAGTCACACTGATTTGCAGTAAATATTATTGTAGTCTAATGGAAATTAGGTGATGGGTGTGTATTAAAATGTAAAAAATAATAAATAGCATAAATATGTTGTAACGGTGCGGGTTTAGGACCAAAGGATGCGGACTCAGAGCGGGTTGACAGTGTTTATTTACAAGTTTGTGAAAGAAGTCTTAAACAGTTCAGATGACACACACACGAGGGTCCGGGAAGCAGGAGGCAGGCAGGACGGACGGAGAGCGGGTCGGGAACGGGAAGCCGGGGCCGGAGTGAAGAGGGAGGCGGAGACGAGACCAGGACAAGCGGGGCCAGCGTAGTCCAGGAAGCGGGACCCAGAGTCAGAGGCAGGCTGCTTCCCGCCAGAGACCAGGACAGGCAGAGCAGAGGGAGATGACGGTACCGGAGCGTAGAGGCAGGTGCAGAAGCGGGCGAAGGCAGGAGTCTGGAAAGGGAGGCAAAATCCAAAATGAGAGCTGAGCAGGCAGGCAACAAAATACAAAACTGAGCTGGAACATTCACGTTTACACGCGGACGGTCTGGCTCCGAGTGTAGTCTGCCGAGTCTTCTTATACACAGCAGCAGGTGATGGTGATTGCGCTAATGCGCTCCAGGTGTGAGCAGAAGGAGTCATAGAATCCGCCCAGCTCCAGACAGACAGGTGAGGGAGGGGGAGAGAGAGTACAGGAGGGCAGCACAAACAGACATCATGACAAAATACAATAAATTCATTATTGGAATACATAATACAATACAAAATTTAAATCATTTCAGTGTGGTAGTATTAAAAAAAGGTCATGTCTTTGTCAAAAGGTATGTATGTAATTTGTTGTGAGTTTATGCATTGTATTGGTTTTATTCTTTGAACACTGATGTTAATGCACGGTTCATTTTGTGCACCAGTAAAACATACATATGTCTTGAATTTGAAAAAAAAAATATATTTTATTTTTCAATAAAGAAGGGTTCGGTGAATGTGCATATGGAACCGGTGGGGTTCAGTACCTGTAACAAGCTTAAGAACCACTGGTCTAGGTCTAAGCAGCTCTACAGTACAGCATTCAGTTGATATCCTGCAGGTATTCAGCTACGGCTGTTTTTCATATAGTTTTCCTCATAACGATATGGCTCGTTAGTACCTATGAATTGCACGTAACGTATCTTTTCCAATAAGTACTGGCCTGTCTGCTTTCATCATTTGAATTCCATTGCAATAGTTTTAAGTACATCAAATTCATTATTGTTTGCATTCTCATTTTCATCATAGACATGGAAGAGAAGAGAACCCCATTCAATTCATTATAATAATGTTTCGTCTGTAGATAATGCATTTTACTGTGGATTCATCTTTCTACTTATCTTCCCTCAGCCTACCTATTGATTGATTTCAGATTCTAGTGGCTATGTTGCAAAATTACAAGAAGCATTTTTCTTTAGGCCTATTTGTTACACCGTTTTGTCTTAAGAAATATATCATAGGTGATCTATTTTTCTTTATCTACATTATTATTTTTCCTACCACCTCCTTTATCAAGAAGTGATGATTTATGATACCAAACAATGGGGACCTGCCAATCCCTATGTTATTCTTTTGTATTGAAGTCACAAGTCTGACCTACAGTAAAGGATAATGATTAACTCATGCTGACAGGTGGTTGTGGAATAGCCAATCAGATTTGAGTATTTGTGTTCAGGCTTCAGGGAGACAGCTAAACAGGACCACGGTCTCCTGTGGACAAAATTCACTCACTCGCTTCTTTCTGTTCTGGCGCTGGTTTGCTTTGGCACGCTTGATCTCCACTGTGCGTAAAACCACTGCAACTATGGTAAGTATGCAACGTCTAATGAACGATTTAGTCAATATGAACTGATTCTACCCGCTTATATGTCAGTAAAGTACGTTGACAACACTATTTAGCCTTTTAAAATATTGTGCGCCAGGGACCAGGGCTGCAAAGTTGTTGATTATCCATTATCCATACGCGTAATTACGCAGAAGTGTGACTCATTGAGACTTTTGTGATTTGCTGTTGCTTGTATTTAGTGGACAAAATATATTTTAGTCAACTTTAATCGTCAATTCTTATTACCAAAGGGATTAAATGCTGTTTATTCATTGCAATAGGTTGTTTATATTGTGCGCTTCGTGCTTTTTGCCCTCTCAACCATTCAGATTAGCTTCTTTCATACACATAACACCGTAATGCACGTTTTGCTTGTGTCTGTGTGAATGCAGATGCATGGATGGACACAATAGCGCCATAATCCAGTGGTTATTGTCAGATCAGATTAGAGAAGCGTTGCTATGGTACCTGTTGATGTCACTGCGCTCGAGGCCGTGGGCACGAGACTTGTTTACTCAGCGTCTCTTTCAAAGGGGGTCCACTGAAGCAAGCAGGACAAAGCTATAGATTAGGCAATCAATTGGATAAAGGGTACTGTGTAACGGCTAGGGTAGATTTGTTTTGGATCATGAGGACAGACTCAAGTGACCCATGTCATGCGTCAAAATTAAGAGAGTGAGTGATCAAATGTGTGATCTGTCCCATTGGCACAACATTTCTCAGTGAACGGTAATTAGTAATTTAATACAAGGAATATTGGATCACAAATATGACAAATACATATTACTATACTTTAATTATGGAGAAAATAATAAATTTGCTGTAGTAGTAGTAGTAGTAGTAGTAGTAGTAGTAAGTAGTAGTAGTAGTAGTAGAAGATCTTGTAACCAAAATAGTAGGTCAACTGCTTTTCACACAATGGCAATTAGACAATTATACCAGTTATGCCAAGCAACTGTATATGATATGGAGTTAAAAATGTAAAGTCATTAATGTTTAAGATATATACATGTTGAAGCATAGGGTGCGTTCACACTTGTCCTTGCGTCTGAGCCCAATATACTTCTTATGTAGACTTGATTTGGTCTGGATTTAGTCTCAGTTTTGTCAAAAATTTAGTCTGAAATCTGTGCAACTATGAACACACCCATATATCTGACTTGTGGTGAATTATGCCAAGTTATCACTAAATTAACCATCACTAACAGTTTATGTGTTACACCCCCCTAAGTCTTTAAAACCAAGAATGCAGCGTTTTCATAGTTTCCAGATGGAGCGTATTTGACCAATCACAGCTCTTGTTTGAGATCTGCCCCTCTGCTGTTTCAGTCAAAGATCCAGACCCTAACTGAGGAGGAGAGAGCACACCTCCTGCCCCTGCTCCGGAGCGCACAGTGGGTGGAGACCGTGGGCCGCGATGCCATCTACAAAGAATTTATATTCAAAGACTTTAACCAGGTGACTAAAGGGTTAAACCAAAGCACTGTACTAGGGCTGTAGTCCTTTAGTTTGTTCAATCAGTCCATGTTATGTTTTGTTAGTCAGTTAATTGTTTTATTAGTATTATGGGGATTTATACGCACAACAGCTTTCGCCCTCACCAGGCATCACCCCCTTTTCTCTACAGGGCATATTTTTAGTCGACCAGGGATCAACTAGTGCTCTTCACTGTACCTGGGTTAGTTTCTGAATAGAGCTATGCGATATTGTGATCAAAAACGAAACCAAATACAGACAGTTTTGCCACTCACTCTTCCTACTGGTCAACCAATCATAGTGAAGTATGAACAACCAGATGAATTTATTTACCACTTAAAGGCAACACAAAGGTACTAAGGGTATGTGAACTGTGATCAAATCTAAAGTGCAATCTGGCTCTGAAGAAAATTATGTTTTTAGCATATTGGACATTCTGTATCTGAAAAATGAAATATCTTTGTTTCCAGGCATTTGGTTTCATGTCACGAGTGGCTCTACAGGCGGAAAAGATTGACCATCATCCAGAGTGGTTCAACGTCTATAACAAGGTAGAAAATGAGTATTATCTTCTGATAGTTAGAGCTGCAAAGGTCAAGTGGTTCAGGGCTTTTCCCATGAGCTTTATGTAACTTTGTGTGAATGAGAAGGGACTGAATAATGCACCAAATTGCAACATTGAGTTTGTTTTGCATTACATTACTTTTTGACTGCACGTCACCCCCCTTGTTTTATTCTTCCTGTAAATTGACTAGTGATTTCAATACAAAGAAAAAGGCCCAATACTCCATGCTGATTTTGATTCAGCAATAATAATAAAACACTTTTTTGTTTTTTTACGAATAAAATGTAAATACTAAATGAAGGTCAAAGGTCAAATTTTGTCCTGATTATATATATTTTTTAATTGATGTGAGCAATTTCTCCCAGCTATTATTAAGCAGGCATATTTATGTAGTTAAAAATGTGTACTTATTATTGAAATAGTTTGTTTTCATTTCAGGTCCAGATCACCCTGAGCACTCATGACTGTGGAGGCCTGTCCCAGCGAGACATAACTTTAGCCACATTCATCGACCAAGCTTCATTGATGTGAGCCTTTAAACTGTCAGAAAGCAGTAACTTCAAATTAACTGCAAAAACCCAAAGAAGAGCAATCCTTTATTCGCTCCTTCAGTATTGTAGCTGTTTGATATTGTGTGAAATTGTTACAGAAATCATTCCATGTTTTATATTTTTACAATGTTGTCTTAAGTGTGCCAAATGTGCCTATGAATTCCCAAATATTGTATTGTTACAATTTTACTTACTGTACCTAAATCTTACCACAGTGTTTTAAATAAGTGAAGTTGAATTGTAAAACGTTTATCTTTGTCTCTTGTCAATGTTTTAATGTTGTACCTTACCAAACCAGCAGGTGGCTCTCTACTGACACTAATAATTCATACGGGGACGCACTCTGTCCTGAGAAACATTGTCTGGGATGGGTCAATGCGGATCAAACTGGTTCAAAGTGCAAAGATAAAGAGTGGATGACATTTGCTTTACTGCGTTAGTCACAGCTGTTTTAGTCTGTTGTCTATGGCATGTGTAGAGTTGCCATTCCAGACTCCTCCATTAATAATTGAACACTTGAAAATCCAAATGCAGAAAAATGCATCGTCTCTAAATCAATAGATACACAGACATGGATAGACAGATAATAGATAACAACTCATTCACGTTACTATTTATCAAGTTATGGATTCACATTTAAGTTGGTATGAGCCCTGTTCTTGATGTAAACTTGGATTGGTCATTTTTTAGTCCTGGTAGTTTCAGGTTTAGGCCCAATATTGATGTGCTGTGTGAGTGCCTTAAATTATACGTTTTTCATCATTTAAATCAGTATAAAACATAGTAAATGAAGAAAAAAAGCTCATATGGACAAAATATATTTAAAATAAGTGCGCTGTGGTACTGAATTATTACAGTAATACCGGTAATTGAAGTTCTAATTAATGCATTGGAATTTGTATAGTGCTTTTCAAGACACACATTTTTTCTTGAGTTTTCATGTGATCTAAAGCTTTTTGACAGTTTGCTTATGTGTGCATTACCACTCCATGGAAACTGATGAACATTTCACCATAGAGATACATGTAGAACACCCCCAGCATAACTTCAGTGCAAAGTAACAATGATATCTTGGTACAGACACAATAGTAGTATAGTCGTAGCAATAGTAGCGAAGAATAGGATGACTACATGTGATAAAGTGTTGAAGAAGGTCAGTGACTCTCAAATGATATTAGCATTTAATGTTTTATTTAAAAAAGTGATTTTGCCATTGAATTGACACAATTTTCTTTCAAGCATGACTTAAGATAAAAACGTTTTTGCTTAGTTTCCTGGCCCTAATCATGGACACAGTTTGTATGACTGAATTATTAGTTAAAAAGGTCTAAACCAGGCACTGACTATAATGTTATGCAAACCTGAAGATATTTAAACATGATAAAAATACATTCAACTAATCATTCAACATAAAACTCCCAGTGGTCACATAAATGGTTAGATTACATGAAACCATCTTATTTCTCTCCAAAATGTAGAGCAATCCTTGTCGGAAAAGTTACATATTGCACAAACATAAATTAATTCAGGGGACACACAAATGCAAACAACAAAATTATGAAAATATCAAAATTACAGACAGGACTTGAATGCATCAGTCTGTGGATGAGAACACAGTGAAACCGCTCGTTTTCAGTATCAAACAAATGCCCCAATGTTGTACAGTCCATGATAGAAAATAAAAAAATGTGTTAGTAATGGGTTAAATTTGAATGGTGTTAGAAACTGAGGTAGATTGAATTAAAAGACAAACAAAATGTAAGTGTGTTTAGCTACTTACTTAAGACAGTATTAGTCCCAACAGTCATTATGGATTGATGAAAACTAAATGGTTTTGTGAATAAAGCTTTGGATTCCTCTAGCCCTCCGGTTTCAACATCTCTAATGGTTAAGATGTCCTTATGCCAGTACAGCTGCACTCAACTCTTGGTGGTTTAGTAAATTTTAATGTAAATATTGTAATGATCTGATATTTTGTGTTTAGTTCAGAGTTGACTCCTTTTGTTGTTCTTATAACCGTTAACGTGTTGTTGTTGTTGTTGTTAATGTAACTGCTTTTGCATGTGACATTTGGTTACTTTGCTGACAAGTTAATGTGAAGGTTCAGTTACTGGTCTGTTTTGGAGACTAGTGGCTCTTGTGAGTTGAGAAGGCTGTTGTTGCCTGCTCTTGTTTTGGCGTAGGTTACAGCTAAAAGCCCGTGTGTTCAGAAAATACACAACCAGAAGAAATACGGCGTGTTTCCTTACACCAGAATGCTGCAATATAAAGAGTTAATTTATATAAACATATAACTTATTAATAACAGAACATACATATACATTTATCACTGCTTTTATGATCATGAGCCATAACTGGTTTGCCAGTCAGAGAAATCTGTTGGTTAATCTAATGGGGAAGAAATGTACTTGTTTGACATGCTTGGATATTGTCAACTGCAAGTAAAAATAAAGACAAAACCCTTAACTGTTTTGATGGGAAGAGAATCCCAACAGGCAGCAATGGCAACCCTAAGGTTTCTGTGTCATAGTTATTTCAATGTTTATTAACATGTTAGTTAGTAGACCGACAGTGGTTTGAGGTGGGCTGCAGTTCTTATATCAATGTGTTCTAAATAAACATTGAAATAAATACTATTAACCGTGTTACAGTTTAGATGGGTAATTATTAAGGTATTTGATAAATTGGCTGTGGCTTAGAGCAGATTAGTGGTATAAGGACATCTCAAAGAGTGACATCAAATTAAGAATAAAACTAAAATGTCCCATATGTTTCTTCTGTGTCAAATGTAGACACACCAGTTATTTTTAAACTGTAATGTTTCCTAAGTGCCAAACAAGGACGAACATGCTCATGCTTTTAAAAGATGATGAAATTTCAAGTTATTTGTAGATTAACCTGATATATTCTACCAGGGCATTGCAGTGCTTCAACAGACTAAATGCTATTTTCAGGTATTGCTTTCAACCATTATCAGACAAAGCCCTAATGGTTACAGTGCAGAAGGCTACAGCTAGAGGGCAGCATAGCAGTTTGCATTAGGATTCAGTGGTCTGTTGAAATGTTATGACCTACAAAAAGGTGAATGGTTGAGCAATGAAATCAGTAAGTACAGAGAAAATGTTTACATGGAAACAAAACTAAAAACTAATGAAATAAACAAAATTATTACTGATTAAAGTATGTTTTCTCCACTGTGCTGCTGGAGAAGTGAAAAAGCAAATCTCCTTAGAACTTACTCAGGAAAAACTGCATATCTTGAGTTAATCACTTGAATTCAGAAAATAAAATATCTTGTGTAGTTAAGACTAGTTTACATTATTTTACTTTAAAAGATTAGATTTTAGGACATGTTTCAGAGTAGTTTTGATAGGTTTAAATGTGTTGTTTGAATGTTTTTCTCATCTTGAGAAAAATACCTGTGATAGTTCTAGTTTGACTCCCACAGTAGCCACTAATGGGTATAAAGAACAAGTCTGAATCAATAAGAAATCTGATGAAACCAGTCAGAAGTTTGTTACAGTATTAAAACAATTTTGTTTCTAATGAAAAGGCCTGATACTAGATACTGATTTTGATACCACAATGATAAAAAGTATTTTGCGCACTACAATTGTAGTTATACAAGATTAGCATGTGGTCTTATACTAGTTTTGTTATAAATCAAGAAGACTAAAACTAATCAGGAAAGGTCCTGAATATCAAGTTTAGATGTAACTTTTAGAATCAATAAATATGTGGATATAATTTTTTGAAATCTCTAGTCATAAAATGCAGACCAACAAAGTAAATCAATGTAAACTCAACTACACACATCAAGCTATAACTCTTCAAGTGATTTAAACTCAAGATATCCAGTTTTTGCAGAGTAATAATTAAAACCTGGATGGTTTGTGCTTGTCCGCAGATGTTTTCAGTTCAGATAAGGCATCAGAGCAGGGGTAGGCGAGCGTGGTTTCCCTGTTTGCAGTGGATCAAAGCCCAGTTCGTGGCTCACATTTGGGTTTTCAGTGGGCTTTACCGTTCCCGTTCATGTGGGTAGTGCTGGTTTTTGAGACCTCAGTTGCATAGAGACAGTCCAGAAAACCGCGAGAGATTTCCGTGACCATTGACCGGTCTGGAATCGACTGGGCCATGCCATAGATCGCTCCCTGTGAAGAGGAGGAAGGAGGAAGTATTTGTAAATGAAACAGGTACACATTAAGTGCTACATTTTGGCTTGGGTTTAAAGCAGTGATCAAGCTCAAGGTAATTGTCCATTAATTTTACTTCTCATATTATTGAGTTATGCATGTGCTTTTGCTTTCCATTTTGAGGAGTGATTGTCAAACTACTCACTCCAAGTACCACAAGAACATAGTCAAACCATATCCATAACAAAAATACTGACCGAGGACCACTCAACCTGCTGAGGTTTCATTTACCACCAGAAAGAGCCAGTGTACCACAGTTTGAGAAGCACTGACCTATACGATCATTCACAAACTACAGCAGCCTTACAACAATTTATCTCATCAGTTAAATCAAATACATTATCCACAGTGATTTCTCTTTTTAAGTGCTGAACTAGGACATATAATACAGGTCTATTATTGAGAAAGCACAGTATAAGCCTTTTATCTCACCATTCCTGTGGTCTTCTCCTTGGGGTTTTTCATGATCACAGCAACCGCCTCTCTCACGTCTTTAACAAAGTGATCTGCGACTCCGGGCTGAGTGTGCAGGACTGTGCAACAAATGTGGATACTGCAACACAAAAACTAGAGTCATTATATTGAACAACACTGGGTTGAATTTACAGACAAACCAAATAATATCAGTAGTTCATTTCAGAATGTTACACATCTTATATAAACTAACCCATGTTAAAATGTGAATTCTGTATGATTACATTTATATTTTCTTTATTTCAATATGTCCCATTGCCCTATGTCATTTTTCTGGTGGAGGGTCCTTCACCTGCTTTTCTTCATATACTGTAGATTGTATTGCTTTGCCTGGAATGTTCCACAATATGGCATTAAACACAAACTTATCTATCACGCAGGAGACATCAGATCTGTGGAGAGGTGACCCCACTCATGATAAGAATGTTTTTCAATATATTTTTGGGCAATAAAAACACGTGAAATACAAGGTAAATATGTTTAATGGCAAAGCAGTAATATCTCGACGGACACCACCAAAAAACTTTCACAGTGCTCCTTTAACTTGAACTACTGAAATATAATGTTCTTTTTATTCTTCATTTTTGTTATGCCAACTTGTATTTGGAAGCCAACTTTGATTCATTTATAGGTATTATTATGGGGAAAGTGTTACCTCTTCACACTCTTGCACCATACTCTATTTCAGTGCGTTCCATTCATATAAACAAGACAAAGTGACACTTCTTCCTTGTAAAAGTAAAAGTGAAGCTCTATCCAGTTTTAGAGAACATACAATCAACATGTCATTTTGTAATTGTCCTCGTGCATGCTTTCATTCTTTATATCTTTATCTGTAAACACATTTCTCTCAGTCTTATTTTAGTGGCACATACCTGGATGGGTACTGGAGTGTGTTCAGATTCCAGCCCTTTGACGTCAGTGCATTTGATAAACGGAAAATATCGAAAACATCAGAGCCAATAGCCACTACAGACACCTCTGGATTTCCAAATACGAACACGCCTTGTATCTTACGGATTCTGTTAACAAGAAAACAAAATACATTTAATCTTTGAGATAAGATTAAGTTAGTCTAAAGTTCAATAGCCAACAAGTCAATTTTGCAAGGTTTTTCAGGTGATGTTGAAGCATTCTATATTATCCTTATTTAGGCTTAAATTACCTTATACACCTTAGCTTTGCCATTCCCAGTAGTGTAACTTAAAAATAATGTATGCATCATGGACTATCTCAAAGCCTGAGGAATAACTTTGAATACTAGTCCTTACTCTTTTGTAATTTTTCGTGCTGTGGTGATGATTTTCTTAGTGGCGTCGACATATCCAGTCTCGCCCATGTGCACCATAGTGGCCCAACAGGCAGCAATGATCCCTCCAGGTCGTGATCCAGCGATGGAGGGGGAGGCATAGATTCCGCCTTGCCAGTCAGGGGCAACGAAGTACTGGTACTGCCTGTATTTCTTATCACTGTACAGGATCACAGAGGAGCCTTTCGGGGCGTATCCGTACTATCGATAAAAGACAGAGCACAGATATGGGCTTAAGAAGATAGGAATATAACATAAAAAAGTATATAGGGCTGCAACTAATGATTATTTTTGTAGTAAACTCATCAGCAATTACTAAAAAGTTGACTAGTCAAACTATTTCTATTGTATATGGAAATCTTTAACCAAATAAAGGTTGACAAATCATGACTGAAGGCTTCTAGATAGAAAACATTTAAAAATAAAGTGTATTATTGACAAAAATGGAAATTGTTTATTCTTTTTGGACATTTTAATTTAATATTGCCACTGTCTTTGTTATAAAAAGTATTTTGGCATGTGTTTTAGAGTCTATATTGTGCATATAATAATTATCATAATATGATTACAATTATTTTTAGTTGCTTAATCACGATTATTCGAATTAATCGTTACAGCCCTACAATAAAGCACTTGCAATTCAGCAGAGCTAACTAGCAAACTAGTAAACATTTGTTTTTGTCACAAGGAGCTTTTCCTAATCAAGCCATGCCAAGCCAAAAAAAACAAAAAAAAACAAAACAAACAGATGAAAGCAGACACCTGCTATGTAATCTAAACAAGGATATCAATGGTATTCAGAGATATTTCTGCATGTACATTTTCACATTTGTGTGACACTTAAACCTCAACCAAAACATTTAAACACACAATTTACCATTTCTTATGAATTGCCAAAATATCTTCCGATTATCATTATCTGGATAGTTAAAAAAATATCCCCTTCATGGATGTTTGAATATGTACCTTGTGTGTGTCAGCGGAGATACTGGTCACACCTTTCACCCTGAAGTCAAAAGGTGCCAGTGGGAAACCGGCTTTTTCCATAAAAACGATGAGAAATCCTCCCAAACAAGCGTCCACATGCAGAGGCAGATTATACCTCACTGCCAGCTGTGCACAGAGGGAGGAACCATGAGCTCACTGCTGTTTTCAATACAGACGTTATTTAAAGTTACACATTGTTATAATCCTGACCTTGGCCACTTCCTGTACGGGGTCAATGACGCCGTGAGGAAACTGAGGAGCAGAGCACACGAGCATAGCTGTGTTTTTGCTGATGGCTCGTTTCATGGCCTAAAATGAGAAACGTGAATATAAATTAAATCTATAGGCAGGAGAATGGAGCAGTAAGTGATGAAATACAGAGTCTAAGTGTCTATACTATGTTATCATCATAATATCGCAATAAAGGCAAAGGAAGTAGACAATAACAGTATACTTTCAATGATTCACTGACATCATAGCTAAACGCTAATGGTTTGGTAAAGTCTTCACAAGAGTTTAGTTTTCTATTTGCAAATGATGGTGAAAATATTTTATCTGTACTGACCTGTCTATTGTTGATTGATTTCTTAGCCTTAAATGTTTACTTTGGGGGGTTTAATATTTTATTCTTCTTTATGTACAGAATTAGGGCAGAAGTCACAGTAGTAAAAATGCTTCATGGCACAATCTTGTTTTATGTGGTTTTAAACTTACTTTCACATCAACTTTCATGGTTTTCTTGTCCAGGGGAATGTGGACGAGCTTCATCCCAAAGTAGTGCGCTGCTTTGTCGAAGGCCGCATGGACACTAACAGGTGCAAGTCTGAGATGGCAGAGGATATGGTAATTTCAATATGGATTCAATCAGTTGTTTGAGGTCATACCTGTTTTTGATAATACTGATACTGGCTGGGATGTGTTATGCCTGGGTTAACATACTGTTTTGGAAAAGTAAGTGATTAATAAAAAATGCTCAGAGGCAGCATTACAAGTTAGACAAGCTAATAGCTCAAAGTCACTGAGGTCAATGAGCAATTTGTTTTTGTCGTTACAGTATCAAAGTCACGTCTCATTTCAACAGTTGAAATCTATTCAATAACTCACTAAAACGACACTGTCATTGGTAGTAGTATTAGTAGTAATGTTTTTTGGATTTGTGGATTTCAAATCAAGCTGCAGGCAATTCTGCCTATAAATAAAATTAGTATATGATTAGAATCAGATTGAAAGTAAAATGAACCTTACATTTCAGGGTATTTGACTCCTCGTTCATAGGCCATGTCTCTGTATGCTTTACAGGCCATCAATATACTCTCTGTTCCCCCCGAGGTCACCTGCAAATGGCATCAAATCATCAATAATCAGAAAGTAACCTACATTTATGTCATGTGTTTTTATATATTTTAAACTGACCGTGCCGCAGGAGTTGGGTCCACCATGAAACAGAGAACACGACATTCTCACCACTTCAGCCTCCATCTTTCTGACACCCGGGAAGATGTCTGGGTGCAGCGGGTTACTCCAGGCAAAGTCCCCATACACCTGAACAGGCAAAATACAGATACATTTGTGAATACAATCAAATAACTAAAAATAAAGAATAATAAACTTGGCCTTGTAATATTATTTGGCCAACGACTAAAATATAAGATGTTAAACGTCCATTTAGAACAGCAAGATTATTTGCAATGAAAACAATAATTGCAAAAAAATCATCTTTGCAATTTACAAATTGTGTCCATTCAAATTTTGAAGTATCATTATTTTCTCCACAAACAACAACATATCCTGTCTAGCCTCATTGGCTTGATTTTATAGTGCAACAATGGAGAATAAAAACAATAGCTGCTAGTCTCATTACAGTGTAGTTAGTATGAGCACTGAAAAAATCCAATTGAGTCTGTTTGGGGTGCACTGTTTGAAACAATGTCATGGCAGATGTACCTTAATAAGGAGTTTGGTTAAAGTCTCGTCTCCCCAGTAAACAGCCCCAGACACACAGCCTTTCTCCCACTGCACCTCATCTGCAAAGACAAAGAGCATTCATTATTTACTAAACTAAAGCTGATCCAGAGGAGACAGAGTTACCCAGAGGCACCTGTCAGACTGGAGATGGTCTTTTTATAATTATAGTTTTAGTTATATTTTAATGCTACTCTACTCTAGTACTACTCTCTACTGACTAAATGTTATTGTGTAGGTATGAGTTATTGAAAGTCTACTTAATCTAAGTAAATGTTGTTGGTTTTTTTTTGTTTTGTCTGTCATATATATTTTGCCATCTTTTACATGAACACTACCCATTTAGTACATTGCTGCTTCCCCCAATGCAGGACATATACAGATTTCTTTAAATTGTATCCAGTCTATTCATCCTTCTTCTTGAGTAGCTGTAACCGTGACTACCCTGCGTTTACAGTAAGTGGATAACCAGATGTTGGCTCTGCAGGGGGACAGCTGTGCAGTTATTGGAGCGTGTTGGGTCTGAGGTCTGGACCAGGACTTACTCAGAGTCTGGTATTCTTTGATTTTGTCCAGGACCTGGTTTTGGGACAGGCCTTTAGATGGCAGCTGCTGCATATAGCTCATCCCCTCTTTAAGTGTGCACAGACTCACTGACATGTCATCCAGCGCCTTGTTCAGCTGACTCTGGATCTGTGAAGGAATAACAAGGGAAATATTATTGACCTAAACCATTGATTTTTCAACCAGTGTTCTAAGGAAAGCAAATGTCCCTTGAAAAACAACGCAACAATTTGAGTTTACTTATTCACGTAGTCATTTAAAGTAAGTATTTTGGAGTGCACCCTACAAACTTCTGAATCAGAAAGAATGGAAAATGACCACTATTACAAAATTATTCACCTTTTTCTTCTAATTGGAGTAATTTGATCATGTTTTTCAACAACTGAAGTGAGCCACGATTCCAAAAAAAAGGCTGAAAAACACTAGCCTAAACTGTATTCACGTAAACATCTGCTAACCATGTCTGTAGAGTCATATTATTAATGTGGCTATTTGACTTTGCTTTTCCTGAGTCCCTAGGCATCTTATATCTGGCTATGTTAAGTACTTAAAGGTGCACAATATGTCTTTCCTGGTGGGCGTCTGTCACCATGAAGATGTTATTGGCTTGAAGTGTATTACAGTATGACATAAACTGATCTATCTTGCATTTATTCAATTATCAGTGGCTTTATTGCTGATAAAAACCTTAAAACTCATTTATTCTCACTATTAGATGGGTTGCCTTTCCATAGATGTGACCTGTTACTTGGCAGGGTCACCTCTTTGTCTCTGTGAATCATTTCAAGCAAAGCAAAAACATCTCCATGGAGACAAGCAGGTGGTGGACCCTCCATCAAAAAAGTCAAATTGTGCACCTTTATCAGAGGATTTATTCGGCAATCTGGATCTGTCTCAACTGGTCTAAAAAAATCTGTGGTTATCACTCCAAGCATGACTATGCATGAAAAGTGGGTTTTGTCTCCAAGTGCCAGGTTAAACAGGAACCAAATGATTAGTCTTAACCACAGCAAGCCCCAACGTTAAAAGACACAGATGTTTACTTGTACCTTATGACTGAATCAGACAATCCAAACCTAAAACTTTCTTTCTTATGAAGTTGAAGCCATTTTTGTATTAAGGACAACATACAGAAAACATTTAGGTTATACAAAAAAACAGAAAGAAAGGCACCATTTGGCTACACTTATTTATCTGCACATGTAACCACCATTTAAACCACTCCCCGTGTAAGTGACTGGATTATTCATAACAGCTGGATTGAACTAGGTCAAGTAAATTTACACTAACCTAGCACTAAATATTTCACTTTATGACAGAAAGTTAGTGTCAAAATGACCAGAAGTAACCCAAAATTATGCTCAAGGACTGAATTTAAAGTGTGCCAAAGGTACCCCCCCCCCCTTCCTCCTTCTTGCCTGACATCTGTGAGCGACTCAGAGCTTTCTACACAATCCTATCACTTATGAACACAGTAAAACAGGAACAATCCAACCACTAATACTTACAGCATTGCCGACAAATGGTATTTTCCTGATGAGGCGAAAACATTGCTTCTTGATTCGTGACGTTAGACCTATGAACCACAAAGAGAAGAAGGCAGAAGGTTGTGGTGAAATGCTGGCATAAAGTTTAACCACAAGTTTAAAGCAGCTGACTCCAGTCTATAATCACAAAAACAGACAAGATGCACATGACCAGGATTTATAAGCATTAGAAGAACTCAATACAAGAAATGCTGCAAAAGTAACTGAAGTGTAACGTGTGGAACAATGTGAGCCAAACCAGAAGCGGACGGGCAGTAAAATTTATAACTATGTCACCATATGTATTTGGAAAAGTAAGGTTAAAATCCAGCACCAAAAACTGAAGTGGTGTAGAAATGCCATGATTTAAAATTGTAGTAATAATAAATAACTTAGCATTTCATTTATATAGCACTTATATAGCTTTTTACATCACCTTGTCAAGCCTGATTTCACTGGATGCTGGAAGTTAAGCAGGGTTGGCCAGGCCAGATAACAAGGACTGTGCTGGCAATGTCTTTGGCACAGATAATTTGTTCTGCATGGGTAACTAAGAAATAAACATTGCCCTTTGTTCAATATAATCATTTATTTAAAAAAGAAATGTACCACTTAAAAAGAGGACAGTGCCTGGAAACTTGTCTTTGGATTAGACTGAAATTTGTAGACAAAGATTCACAGTCATAATTTCCTGGTTTCTTGCACGTGTTGTATTCAGCCAGACAAAG